>NC_044928.1:10534729-10770693 GCF_003576645.1 Ipomoea triloba
TTTTTTTTTTTTTTTTTTTTTTTTTTTTTTTTCCGATTACATTTTGGAATCCAATTCAAAAATGAGTCTCCGGCCGGGTAATGATTCTTTGATGTTTCACCCGGAAAAAAGTAGCAAACATCTCGGGTGATTTCTTCGCCGGTGACCATTTTTAAATTGGATTCCAAAATGTGATCGAAAAATAAACCAGCCTAACTAGGGAAACACGGACGTTCATGAGGTGTTGTAGGAAAAAGCTAACACTCCTCGAGGTGTGTTAGCTTTTAATCAAACTAATTATTATGGACGCAATTTTGATAATATTAGCTTTTCAATCATTATTATTTATTAATCATCCAATAATTATTAGCAAATGATTATTAACTTTACATGATTACGGTACCTTTTCAATCATTATTAACAATCCAATGATTATTACTTTTTAATGTTAAAAAAATGTTTAGTTATTAATATTAATAATGAATAGGTATTAATAATTAATTAATGATTAGTTAGTAATGATTAATGATTAGTTATATTAAGAATTTGTAATTATATAATATAATAATATTTAATAAGTGATTTTTAGTAACAATGAGACAATAGTAACAAGTTAAAAAGAAAGATAATACTTCGTATTCACTGTTCCAATTTAATTGTTCAAATTCGCCGTACACATTGTCATTAATAGTGTACGTAACTAACCACGGATAAATATTCTCAACATAACATTTACCAATAACTAGCATGAGTACGACGTTGTCATCTATATTGAAGCATGCAACCTCATCATCTACCTTAATATCAAAATGATCAGTTATTTGCTCCCACTATTCAATGTAGAATGTTTGATCGAAGTAGAGCCGTAGCTTTCTATCCCCAACTATAATTTGAAGCGGTCGCCCGTCTAAGACATTGGCGTCGTTGAGAAACTCACACAATCGATCATGCTACAGTTGAGTAAGAAGATGTTGGTAAGTAATGATATCGTTGGAATCGGTTAGTAAATGTATATAATGTTCTTACCGCTCCAAATGTACAGAAATCTGTATACAAAGAACTACATCGCTCTAGTTGCTCAAACTCAAATCTTGGTGGTGTTGAAGATCTTGCGCTCAAACTTATTTGTCCTAATATTTAAAGAAATTACGATTAATATATGTAGTTAAAAAATAAATATAACATATAATTTTATGAAATATAGTGTTATGTCACCAATTTCAATTAGACGATTGCGGACAGATGGGCCATATTGATTAAAGTTTCTCCCCGGCTTGTAGGAGGAACTCTTATAGAAGAAAGTTTCAAACTTGAAAAAACCTTGATGTCGAAAAACCACAATGTCTCTAGGAAATAAATGATTTTCAATCAGGAAATCAGAAATGCTTGATGTAAAGTGCATATTTTTTTACAGAAACTTCTATTGCCACATTGTAATGCAACAAAATTACTTTTGTTGTAAAATGTTGCATTAGATGACGATGCATACAATCGGGAAATTTTAGCTGATGAAAAAAAATATAGCATAGGTAAGATCGGGATCAACGAATTGATTTGAATGTATTAAACAATTTAAATATATAACACAAAAATTAGATTCTTATACCGCAATATGCGAATGGTCGATTTGAATGGAGAACCACGTAATAGTGCATTCAGTAACATCACGCAATAATAAAAACTTATCACTCTAATAATTTAAAGCTACGGAATAATTATCACTAGCTACGGAGTAATCATCATTTTTTTCCTAAAAATTAATAAAAGCTAACACTCCTCATGAAGAAGAGTGTTACCTTTTTGCTACAACTCCGCTTACAAGCCCGTATTTCCCTGGTTAGGCCGATTTTTTTTTTCAATCACATTTTGGAATCCAATTCAAAAAACCTTCTCCAGCCGAGTAATGATTCAAACATCTCCCTGTATCATTGCCTTCTTCCAGGTTGGATTATAATAATATAATAATATTAAAAAAAATAACTAATGGCATTCTAGTCAGCAAAAGTTGAAAGTTTACGTGCTAAAAGAAGTTACTTCGTAATTGCTACTTTTTTTTAGGGTTTATGGATAATTTTGGAGCTTTTTTTGAGTTTGGTGGCTTAATTTTTACTTCCTCCGTCTCATTTTATTTGTTTGGTTCAGTTAACAAGATTTAACTAAAATTATTTTTAATTCATTTTTTCATAATATTAAATTTAGTATTAGTATATAAAATTTATATATTTAGAAACTACATTAAAAGTACTATTAAACAAAAAAAAATTCAAACTTAAAAATTACTAAAGAAAATAAACAATGAAGAAAGAGATAGTTTGACCAATGAATAGTAAATAGGACAAAGAGAGTATTTCCCAAAGAGTCACACTTGTGTGAGACCGTCTCAGGGATCTTTGTCCGTTAGACGAGTCGGGTAATATGAAATGCAATACTTTATTCATAATTTAGTATTACATTTGGTACTATAAGTATTACATTTCATCTTAACCCGACCCGTCTCACAAATAAAGATCTATGAGATGGTCTTACACCAGTTTTTGCCTTTTTCCAAATAGTTTGATGGTTTATTTGTACCTCTTTTTTTTTTTTTTTTTTTTTGTTAGAATACTCCATACACAATTGCATACATTTTAGGGTATAATAGTGCAGGGTGGATTCGCCGGTGAAGTACCAATGGAAAGTGGTTTCCCAAATAGTGACGGAACTGAGTAGGTTACAAAATCAGGAAAAGAGACTTTGAAAAAGGCTTCTTCTCCTGTGTAAAAAGCCTACGGTTAAGGCTTTTTCTATTTTTTTTTAAATCAGTGTCATTAAATACGGTAGGTGTACAGTGTACACCTACCGTATTTAATTTAAAACAACAAAACAAAAAACTGAAGGAACACTGAACAACACACGAACAACCACTCTCCTCTTTACTTTCCAACCACTCTCCTCTCTACCCCACTTCCTCCTCCAAATCTCCAATCTTCCTATTCTCTTCACCCACTCACTTTCAAACCTTTTTTTTTCTGCAAATTTTGTAGTCCTTCTCAAGTCCCTTTCATCCTTTTTGCTTGTAGTCCCAAATTTTCAAATATTGTTTGACTATTAGTGTGAATCTTCTGTGGGCTTGAGACGAACGGCGGCGGTTATCCAGAGAAGCCGGTAAGAACTAATACATTTTTATTTTTATTTATTTATTTTACATGTGTACATTGAATTTGGCTTAGATGACTTTGTGGATCATGTGACCATGAAGATTAGTGTCAAGTTTACTGATAGGGATGCTTTTTCAAGTTTACTAATGGTAGATAACATCAACAAATAAGGGTAGACCACGGTAAAACTACAAAACAATCGGTACAAATATTGAAATTTAACTGTTGTGAACCCTAACTCGACGAACAACAAAACATCTATGCTACTTGAGGTGCATCCCACTGACTTTAGTGACTCCCATGGTAGCGAGGCAGATCAATCCTGATGACCTGCAATTTATCAAGAAATCCAGTAAGAAAACAATACTAGTACAGAACACAGGGAGAGAAGTTGGTTCAATATGTAATAGGCAGTTGATAAGTGCCAAAAACAGTCAAAATTCGGGTTATGTTTAGATGATATTTTAATGTCTCAGCACCCAATTATGATCACTTTCATGGATAAAACCTCTAATTAGCTTCTATTTGACAAATCCAGCTCAAGAAAAATACTTTGAGTCATTTCCGAAGGATACAACAAAGTTTTTGGCCAATAGAAGCAACAAACAAAGAATCCATCAAGCAGGAGGCTGCCACGCGCCATCACACGCGTGTGAGCAGGCGTGGAATTAATCCAGAAAGCTCCCACGCAAGGCCACACGCGTGTGACAGGCGTGGAAGCGGGACAGTAGGGCAGCAGCGGAAATTCGGCTTCTTGGACAGCTATTTAAACCCTTCTTTCTCAATTTTGAAGGAGGACTCTCCCAACTTTTAGATCTGAGTTTTCTCTCTATTTCTTCCCCTTGGGGGAGGAAAAACACAAAAAAATTACCATTAGAGTAGTGTAGATCTTAAGATTGAAGATGGATTAAAGATGTAGACTCAACCATTCCTTGGGTAACATACTTTTTCCATTGAATTGCTAGTTTATATTCATTATTAAAAGTAATTTCTATTTTGTTGTCTTGGATGATTTTCATGATTGAGTAGAGTATTTTGGGCGTGTGAGCCGTTATTAAACTCTTGATTGTTGTTTAGAATTTGTTCTATGGTTTTGAAAGATGAAGGAGTAGGATTGATGTTTGTATGGTTGAAGTTGTTCAAGCTTTACTTCTATTTCGGCCGGAATAGCTAGTAATTTGTAGGGAAGTGAGAGTGTGCGCGATAGCGGCCTCTCACGAGCCCCACTCACCCATATCTCCGCTCTTAGTCCGAAAGGACAAGATCCGAGAGGAGTGGTAGACTAGGTGTTCGATGAAATGCCTCAACCGAATGAGGATTGAGAGTCTGAGTGTGACGCCACTCGGTACTAATACCTTGACTCCCTTACTCGATCACAAAACTCGTTTTCCAAATCCCCTATGAAGATCAATCAAGTTGTTTATCTTCGGTGCACACCCCTTTTAATTTCCCTTGCTCCTTTAGCTAAATTTCCTTTCTACAACCCCCAAACTTACTTACCAAACCAACCTTTTGTAATACTTGTAACTCTTGCCTTTTAACCCCGATAATGCCAACACCAATTTAATTCCCATTCGCCATCCTTGAGAGACACGACACTCGGGGAGTCTTGACTCTTCGTTTTACCACCTTCACCATCCACTCACCCATACAAACATCGTTCAAAAAATTGGCGCCGTTGCCGGGGATGGCAAACGGTTTTGAATTGCGTTGACGTTTTTGGGAGTTAATTTTTAAGAGTTCTTGAATTGCTTTTTTTTTTGTTTGTTTTATTTTCTTATTTTTGCTACTTGCTTGGAGAAGTGACCTTAATTATCTTGAATATCTTGTTGCTCACTTGCAACTACTTCTAGTTGCATAGATTTGTTGTTGGCTAAGCTTTGTGCAGGAAATTTTTGTTAGAAATCATTTGTAAGCTTGCCAATGAGAGCTCAAATGTATCCCCATGGTTGCCCACACTTGCCAATGAGAGCTCAAATGTATCCCCATGGTTGCCCACACCAGCCAATGAGAGCTCAAATGTATCCCCATGGTTGCCCACACCATAAGGGTAATCCTTTAAACCATGTTCCGCCCCAACCATACCCATATTATCCCCATTCCACTCATACTTACATTCCACCGACATATCACTATCCACCTCAAAACCCTTATACATTTCCATATCACTACTTACAGCACCCAACTTCTTATCCATCTTATATACATAACCATCACCCACCACCATACACACACCCTATCCCACCGAATCAAAACAAATTTCCCCCACAATACTCCACTTATCAAAATGACTCGGTAAGCTCTAAAGAAATATTCCAAAACATAGAGAGTAAGCTTGCACTAATGATGAGAAAAATTGACCCAAGCTATACTCCCGAGCCATTTTCGTTCCATAATTCCCACCCAAACAACCATTACCCATCTCCATCACAGATTTTTACGGAAAACAATCCTACACATTACCTTGAGACACCGCCTTCTAACCCATATTTTACCATACCCGATCCTTGTGATTATATCCCACCGGCCAAGAACGAAATCGAAATTCTTAAAGAGAAAATAGAAGTATTCACAAGAATGGCCAAGGAGGATACGGCTAACTTGAAAGCCGAAATCCGGAGCGAATTAAAGGATTATCTCGCTACTCTCCGGGAAGAAGGACTTCCATTGGAGGAGATTGAAACAAAAATGCTAGCCATGATGGAGGAGTTCATGAGGACAAGTTCATCACGGATAGGTAATCCTGTAACCCCTCGGTTTTCCGACAAAGTTAGGGTTCGAAAATATTTTTTAAGCTATGAAATTTATGAGAAGATCTCTCGGTACTTCAAAAGAATTTTTTTAAAACTAAGTTATTAATAAGCTGCGATTTACGTACCGGTCACGAACCGAAAATTTTAAGGATTTACTTACAGTTCGAATTTTCCTAGAAAATGGATTAATAAGTACGATACGATTAAGCCTGAACTTCCTACTTAGTTCAAGAGAAATTTAAATGGACTGTAAGAGTGAAATTGTTACGGACCTTCGTACCTAAATTTCGCGGGAGACCGAAAAATTCCCGATTTTAGTGGTTAATGACAGGATTATTTTTAGAATAATTTTGGTGTTAGAATTTTCCCGAATTAAGTTATAATCCTCCGCACTTTTATCTGATTTAATCCCAAACTGGCAAAATGAATTCTACTCTTCAAAATCTACCATGGGGAGTTGACAAGTGGCACACTTATTACCACATGGTAATTAATTAATGAGTTTGTCATAAGAAGTATGGGATGATCATACTTGTGCCTTAAGCTTCAAGCTAACCTCACATCACCCTCTCTCTCATCTCCCATTTTCGAAATTAGAAGGAAAAGAAGAGGAAGGAAACCTCATTCTTCTACATTGTGATCAAAAGACTCCCTAGCTTTCTCTTCAACTCAAGTGCTCAATAATAGGTAAAAACTTTGGATTTGTTCGGTTAATATGACTAGAATCCTTCCTAGAACTTATGTTCATTAATTTGGGGAAAAATTGTGTTTTTAAGAAACAAGTGTGACCCTTGCCACTTGGAATTTCATGGTGAAAAGTCATTAACAACTATGTGTATTTTGGAGATATATTTGGATAAGAATGATCGTTTGAGTCATCACGTGAATATACTAATTAAACCCAAGGACAGAAAGAATGTTTTGAAAACCTTAATTTCTGGATAATGTTGTGGAGATGTTAACTTTACGGGAGGCCTGCGGGAGCCGTGGCCCGAAAGTTATTGAAATGTTTGACTTCTTGGGAGGCTTGCGAGCCGGGGCCCGGAAGTTAATGAGATGTTTGACTTTACGGGAGGCCTGCGGGAGCCGTGGCCCGAAAGTTATTGAAATGTTTGACTTCTTGGGAGGCTTGCGAGCCGGGGCCCGGAAGTTAATGAGATGTTTGACTTTACGGGAGGCCTGCGGGAGCCGTGGCCCGAAAGTTATTGAAATGTTTGACTTCTTGGGAGGCTTGCGAGCCGGGGCCCGGAAGTTAATGAGATGTTTGACTTTACGGGAGGCCTGCGGGAGCCGTGGCCCGAAAGTTATTGAAATGTTTGACTTCTTGGGAGGCTTGCGAGCCGGGGCCCGGAAGTTAATGAGATGTTTGACTTTACGGGAGGCCTGCGGGAGCCGTGGCCCGAAAGTTATTGAAATGTTTGACTTCTTGGGAGGCTTGCGAGCTGGGGCCCGGAAGTTAATGAGATGTTTGACTTTACGGGAGGCTTGCGGGAGCCGTGGCCCGAAAGTTAATGAAATGTTTGACTTTACGGGAGGCCTGCGGGAGCCGTGGCCCGAAAGTTATTGAAATGTTTGACTTTGCGGGAGGCTTATCAGCCGGGGCCCCAAAGTTATTGAGATGTTGACCTGCGGGAGGCATGAGTGCCGCGGCCCGAGGTCCTTGAAAATATTCCAAGTATGCCTTACACTTATCCAGGGGGAAACTAAGTAAAATTTTACTAACTATGAAAATCTAGTTACTCCGTAACTAGATTGAAGAATAGAATGTCACGAGTTCTGAACAGTAAAGTGTGTGTGGGGTTGAACTCACTTTTTGAATTAAACGTTGCAATTGATGGGTAAAGTTTACAGTTTCTGAGTTCTATGTTGTTTTTGAGACCTTTGTTTACTTTCGAGTGACAATGGATTTCCTTATTTAGCCGTCGTGCTAACTACACTTCATTGTGTCCGTTATCAGATGGAATCTAGTGTGGGCTCATGCAGCCCAGCGGACTCCGATCCATCGGAGTTTGAGTTCCCCGTTCTGGATTACGATGATTACATGCAGTTTTTGTCTGATGATGACCCGTACACCCCCGGCTACGCTCCAGATCCTCCAGTGCTGACTTGTACTCCCGACCCTGTGCCCACTACCGTCTCACCGGCGGTACCGGTTTGGTCACCAGTCCCTGTTGAACCGTTGTGCCCTCTAGACATTATTCAGGCTAGCTATGGGTTCTACCCCATAGAGGTTTTACTCGATAGTGATCCTCTCGAGTTTAACTTCGGTACTTGTTAGTGGCTAGTTTAGCTACTCTTTTGTTGGTGCCATGAATATATATATATCAAGTTATGATGGTCATGATGATATAGTACAGTTTCCTTGTCTTTAGCCTGTGCATCTAGAATGAATCCTATCTGTATGTGATTGGGTTTAGTCTAGGTGTGGCGGTAACTACTCCGATTGTTCGGTACAGCCGAGTCGGGGTGTTACAAATCCACTTGAAGAANTTATTCAGGCTAGCTATGGGTTCTACCCCATAGAGGTTTTACTCGATAGTGATCCTCTCGAGTTTAACTTCGGTACTTGTTAGTGGCTAGTTTAGCTACTCTTTTGTTGGTGCCATGAATATATATATATCAAGTTATGATGGTCATGATGATATAGTACAGTTTCCTTGTCTTTAGCCTGTGCATCTAGAATGAATCCTATCTGTATGTGATTGGGTTTAGTCTAGGTGTGGCGGTAACTACTCCGATTGTTCGGTACAGCCGAGTCGGGGTGTTACAAATCCACTTGAAGAAAATCTCCCAATTTTTGAAGCTAATCCAAGGATGGATGCACAAAACGCTGGAAAGGAAGTAGGTAATGAAGGGATGGTAGACTGTTATGCTCCAGTGCTAGAAGAAGTTCCAATTTTCGAATTGAAAATCCAAAAGAGGTCGAGATGGAGAGCGATGATGAGAACATCGAAGTGGTATGGGAAGATAAAGAGCCTACACATGGTAACATTCCTAAACCTTCTTGCATTACTACCTTCGAAGATCCATGTTCTTCTGATAGATTTACTTTTTACACTCAAGTGGATGACTCCCTTTGACAATGCAACATTGATTTATATTCTCATGATACTGAATGTTTTTATTTCCGGGAGGATGATTCCATAGGCTTTGTTGAAAATTTTATCAATGAGTGCGAAAGTCTAGATAAAGATACTCATGCTCCTTGTAAAAACGACTCCCTACGCATTGATATTTCTATTGCTTGCGACTATGATTGCTTTAATTTTTGGGAGGATGACTCTATAGTAAATCGTGATATATTGTTTGGAAATCATAGGGATTCTAGTTTGTTTGAAGATGAATATGATAGTTTTAAATTCTTGGAAAATGAATCCTATGACTTGGGACGAGATGAGTTGATAAGTGAAGGGGAGATTACTTTGTTATATTCCGAAAAAGAAAAGGGTGATTCTTTTAGACCATTAGAGTGGGGAAATGAGAATAGAGAGTGTGAGAAAGAGATGATGGATAGGGAGGGAATTTTCACATTTGATTTGTTCGAGGGAATTGAGGGGGGTGATATGATTTCTAGTGGAGGACTATTGTCTCAACCTTATGATAAAATTGACAAGAACATCAGGGTTGGAAGAGGGAATGACAAAATAGGGGAAGATCGCACTACCTTTGAGAAATCAAGGGGAGTGTTTGAAGCCATAAACCTTTCAATTATACACCTTGTTCTTCCTTTGTTTGAATGGGAATTCAAGAATGTCCTACACCTTGGGGCATTTCTTGAAGCAAAAGTACATGGGACGCTAGGCAGTGTCCCAAAGTCTATATGCTTAGCAGGATAGACTAACCTAAGTCTAGCCAAAGACTCTAAACAAAGGCGCACTTGGGAGGCATTCCCAACGTTATCCCTAGGATTTAAATTTCACGTTATTAATTCTTGCTTTTTCTCTTTTTAGTACATGTTGTCTTTTGTCTAGAATTTTTCGACTAACCACGCAAATTCTCCATCCTAAAATGGTCCTCCAAGGTCCATTCGTCAAAGAAGGTGACCAAACTCAAAAAGAGGAAAGAAAAATTTGAAGAAGGCAGGCAAGCACAGTCCACGCCACTCACACACGTGTAAGAAGGCGTGGAAATTTCCCAGAAAGCCGCCACGCCCGCTCACACGCGTGTGAGCAGGCGTGGAAATTTTCCAGAAGCTAGCCACGCCCACTCCCACGCGTGTGAGTGGCGTGGTCGGGCACCAGAAAAACTGCGTAAATAAGGCGCAAATGTGTTCTAACCTTGCCCATTTCTCATTTCACTACATCCAAAAGCTAAGAGCTTCATCCAAGGCAATGTCTTCCCACTCATCCACGGCTAATCAAGAAGAAATGAGGGCTAGAAAAGGAAAAGCCCCAATGATGGAAACTGAACTGACTGAGCCCAAGGAAGAAAGGAATGAAAGAATTATGGAACAAAGGATACTTTTAACGGAGAAGCAGCAGAGACGTTTTGAGTATGCGGTCTACCTTCCGACAACCAGTTGGAAATTCATTGATTTAGCGACATTGAATCCTTTTCAATGTCGAAACTCGCTAGCATGCCCCATCCATCAACCTTTTTGGAGTAAAATTTTTGGATGGCGCCACCAGACCTATATACCTACCGTCTTTGAGTTTGTGGCCACTTTGGAAGTTACAGGAAAAACTAGCGACCTGAAAAGCCCAGCGATCAAATTCAATCTCTTCAATGAACCTCATCATATCTCGGTCAACACTCTAGGAATTTTGCTTGGATTCTATACCAAGGAGGACCAAGAGAGCATGTGGTACAAAGAACTTCCAATTGATTTTGGTGACTCCGAGACTCCAAGGAATTATTGGAAGAAGATTGCAAAACCAGGAGTTGAATGGAGTGGATCGAGTGGATCGAGGGTACGACATTCGAATTATCCGACGAATAATTGCTCAATCTTGGGAAGGACGCACAGGAAATTTTGCAAAAGTCTACAGGACTGACTTATTTGCACTTTGGAGCATAGACACGAATACACCCGTGAACATGGGGGTGGTGTGCAAAAGATGGTTGAAGGCACAACAATCTAAAAAAGTCGCTTCTTTGTTCGTAGGACCATTAGTCACTCAACTGTGCCTTGGTTTAGGGTATCAGACAAAAATGGAAGAATCCAGCAAGGTTCTGAAAAGCGCAGCGATGACTCCGTTGTCTATGACGGATTTATCTGAGCTAAAAATTGGTCAAAACTTGCGGATGAGGACGGGAACAAGAGCAACTAAGAAAAAACTACCCAAGAAACCAAAGGAGAGTGTCAATCTATCACCTCCCTCTCCATCCTCAGAATCTCCCGAACCGAACACGCCGAGGGAACAAATCCCCACCCCTTCGGACCATCAACATCATTCTTCGCCAACCCTATCTCTGAATATCTCAATCTCCAATGATGCCCCACCTTCAAAAAACCATACTCTTATTTCGCCACACTCATCACCTGCAGCTCCAGCACTCTTCACAAAGGTCACCAATTGGGAAACAATGCAAAGATTTCAGTATGAGTTACACATGGAACATGAAGAACTCTTGGAGCAAAGGGACGTAAGACACTATGAACTTATTCAGGATTTGAGCATGCAAATTGCATTCCTGCGAGAAAAACTGGCGAGAAGGGGACCCAGCTCAGGGCTATGACTGACATTTGAAGAGACCTTGCCTCCATAAGAAATTTGGATGATGGAGTAACCATAAATCAAACTCTAAGAATATGTTTGGGTACACTGTTTTATTTTTATCTGTTTTTATTATGGTTTTAGTATTTTATGCTTTTTGGTCTAGATCCTACCACGTTTCGTCCAGCCAAGGACGTTAAACGTGGCACTCGTGGGAGGTACCCCAAACTCAATAAGGACGAGATTGAACCAAGGAATTAAATGGCCAAACGAGGTACAATTCTTACTTTCCATCTTTCATCAACAAATTTTTATGGAATATTTTGTCTAGAAAAAGGGAAGGTCAATGCTTAAATGAAGAATTGCTACGAAAGGTATATCTTCTATTCCCTTTTGAAAGAAGGATGGTTGTTCAATGCTTGGTATAACATTCTTATTCTTTGAGTTTATGAAAGATCTTTTTGGGTGTTAAAATTAAAAAGATTAGTCCAAGCCCAGGAAACACTTTTAAAGTGTGGAAAGGTGCTTCTTATTAATTAATTCTTTGACCCAACTCTTTCTCCACCGCTCCTCAGGGCGACATCGAGGACGATGTCATCTTTTAAAGTGTGGAAAGGATGTCTTGCATAAGATGAGTAATCAGTTGAGTTGATAAGGTGTTAGGATAAAAGAGTGTGTTGTTGTCTGCTCTATCTAGGAAGACTCTTACTTTTATGCCAAAACAAATGTTTGAAATATGCTCTGGAAGCTATCTGTGACACACACCACCATAAAAAATTTGAAAATTCTGTATGATTGCATGTCTTTCGTCTTCTATTTTAGTGCGACCTTAGTCAAGGATCGCCCGAAGTGGGAGTGTGTACCCCCTAGGCTTTAGAAAGATAAAAACTGCGAAGCTCGGAAACGAACTAAATCTAGCAGGACATGGGGCAAAAAGAGAGCTTTAAAGTGAGCTTTGAGTGAAAATAATCCCTACTCCCTAGAAAGAGGCATGAGGGGTTGACATGGTGAAACGTGAATAAAGGCTTTCAAAAAGGCCACTCCCAGAGATAAAATCCGAGGAAAGCCTTCTCGCTAGGAAGTGTTCAACCATAGTCTTCGAATGTTATATCTGGAGTCGGTTGTCCACTTAAAATGTTCCTAGGAAAAGAGAAAAATGAGAGGAGGTGAGCCGCCTCGCTAGGATTCGAGCACCCATTGCACTGTCTTCGAAAAAAATAGATCTCCATGTGAAGTCGGGTAGCCCGATGACGTTATCCTAGGAGGTGAGAAAATAGAGCGATCGCCCAAACTTCCTCAGTATATTACTTGCATTTGTTTGACCTAAACTTAATAGTTTTGGTAGATAGCGAAGGGAATTTCACCCGCTCCATTCCGACACACCTGATCACGAAATTTTTGATTATCCTATCTTCATTTAACTGTTCTTCGCACTTAGATGATTAGGAGTTGATAGAACTCTTGCTTGAGGACAAGCAAGATCTAAAGTGTGGAAACTTTGATAAGTGCCAAAAATAGTCAAAATTCGGGTTATGTTTAGATGATATTTTAATGTCTCAGCACCCAATTATGATCACTTTCATGGATAAAACCTCTAATTAGCTTCTATTTGACAACTCCAACTCAAGAAAAATACTTTGAGTCATTTCCGAAGGATACAGCAAAGTTTTTGGCCAATAGAAGCAACAAACAAAGAATTCATCAAGCAGGAGGCTGCCACGCGCCATCACACGCGTGTGAGCAGGCGTGGAATTAATCCAGAAAGCTCCCACGCAAGGCCACACGCGTGTGACAGGCGTGGAAGCAGGACAGTAGGGCAGCAGCGGAAATTCGACTTCTTGGACAGCTATTTAAACCCTTCTTTCTCAATTTTTAAGGAGGACTCTCCTAACTTTTAGATCTGATTTTTCTCTCTATTTCTTCCCCTTGGGGGAGGAAAAACACAAAAAAATTACCATTAGAGTAGTGTAGATCTTAAAATTGAAGATGGATTGAAGATGTAGACTCAACCATTCCTTGGGTAACATACTTTTTCCATTGAATTGCTAGTTTATATTCATTATTAAAAGTAATTTCTATTTTGTTGTCTTGGATGATTTCCATGATTGAGTAGAGTATTTTGGGCGTGTGAGCCGTTATTAATTCCCATTCGCCATCCTTGAGAGACACGACACTCGGGGAGTCTTGACTCTTCGTTTTACCACCTTCACCATCCACTCACCCATACAAACATCGTTCAGCAGCAGTAGAGGATAACAATAAACCTTGTAAAAACAAGGAACAGACATCAATTATGGACTTCCAGTATGAATTGTTTAGTAGAAATCTTTGCTTTTTTAAGTCTTCTGTGTGTTTTGTAAATTGGTTCTGTGGATGGAACACATCTATATGGAAAATACAAATGCCACCTTCTTTTAGCGGTCAAGATGAACGCTAATCGAGAAATTTTTCTACTCGCATATTCAATTGTTGACTCCAAAAATGCAGCCAGCTGGACTTGGTTCATGACACTACTCGCCACACATATCTTCCCCAATCATGAGCCGCGGTGCATCATTTCGAATAGGCATGCTGGGATCGATGCGGCGTTCAGGGATTTGTCTGCATTACATCCCCCACGAGTCCAACGTCGATATTGTCTTAGACACATCCGGAGTAATGTCATGACCCGGAATAGGAATAGGAGACTGCGAGCATTAATCTGGGAAGCTGGTACTGCAACCACACGCGGAGAATTTGGGAACAAAATGGAGAGAATAAGAGCTGAATGGCCTGCAGCGTACAATTATCTAGCAACTTTTGACGCTGAAAAATGGGCGTTGTCTCACGATGGTGGTCACCGATATGGCATTATGACAACCAATTCATCCGAATCGTTTAACAATTCTCTTAAGGGTTGTCGTATGTTGCTAGTGACTGCGCTTGCAAGACTCACTTTCCATAAAATAAGGGTAATGTTCGCCGATAGGAGAACAGCTGGCCAAAGGATGCGGGAAGCAGGGTTGTGTTGGCCTAAGAAAGTTTTTGACGAGTTGGCACAACGAGAGCAACAGGCATCCAATGCAACCATTGAGAGGTATAATGATTCAACGGGATTGTACGGGGTTGCTCTTGAAAGACGGCATGCCACACAACGTCCACTGCGCTTTCATAAAGTTTGTTTGAACAACTCTAGCTGCGATTGTGGAAAGTGGAACGCCAACACCTCCTTACCTTGTGCACACATCATTGCAGCAAGACACTTTAAAAAAGTTACGTATGACTCGTTTGTGCCAAATGTTTTCTCCATGGAACATTATATGGCGAGTTATGTAGCTGATTTCTTTCCACCGTGCAATGAAATTCAATGGAGGAGTGAGCGCATTCTACTTCCACCGTCTTCTGCTAGACGAAATTCACGTCCAGGCCAACGACGAACTCGTCGCTTTCAAAATGAAATGGACTTTGGGAATACGACAGCAACACAACGATGTAATTATTGTCGGGCACGAACTCATGTTTCAAACCAGTGCCCGACGTTAAATTATCACTCGTAAGGTTCGTTTCTTATTTATTTGCAAACATTGTATCACAAATTTGCAGTTTGTATTCAAAAAATTACTCTTTTTTTTTCTTTTAAAATTTGTTCTCTTCAATATTTACTAGATGACAGAACTACACTAAATATTTGAACCCTATAACTTTTTATCAGTACAAAAAATTAGATATTCATACTAACCAAACAAAATTTATTCTGGTGAAATTAACTACATAAATATTTAATAATAAATTTTAACGAATTTATATATTTACCTTATTATATGTCAATTTATACTTTTTATTCATTAACAAATCATAAATATATTTATTAACTATAGACAATTATTACAATCATAAATAATTAGTTTAATCATTACCTAATGAATACTTTAAGAAATCAAATCATAAATTTTTTTACTAATTATACACAATTATTTTTAAACATTACTATCATAAATAAATTTTGAGTTTTAAACACCTATACACATGTGTATTTTGTTCATTGTATTCTGTCGTATTTTGTTTTTTTTTTTAAATAACAAAGAAAAAGCCTAATGTTTAGGCTTGTTCTGCATAAAGAAGACTGCCAAACAAGCCTAACCCTTAGTATCTTTTCCCTGGATGGAACCCCACCACAATCCGCTCCTGTTTGGGAGACCATGTCAAATTGCCTCTCCGTTGAGTTAATGATTCAATAATGCATACCACATAATAGGGGTGTGCGTTTCGAACTTCAGTTTGGTTTTTTCGATTTCAGTTACGATTTTTCAGTTTTTAAAAAATTAAACCATTCGATTTAACAATAAAGTTCGGTTCGATTTCGATCTGGTTTGAAAAGGTCCGGTTTCGATTCGGAATTAATCGATTCGGTATTCGGTTCGGTTTAAGATCCCAAAATTTCAACATTTCCTAATTTTTCAAACATACTATCAAACAATACATATTCACATAATCCAAATTCAAAATCTAAAATTTATATAACAAAATAGCAATCCAAAGTTCTAACATACTACCAAGTAGTAAGTACTAATTACCAAGCATCACATAGTTCAAATCCAATATTAAAAAATTACAAACATGAAATATCACATAACTACCACCTTTAACAACACTTGCACGTCTGAAGTTAGATATAATTGTGAGATAAAGAACAATTGCGACAAACAACAAAAGTACAAAGTAGAGAGCAAGTCATAAAGAAATCAAATAAAAAATTTAAAATAGATACCCATAAGAATAGGAATTGAATGGAGGAGCAAGTGATAAGACTCCGAGATATCCTTATTTCAGGCACATTTTAGGGTGTTTTATCGCGTCTATAGCATCCTTATTTGGTAAATTATGTGCGTAAATGCTTGAAAATCACTAACTGATGCACAAAAGCCATTTTTAGCTTAAAAGAAGTAAAACATGAGCCCCGGGAGCAAATAGGACCAAAAGATGAGCTTAAAGAGCAAACCAGGCAAGAGCGGAGCCCCGGAGGACCAATCTGGAAGGCCACACGTGTGTGAGCAAGCGTGAAAACTTTCCAGAAGCTTCCCACGCACGCTCACACGCGTGTGAGAGGCGTGGAGACGGTGATGCGCGTATTTCAGCTAGGGTTGTCATTTCGGAGACTATTTAAACCCCTTTGATGAAATTTCAGGGGAGGATTCCAGAATTTTAGTTTTCCCTTTTCTTAGTTTAGGGGAGGATTCCAGAATTTTAGTTTTCCCTTTTCTTAGTTTTTCCTTTGGAGAACTTTTTTTAGTTTTCCCTTTTCTTAGTTTTTCCTTTGGAGAACTTTCTCCATTTTTCCCTTTTCTTAGTTTTTCCTTTGGAGAACTTTCTCCATTTTTTCTTAGTTTTTAAATTAGAACAATCTCCATTGTAGAAGACAACAAGCTTGGATTGAAGATCTTCTTCTTTCTAGGTGATCTCTATTTCATTTCTATAATTTTAGCTATCTTGTTCTTGGATTAAATTAGTTTTTGCTTGCATTTCATATCATGAGTAGCTAATTTAGTCTAGGGATTTGGATTGTGTGATTGAATATTGTTTGTGTGATGATCTTATCTCTATATCTTGGATCTATGAGTTTGTGTTGATGGATTATCTATTCTTGTCTTTTGATTGTTGTTTTGATGAGATCTTGTTTGGATTTGGCCAATCTAGATGAGAGATTGAGCTCTTGACTCTTTCATGTCTTTGATTAGAGTTAGGATTTGAAGCTTTACACAATCAAAGTTCCTATGGACTTCTTAAGAATAGTAGGATAGTGTGTAGCTTAAGTGTTTGATAAAATTCCTCTTACAACTTTGGATGCTTGAAGGCATTCCTAAGTCAAAGAAGCCTTAGTACACAAGGTGGAAAAGGACTAAGACAACATACTCTTGAATAGACAATATCCTAGCAATCCTAATCCATAACCTTAGACACTCACTATGCAATATTCATGAACACTATCCAATCCCTACCCTTTTACTTATTTACAAAATCACTTTTATTTTACTACTCTCTTTTTTTTTTTTTTTCAAAAATAAAAATATTTTATTTCTAATTAGTATTACATGAAGAAGAAGAGAGTCTTGGAGAGGAGAAACCTCTACTGTCATACAGTAGAGCCATTCTAACAGCTGATGGCAATGAATTAAAAGTAGAATAAAGAGAGGAGTGAGAGAGAGAGCAACCAAAAGAAGCTAAAGCATCAGCAACCGTGTTAGCCTCCCGGTAAGAATGTGTGATCGTAGCATTCCAATCGGAGAGCAAATGACGAATGGTGACAATAGAGGAACGGAGTTTCCATGGGATTGGAGCTTCGCAGTTAAGGATGAGGTTGACCAGAACCGAAGAGTCCACTTCAATGCTTAAGGGTTTCCTGGCTACCAAGTTACACCATCTCATGGCAAGAGCAAGAGCTTTAGCTTCTGCTTCTAGAGCGCAGGAAGCTAGAAAAGGAAAAGCTAACGCTGCAACAAAACCGCCTTGTGAATTCCGAAGTACTGCCCCACCTCCACTAGCAAACGTGGAGAAAGAAGCATCAGAATTTAACTTCAGACGGCCTGATGGAGGGCGAAGCCATTTAATCCAAAGAGTTTTCTTAGGTCTCGGAGTTGCAAAGAAAGCCACAAAGCCTAAGTGAATAAACCTACTATCTGAAGCATTAACCTGCCGGAACGGATGAGCAATTGACAGATCAAAGAAATCGCGTTTCACCTCTCTGATGATGCAATCACGTGAGTAATGTCCTCCTTCATGAATCAAAATATTATAGTTTTTCCAAAGAGACCAAAGAACAAAAACTGGTATGCAGTTACGAATGCAAATTGAAACATTGCCCAGGCTTGCATGTGAATTTGCTGAAAAATCTGCTAGCCACCATAACTGGCAGACAGAGCGTACTGAGGTATCTGCTAGCCACCATAACTGGCAGACAGAGCGTACTGAGGTAGCAAGGCTAAGGTTGATGTTCAGTAGATTAGCAAAAAAACTCCAAATATCCTTTGCGCATGAGCAATGCCACATACAATGTTCTAGTGTAGCACTTTGATTCCAGCAAAAAGGGCAGACAGAAGGGAGATTGAAACCAAACTTTTGAACACGATCTGGGAAAGGAAGGAATCCATGAAGCAGCTTCCACATAAAGACAGATTTTTTTAGGGGAATTGTTTTTGACCAGATTCGTGAAGAAGACAAGGTGATACATCCTGATGGTCTAAAAAGGTCATACGCTGTGGCTAGAGAGAAAGTACCTGAGGACGAAGGTTTCCAAATCAATTCCTCTGCTAAAAACATTGAGTTATCATCCACTGTAGCTGAAACAGCTTTTATCCTACGCCAAATTATTGAATCAGATCTTTTTGGTGGTAAGTCGGGAGTTGGGTGAAGGGTTTGCATGTAGTCACTCCATAGAGTACCTCCTTTTTTGTATGAAAACCATAGCTTAGCATCAAAAGCCAATTGTATAGCTGGTAGATATCTGAAACCCATCCCCCCTTCATTTTTTGGAAAGCATAGTTTATTCCAGGAAGCCCAGTGCCTTTTGTTTTTTCCATTATTTGAACCCCAGAAGAAGTTAGCTAATCGTTGTTCAATGGCGTGGATAATCCCCTTTGGAAATTGGGTGGAAGCCAAGGAGTATAGGGGAATTGTGGAGAGAACATGATTGATAAGGACGATTCGTCCTCCGGGTGTAAGTAATTTCCTCTGCCAGTCCAATAATCGTTTGTCAATCCCTTCAAGTATATGCTGATAAAAAATGATTCTGTTTCTTCCTTTGAATAAGTTAATTCCAAGGTATTTGAATGGAATGGAGGATTGTTGCATTCCCAGTTCGCAAGAGATTGTTCCGACTCTGGTTAGTGAAGCTTGTTTTGAGGTAACAAAGAAGCTCTTGGAGTAGTTAATCTTTTGACCAGAAGCTCGCTTATATGCTTGGAGGGTATCCTTCAGATTCTGCATAGATTTTCTGCTTCCATTTGCAAAAATGAGTATGTCGTCAGCAAAAGCAAGATGAGAAATGATCGGGCATGCAGGGGAAACACCCACGTACGGCTGAATCACTCCAACCCCAACTTTTCTTACTAATGCTCTGGATAAACCTTCTGAAGCCAAAATGAATAGAATAGGCGAGAGAGGGTCGCCTTGTTTCACACCTCTTGATGGTCTAAAAAAACCACTACTCACCCCATTGACAAGGACAGAAAATCGAGTAGTGGTTAGAATGTTCATCACCAGAGCTACAAAGGACGATGAGAAACCAAATTTAAGAAGTATAGCACGCAGGAAAGGCCATGCTATATGATCAAAAGCTTTCATCATATCCAGCTTGATAGCTACATTACTTCCTCGGCACCTCTTGTCTATTGATTGGATAAGTTCCATGGCCATAAGAACATTATCTTGGATTGATCTTCCCTTAACAAAACAGGATTGTTCTTGAGAAATTATTTTTGGCAGGATGTTTCTCAATCTGGTTGCTAAGATACGTGTGAAAACCTTGCTAACAAAGGAGCAAAGGGAGATTGGCCGGAAGTCCGCAAAGTTTTCTGGATTTGATTTTTTTGGAATGAGCACTAGTTGGGCACTGGCAATAGCCTGTGGGATTGGTACACCTGCAAAGAATTCAAGAACTGCTAGATGGAGATCAGTTTTAATGATGTCCCAACAACAGCGAAAGAAAGAGCCCGAGAAACCATCCGGTCCAGCAGTGCTATCTGGGTTTAAATTCCATATAGCAGATTTCACTTCCTCGAGAGAGATTCTGGAGTGGATATATGGTTGTCTTCTGCAGAAAGAAGGGTTGGGACATATTCTAGAAGTTCGTTGATGTCTGAGCAATCTTCTTCTTGGTAAAGGTTCGTGAAATAATTCACAGCTTCTTTTTGGATTTCTTCTTGTTCCGTAATAATACGACCAGAAGAGTCTCGCACTCCACAGATTTGTTGTCTTCGGATTCGGTCTTTAACCATAGCATGAAAGAAAGCTGTATTGGCGTCTCCTTCTCGTAACCATTTAATCCGAGCTTTTTGTTTCCAGAAAATTTCTTCTTGTCTCAATGCTTGAAGAAGGAGAGCTTGTTCACGATTAAGATTTTCTCGTGTCGCTTCATTTTGTTCCTCTTCGAATCTAGATTGAGCTTCTGAGACAGCATCTTCAGCTGCCTTAACCCTATCAAAAATGTTCCCAAACACCGACCAATTCCATTCTCGAAGATTCACTTTCAGTCTTTTAAGTTTGAAAGAAAAGGCCCTCATTCCAAAACTTTCAATCGGTTCCTGCCAATTTTTACTAACAAAGTCATAAAAATTCTTGTGAGAAATCCACATTTTCTGGAATCTAAATTGTTTGGGGGTTGACAGTTGTGTATTGATGCCAGAGAAGATTACAGGTGAATGATCTGATGATTTTCTATTAAGAAGGACACCTGTAACTCCCGTAAAGAAGTCTCGAAATTCTGGAGTAAGGAGAAAACGATCAAGCTTTTTCCATACTTGACCCGAAGACCGGTTTCCCGTCCAAGTGAACTGTCCTCCAAGAGTGGGAAGATCAAGCAGAGAGTGTGATGAGATAAAAGAAGAGAAGTCGGCTATTGATCCTAAGTCTGGTATTGCATTGCCTTTGTATTCTGCTATTGAGGCAATAACATTGAAATCTCCTCCAATGAGAACTGGTATTGATGTAGAGATGGTGGTGCTCAGCTGGGTCCAAAGTACTTGTCTCTCACCTCTACTGTGTTTAGCATACACAGCAATCAAATTTGCAATAGCGAAGACTGCCCTTTTATCTTGAAGGTGAGCTGGGAGACCTTCCAACGCAATCCAGACTGGGACAACTGGGGATTCGATATCTGGTCGGAAATCTGGCGACCATTTGAAGACTTTCATTTGAAATCCATTGATTGACCAAGATTTACGGAGCCAACATCTTTGGAAGTCGTCTTCCCGGTCAAAGTTGAGGAGAAAGTGTTTCTGATCTATGAGTCCGATGGAGCAGACTCCCCCAAAACCGATAGCATCAAAGGATTTTCGAAAGACCGCCATGGTTGGGCGACCATGGGGGAATTTTCCAATCAAAGCAAATTTGTAACTTTGAGCAAAAAGTTCAATTTCTTGCTTCGAGAAAGAGATCGCCAGCATACCTTTGAATCGTTCAGGAGGCTTGAGTGAAATAGAGCTAGAGGAAGGCGATGAGAGTATGTCTGCGAAAGATTTGGGGAGAGGGAGGGTTGAGGCCGCCTGTGGCGGCACCGCCATTGTTGAGCTCGCTCAAATTTCACCTGTATCTAACTTATAACATCCTAACATTTTTACTACTCTCTTGCACTCAAACCAACGAATGAACTACTCTCACTCACAAATCACCATTTACCACACTCGAGTCTTATGCATGACACAATCAAGTAAACTCCCGAATGTTTGACACACCTCCACGTCCCTCCTTCGAGACCGACACTCGGGGAGTCACAGACTTTCCGTTTTATCATACAAATATCTTTTGACATTTCACCCTATGCACGCAAGAGCTGTTAGCAAGCATCAAGGAACTTGGATTTACTTTTATTATTATTGTTATTATTATTATTATTATTATTATTATTATTATTATTATTTAAAAAAAAAAAACAAACTATATTCGATTTGGTTCAATTTTTTACCAAATCATTCGATTAGATTCGATTTTTAACCGAATCATTCGATTTACAAGAATTTGCTACCGTTCGATTTTTCGATATATTACTAGTTCAATTCGATACGATTTGATATGGTTCTATTCGAATAAATCAAATTGAATTGCCCGTTACTGTTCGATTTTGCGATATATTACTAGTTCAGTTCAGGATATGGTTCGATTCGAAAACACCAAACACAATTGCCCACTCCTACATACGCCTATACGCCACACCAATTCCAAAATGTATTTCTATGTTTTTTCAATCCTTTTCGTCTCTCTCGATCTCCATTTGCCACCCCAACCTCCACCATCAATGGCGGAGATTTTGGTTTAATCCTACAAAAAGTCTTGAAGTTTTTTTTTTTTTTTGTACTACTTACTCCACAAAGAGTCAAGGCTCCAATGAGGCTCGAACCCACGTCCATCATCCATGTGGGAGTGTTAACTGAGACACCGTGCGCCACTACACCACAAGGTCATGAAATTTAATCTCTTGATTTTGGGTTTGAGTTGTTGTCTGAGAAATTGAGCTGATAAGTGATGATGTTGAAATATTAACTATTCAATGGGGCCAAGGTTTCAGTTTGATCAACACCAAAAAGTTATTTCCTAAAAGCTTTTCTCCTAGATTTTTCCCAAAAAAAAAAAAAAAAACTGACTTTTTTACTACAAATTCCAATTTCTTCTTATTTCAGTCAATTTTCCGAACACCAAAATCTAGTATACTAAAACTGTCTAATTTCTTATCTGAGTTTGTGAAACAAGAAGATAGAACTCGGAAGCCATTCCTCCTAAGCTACTTGTGCTTGTTGCTGTAACCGCTCCGGTGCTCCCTCTCGCGATCGCGATCGCGCTCTCTCCACCCTTTTGAATGTCGGGCCGTTGCTTCTTCCTCATACTCAGCCCGCGGAGGCGGCGACTCGTACCTTGACGGCCGTCTCTTGAAATGGCGTTCGTCGTCGCTGCTCTCGTAGTCATCACCCGCACCGCCGCTCTTCCTTACACCAGATGATGCCTTATGCTGTTCGACGACAGTAGGTACTCCTCCGCGCTGGCTAGCCGGCGCTTCCGTGGAGGATGAAGAACTTTTCTGTTTCTTCGAGGCGGCTGCCGCCTCCCCCTCGGGGAAGCTAATGCGGGAGAACACACTGGCTTTATTCTTTTTGTCCGCCGCGGATTCTTTGGATGCTGCCGTTGGGGGTTCAGCTGGGGCGGGTCTAGCAGAGGTTGCCGATGGCTTTGATCGGCCGTGGCGGTCGAGGTCACGCTCATGATGGTCGCGGGCCTCACGCCGGCGATGGCGATCATCCTGGTAGTCTCTATCCCGTCGGTGATAGTCTTCATAATCATCATACTTTTTCTTGGAGGGGCGGGGAAGTTCAGGGTCACGAGAGCGGCGGTCTGGGGATGGTCTCTCTGAACGGTGGCGCAGATGATGATCGGAGGAGCTTAGCGGTGGGAGAGGCCTCTGCGAGTTCTGTCGCCGCAAAATAAGATACAAACACAAATTATATTATATACGGAGTAATAAAGAATAAAATTAAAATTTAGTTTTATATAGAAATTATAAAAGAGAACATAATAACGGCGGCGTTAATTGCCATTATATTTTCTTTGGGCCTTAACGAAGCAGTTAGATTTTTCTATACATTTATTTACAAATACGGGCGTAAGAGGGATCCGATGGACATAGCGCCCAGATGTGCGCAAACCGTTATTAACGTTTTGCAGTTTTCCTAATAACAGTCTTAAATACCTATTACGGAGTACTTCATACCCAACTGAATTGTTTTCTCGTACTGGACAGAGCATAAATACTATATTATTAGCAAATTTTATTTTAAAACCTTGCTACTAAAAGAAGACCAAAAACTGAAAAAGAATCAAAAAACAAAATGGCTTCTAGAATCAATGAAATTTCAAAATTGTGAATTTTGGAAAAATATATAGAAATAAAAGAAGTTTCAAGTTCAACTGAAGAAAGAAGCAATAAGGATAACAATTTAGAAACAGAAAATACTACTACTACTCTCAACTTTTACTCTTTCACAAAATTTACTATTTCACAAAATTTTGATGTTGTGTAGTACAACTCATTAGAAACCCATCAGCTTGGGCCGGCCTGGAATCACATCCAGTACAAGCTGGGTTCAATGTAATACCTAAATAAATTGCGCTCCTAACTCCAATTTCCAAACACTAAATTGTATTCACAAAAAACAAACAAACAAAAACAAAAACAAAAACAAAAAAACAAAAAAACAAAACAAAACAAAAAAAAACAAAACAAAAAAACAAAACAAAACAAAACTAGTACCAAGAATTTCTATGTTCTTTTTCTTTTTCCCCTTTGTTTTTTGGTATATAATATGGTCCGTTACTGTTTTTAGGTGATGGAAGTGGGGGGAGGGAGGGTGGTGTTAACTGTTAAGATGGTAGCCAGGAATGAAGCATTTCATTGCAAAAGAGGACAGTCCAGTCCGGGACTGCAAAAACATGAACAAGCTTCAATGGAATGAATTTAGGCCGACCAGCTACCATTTCACAAATTAGTCTCATATATTGCAGACAAATAACTCAGTCAAGAATGAACATATCAATCACACCCACAATAATATAAAAAAATCAAGTAAAAAAACGATGATAGGAAAAATAGGAAACAGAAAAGAAATGTTATTATCTGTGACTCTCCTCCATCCCCCACTTGAGCTAAGCTCTGACTTACTATCCTGATTGCACTGGCAATTGGAGCGAGCCGGATTACTTTAGGGAATGGAGAGATTTCACGACCCGATTGATACCAACTCTTATGGTATTCTGCAACTAAACAAACTTGCCCTTCCCCCAATAATGGAAAGAAGAAGCTGGAAATATACTCTTTCCAGTATAGCTGCTTCCTGCCACACTGATGCCATCCCACAAACTACTCTTCCTATAAACATAAACCCTACCTACTGGAATACAAATGTAAGAAAGACGAGAAACTTGAATGACAAAAGTACATACAGATTTGGGTTTCTTTGAAGAAATGTCACAGCTGCTTCCAACTTCTCTAGAAAATTCCCTACCATCCTTTGGTTCCCTGCCAGATATGAAAAACTCAACAAAATTAGAAAGGCCTCCAAAGATATGCATCTGACACGCATGTACTGAAACACAAAACAAGTCATGCACAAGTCAAGCAGAGGATCATTTAAGGGAAACCCCAATTAATAAAACTTTCAAAAGGATCCACCCTGATTTTTCTCTAAAAGGGAAGAGCTATTTTCCCAGTTGGGAGGTAGGGGGAATGGGATATGGTAGTTCACTATTCCCTGTGTTTCCGATTTGGCTGGACAGTTATTTGATAAAAAATATAGTCAACCCATGCAGTGTACTCATCCCATGAGAAATATAACAGTTACTTGCATTGGACTCGACAACCAACACAAACTGTTATCCATTACTTATGGTACAGGATCAAGTCTGTTAGTTGATCAAAATGTTACAAAAGAAACAAGATATTTCAACTGAAAAAAGCTAAATGCATCTAATCCTGTAACGAGAAATTGAATTAGATAGAGTGGACATTTAAAAAGATTAGAAAAATAGTTGATCAAAGCAAACCACAAAAGTGTGAATGATTAAGCTAAAGGAAAAGGTCAAATATAGCTACCTCTCTCCATGTCTCTCATTCTCATGCTTCCTCTTCAAACCAGACTTTCTAGCTTCAAATTCTTCTCTACTCATGATTGGAGGCCCAGCATCAAAACCCGTCCCAAAGTTAGCAAGATCCCTGTGATAGAAGTACATTTTTTAAGCAAGAAAAAAAAAACAGGCTTTCATCTCTGCAAACAAAGTTTTGAAGCAAAAAAATGGTATTCAAGCAGGAATAACAAAATGCTTGTCAACGACTACCCTCCCTACTCCACCCCTCCCCTCAACAAGAGATATAAATGGGAGAAAATTACACATTTAAAAATTAGAAATCAGGTGAAAAGACAAATGAATTTAAGGAAAGGGGTGAGGTGAGACTACTAACATAAAAGCAAATCATACCTCTGTGGGGGAACAAAAGGTAACATGCAACCCTGTCCTCCGAAAGGATCCTGTGGCATCATATGACCAAATGGAGCAGGAAAGGGGCCTCCAAATCCTTCCATTCCATAATTCATATATGGCATTGGAGCCGGAAAGGGGCCTCCAAATCCTTCCATTCCAGGTTGCATGCCTGTCCAATATGGATTATAGCCAGGACCCATAGGCATCATATAATTCTCTGCAGCAAGGTCCATGGGTGGCCTCCACTGCATCTCTGATGCTACAAGGCATCCAGGGATAAGCAAAAAAAAACATTAGCCTCATGCGAGCAGAAAGCAAATTATCAATTTTGAGAATCCACATAATTCTGAAATTTCAAATCATAGAGAGACTAAAAGACATACCAGGAAAAGGCATACGTGGTTTTTTCTTTTTCTTCTTTTTTGCTGAAAGAAGAAAAAAAAGTGACAGTAAATGAGATGGTGCAACAAACAATGGATAAAAGATTTATTGTCAAAAATTAGTTGGAGAACTAATTTTTGAGTGCTAATCTCTTAAATAGTTAAATACCACAGTGACATGAAGTAGGCCATGAAAAGCAGAAAAGATGCTACAGAATTTACAACACCAATACATCAGAGGACTAGATGGATGAATGAAACAAGTCAAACCAACTGTGAAATAATCATGTTTAGAAAGCAACTGAATCATTTACCTGCCTCAGCTGCAGCCACAGCAGCTGGCTTCTGCTGCACTTCTTCATCAACAGGCAAAGCACTTCCCTGAGAAGCTGGTTCCTTCAAGCTAAATGACTCATGTGTAGGTTCAGAAATATCCCCCATTTTTGGCATCTTTCCTTTCTCCAACAATTGCAGTGGAGCAGTTTCCAATTTAACTTCTTCCACTTTCTCTGGTGCCCTTAAAGTCTCTTCCTTCTGGGGAAGTGGCTGGGATATTTTGTCTGCCTTTGAAGTTTCTCCTGCAGTCTCCGGTACCCTAGAAGTCTCTTCTTTCTGAGGAAGTGGTTGGGGAACTTTCTCTCCCCTTGAAGCTGCAGATTGTGAAGGAGATGGATTCTTAGGCATAGGATTGCGAGCTGACTCCATATCTGAAAAAATAAAATAAAATAAAATGAGCATAGTTAAACTGATGGAATTCTTTTCAAAAAAAAAAACTGATGGAATTGCAATAAAGTCTCTAATTCCCTTTAAACTTCAATATGAACGATAAATAATATATCAACAATAAGCACAAACCTTGAACATGGAGGGCACTGCCCCCGTGTTCACTGCTGTTATTGGACTCCAGAATTCGGTTGATAGTGTCTCTAAGTGTCTTATTGGGCAAGAGGTCATCTGCAAGTATGTTCGTGGCACCACACACACACACAGACTTGGAAATGATATAATCCCTTACACCTGTAGATAACAATTAGGAGTTAGAACACCAAAAGCCTGAAATGGTAATGGCCATTAAGAATAAAAAGCAAGAATATATTACATTTGTCACAGAAACTCTTAAAACAACATTTGCTTGTAAGCACTGCATCTTTCATCACTTCTTTACACAAAGGACAATGAAGTTCCGGGGGAAGTTCACCCACTGAACGTGTAGAAGGCATAGCCTCAACAGCCTTTTCAAAGGCAGCCCTGCAAATGATCCTAAAAGTTAGAGCACAGCTTTTTACACAATACAAGCAAGATTCAGGAAAATAAAAAACTTACTCATTTGGCTTCAGAACGGCATTAGCACCACTAGGTAATGCATATGACCCATCTGGAGTAGCCATTAACATAGACTTTGGAATACCAGTTGGAGGCTTCACCCTCTTAATGTCAAAATTTGGGTCACCATTTGTTGGACAATGTTGAATAAAATGTCCTAAAATGTGTTATGAATAATCAAGCCGCATTCATGGTACTATAGAAATTGAAAACCAAAAGACTTAAATCTCCAACACCTCCTATATAACTCCATAAACAGGAAAGAAAAAGCATACCAGGCACCTTGCACCTATAACATACATAACCAGGTGGTGGTGTTTTCCGCTCAAATCCACCTCGACCTGAAGAGCACAAATAATTTTTGAACTCTAAGTCAAAAAGCACAAATATACTTCTATAGAGGCCAAATTATAACAGGTCTAACAAAACCCAATTGATTGGCTGAAAATCACTTTAAAAAACATTTTGCAACACTTTCTGTCACAACATGTTATAAGACACATTAAAGACGCAACATCCTGGAGCTTAACTGCTTAACCCCAGCCAAGTAAAAATTTTAAAGGTTGGGGGAAGAGGGGGGTAGGGGTGTTTGAGTGGAGAGAGACAATGAGTGAGTGAGTGAGTGAGAGAACAAGAAAGAAAAGAAAGACTAGAAAATAACAAAGTAAATGAGAAAAGACAAAAGGAATAACCAAAACCACGCCCGCCCATCATTCGCCCACCAGGACCACGTCCATAACCTCTACCAGCACCAAATCCATCAGCAGATTGACTGTGAATAAATATGAATATTAGTTTAAAATATTGATTATGAGAAGTAGAATGTAAAACAAAGTTAGAATTTCAATGTGAAAGTTTGAGACAATAATATAATCATAATAAGTTCTCACCTCTGCCAATCCAAGGCTGGAGTGTCGATTAAAGCCTTAATTTTGCTCTCCTCATCAGCTTTGCTAGGAGGGGAAACCTCTTGCACAGGATTACTTGACTGAACGGTCATAACTTCAGGAGTTGCATACAAATCAGTCCCAAATTCATCCCACTCCAAGTCTTCAGGCTACAAGGACAAAATGATTGAAATTAACGCCATTCTTAGAAATTGACATGAAATTCACAAACATACAGTTGTTAGAAGCTTACATATTTAGCAGCAGAAGTCTCTACTCCCACAAAACCAACTTTTACTGTTTGATCCTCCTCAAGCTTATTTTCAACAACAGTCCTGCAGAACAGCATATTAAGATCAAACACTGAACCCAATACACAATGCAAGAGGCCCATAGAGTGATACATGCCCCTTACCAACCACCCAACCCCTTCCATTGCATAAGCTTGCATAACCTCTAAACAAGATCAAGCACACATTGATGCGTTAACTAGCAACTTATAATTTTTAATTTGATGAAAGAACCAACTAGCTTCCTTAATAAAACTAAGACTGAAATTTTTAACCCTGAAGTTAACTAAAGCAAATGACATTGGAAGGATTGAGATAATACTCTTCTAGTTCAGTAATCGGTGCAGTAACTATAGGCATGCGAGGTCGGCCAGGAATTCGGCGAATCAACACACTAGTATTTTTTGGAATCAATGTATCTTCATCAAGGTATTCTGTCATCACAAAACAGAAAACAAATATGAAACCCTGCAAGTGAACTCTACACAACATCTAGTAATGTAATAGACTAGGCCTGAATGGCAAAATTTGTCCACAGCATTCCAAATTAACCCTTTTCACCATTAACTTGATTTTTCAGACCCTTGGGAAGAGTGAAGTTGGCCAGTAGTCCAGTAGTAAGAACCTTATTTATCATAACATTGAATTAGGAAAGGAATGGGCCAGTTTCAAACAAATCACACAAGCAGCAAGTTTCTTTTAAATGACAAAGGGTACTGCCAAATTCTCATGCAAAAATGTTTGATTGGCAGATACCTTGTCAACTTAACAATGAAGTCCTGAAGTACTGACTACCAAATTTTGCAGCAGAGACAACACTTCTATTGGAAATTCGTAGGACAATAGTATAATCACATCCTTTTCAAGTGTATAGGTCATCTTGACAGGAGGATCTTGCCCATATAATAGGTAAAATCAGAGAAGGGCAAAAATAAAGCACAAACATCACTTTCAATGTGTCCTTGGCATGACATGCAATCCCATTAAAATCCAGGAGTTGGGAACAAGTAGTGCAAAGACAGGTTGATAACTATCCCTATAATTATAATTGTAAATGAGTTCAGCTGAGATGTACTTTTTGCAAAATGGTATGTCAAGTGGGAATCTTCTAAGGAATAAGCACTTATCAGAAAATGTGCACTAAAAATTATACATACAAACACTGACCATTGATGAAAGCTAACCAACCTTCATTAGTCTGGGCGTTGGTGACAACTAGGTCAAAATCTGTACCCCTGCCCAAATGCTTGGATTCGAATATTTTTTCTTTCAAATTTCCAACAGCAATAAAATGACTGTCAATTGGAATTGAATCATAATCCTTTGCACTTTTAAATTTAAAATAAACGGCCATATTTTTTTTCTTTAAATTCCTTTTTCCCCTGAACAGGAAATCAACAATAAAACAACAAAGGAAGGCCTAAAAAAGGAAAAAATATATATAGGCCTGGTATTAAACTCAAACCAAAAATTGATAATAAGTACAAAAAATCTGAAAATAATTTCTCCTTTTTTTCTTCAGTAACTCAAGATGATCAGTCAAACCAAATCCCTTCAACGGACAACACGAACAGATTGCCGCAAAGTCCGAACAATCTCGTAGCTCTTAAGCCGGTGAAGCCTCAGCGGCAAATCAAATCAATCCACATACAGATTCTCTCAAGTGGATCTACCAGAAGTGAAGTCGAAAAAGCTCCGCGTTGCCTGGCCAACCAGTTTGGGAAACCGACCTTAAGGTAGGCGATTGTGTCGCCGGTTACGTAAGCGAGTCAAACCTTCACAAACGGACTAGACGGAGGAAAACACCGATCCTTGAATCGACCGCCGGAAGCACCGTTTTGGTTCTTCAAAAATCGACATCGCTAACTCGAGCGAGCTCCGTAGAGGCGCTATAAATAATTATTCATCGCGCAATACAATGAGCTGATCGGAGAAATCCGATCTGTTTCGATCTCCGGCGTGTAAACGTAGAAATGAGAGCAACGAAACCCTAGAGAATATTGAGGAAGAGAAACGAGAGGGAGGTTTGATGGATGATTTATCAGTTCCTGTTGGACAAAATTTTCAGGTGGCTGCACTACATGTTATTGTTATACTGAGGGCAGTAAAATCCCCTTCCCACGCGGTTTCGAATTTCATCGACCTGTGGTTTTGAGGTTGTAGGCCCAAAGCCCCAAACAAGGAAGAGATTGTGACAGTTGGACCATACAATTTTAGCCAAGCCAAGAAAATGCTCTGAGGATGTATGGAACAAATGGCATTTATTTAAGATTTTTTTTTTTTTCTGAAAGCATGGCATTTATTTAAGACTTTTTGAAAACGGCATTTATTTAAGACTTATTTTCCATTTTCTTACTTCACACTTTATTCTCTGCTAACTACTACCAATAACATATTAATTGACACCAAGAAAAATGTTATATTATTTTTTTCTATGTTTTATAGTTTAGTTTTTTCGTATTAAAAATTTTTCTTGAATTTGGAAAAAAAAAAACTAATTTGTTTCACAATGCACTATAAAAATACAAAATAAAGTGGCAAAATAATATTGTTTTAACGTCAAAATTAATATAAGACTTTTTTTTTTTTGAAATAATAATATAAGACTTTTTAAAAATGTTATTTTTCCTTTATACTTATTTGACAATGTCACCTTATATTTTTCTATCAAGATTTCAATAACACAATTGCAACAATAGTCTACCACGTTTAAACTATTAAATATAATTAGGCTTGAGTTATAAATTGAATTACAAATATCATTGAAAAAAGAGTCAAATTAACCTTATAAATCCAATGAATAGCACAATTAGGTTGTCTAACTAAACAAACTCTAATAATGTCCTCTAAAATGAAAAAATAGTTTATCCAAAAAAAAACAAACAAAATAGTAAAATTAGACAATAATATTGCATATTTAGCAAGTTACCATTAATGTGACACTAATTATGCCAACACATGGCATCTCAATACTTACATGTACAATTTTTTTTATTTTGTTATTTTTTTAGTTCCTATTTTTAAAAATAAATAATATGTGATTGTATGTCAATGGAAACGGCACTAGCTATCTATCAACGGACCAGACAATCATAATTGTCATGTCTGGTAATGGAAATAGTCACTAGTTGTTGATGACAACTGGTGTTTGTTTTTAATTTTTCTAAAATTTTAAATTAAAAATAAAATAAAAATTTACACAAATTCACTTACGCAAATATCAAATTCTCAATCTTCATCAAAACAAATATTATATGCTACCATAATTTTCTTAAGGTGTTTGGAAACTAGTAAAATGACTTCTGGAAAATGAGTCTTTTACTAGAAAATATTTTCATTTCCAGTGTTTGGTTACATTCCAAAAAACAATCTTGGTGTGTTTGGTTCATTTTTTGAAAAATATATTTTTTTCCAAATTGAAGAGAAAATAAAAGAATAGCAAAGTACTGATTTCCGAAGCCGAAAACTAGTCTAGTTTCTACCGATTCCCGCATGGCTTCGAAAATCAGAGCACTAGTTTCTTGCTTCTGAAACCATAGATCTGGTTCCCGAAGCTGGAAACCATGGTTTCCGATTGTGGGTTTTCGTCTCCAGAATAAAAAATCGTCTCTAGTGGCCGAGGTCCACCAGATCCACCACCAGAGGTTAAAAAATCAAAACTATTAAGAGAGAGAGAGAGAGAGTGAGTACCTTGGACCAGCAGATGAAGAGAAGAGAAATTAATTGATTTGTTTTGGTTTACTTTAATATAATTAGGTTTTGATTTGGTATCCGTATTTAAATATTTGTATATTACAATGCGACCTTAAACTCATTTTAATAATATAATAATAATAGCAATTTTAAAATAAAATTGGTTTAAAATTTATATTTATAATAAAAATAAATTCAAGGATAGTTAAATAAATAAACAATAAACAATAAATTGATGCCCTAAGTCATTTTACATATTATAAGTTAACTGTAAATAACTAATTTACAAAACACGTTTTCACAAATCGTTAATATTACTAACTGGTCAAACCAGCTAACACAATTACATATTAGCTAATTGCCAAACAAGCTGATATCTACTATTTTGTACAATAATTCACCCCTTATTTTAGTTGTTTTAATGCTTATTTTCCTTATTCTAATGAAATTGAGAATTGTTTGTGTGTTATATTATCCCTAGAGTTGAATTATCCACAAGGAGCAGCAAAGGAAGAATTTTGGAGCAGTTTGGACAAGTTTTGGAAGAAAAGGAAATTACCAAGAAGAATAGGAAGCAAGAATAAGAATTGGAAAAGAATTAGAAGTTTCCTAATGGGCCAAGGCCCATCTATCTCCTATATATTCTACATATTCTCTACAAATTAAGGAGGTTCCCTTACAGAGTTCTGAACCCTAGCTTTTAGTTTATATTTCCCTAGCATAGTTTAGATTAGTTTCACATTAGATTAGTTAATTTCAAGATTGGAATCAAAGATTGAAGATTGGATTTGTTCTTTATCAGTTAAGTTCTCTTATTCCTTTATTACTTTCTTGCAATGTTTATGGTTATTAATTATTTCTTTGTTTTGTTTACTCCCATCATGCGGGGATAGTTCGTTTATGGGTTTGGATTAGGGATCCATTGTTAATCTTGATGTTCAATTGGTAATTAATTGCATAAAGGGATTGAATCTTTAACCTAGGGTTTATGTTGATTTGGGGATTTCTTTGCACTAGTTATTGGTTTATGGCCAGAATTAATTGCTAGTCTAGGAGAAGGATTCATTACAACGACAGTTGGATGGAGACCTCGAGCCTTACCAATTTCAACCTAATTTTCCTGCTATGAAAGTAGAGGTAATTTTGGGGGCTTACAATGCTTAGGTGCTTAAGGTTATGATTGATGCATCACGACAGTGGGGCAATCTTAGCCTAATTCTCTTATTGATTACGAAAGTAGCCGAGTAGAATTCTTTTGTGCATTGGCCATATATCCCTTGGTTAATTATTCTTTCCCTAATCCTGAGCTTGTTAGAACATCAAGGTTACAATCCCCCTAATCTGGCCCATACCTTTTATCATATAGTTTTCACCTTAATTAATTGCTTTCTTTTATTCCACATCATTCAGTCTCTGTTACTTGGATTCTATAAATTCATATACTCTAGTGCCTGGTAATTCACACAGTTTCGTGCCATAACACCAATCCTCAGCGGAACGACATTACACCCTTTTTACACTCATCATTTGTGCTCATCACAAGCAAACACCTCATAGATTTTTAATTCTCTCCAACTAAACACATGAATTTTCATGCTTGGGAATATTATAGAAATGAAACTGAAAATTTTATCCACCAAATATATAAAAATGTTAATAAATAATGTTAAAAAAAAAAAAGAAAGAAAATGGTCAAAATAGCCCCATGAACTTTATATGAAAAATAATTAGTCATTTGAATTCTAAAAAGTTTCAATTAATCACTTTAACTGGTCGATTCGATACAACTAAACTTATAACTTGTCAAAATGTTTAATTAAGTCAAGTATATGATATACCTAAAGTAAAACATGTAAAACAAAATGATGATGCATCAGTTTTAATAAAAAAAAATTATTTTTTAAAATATAACCATTGTTGGTGGTGAACCTTTTTTAGTGGTTCTCCGACGTCTTTTCTAACCAACTCGTAGTATTAGTGGTTTGTTGAAAAATGTTTGATAAATTAGTTATTTACTATCACCAGGTAACTTGTAAAATGACGACTAAAAATTATATATTGTAAGAGCAACGTTCACACTTTAGCGTTTTGGGGAAAACTTGTTCTTTCCCTAAAACGCCCTTATAGTATTTAAAGAAAATAGTAAAAGACCAACAAACCTCCATTAATGAGAAGCCTCTTGGAGAAATGGTAGAATTAAGAGGAGCCAATGCGGCTCCCCTAATGTTTTTTTTTTAAATTTTTTAATAATAATAATAATAATAATAATAATAATTGTTGTTGTTGTTGTTGTTGTTGTTGTTATACCCTTATAGGTCATTTTACATGTTAATTACTAACCATAAATAACTAATTTTACCAAACATCTTTTTACAAGCCATTGATACAATCCGCTGGTCAAACCTGCTAACACAATCCGCTGGTCAAACCTGCTGACGCTAACCGTTGATTACCAAACAAGCCCATTATTTTTGCTTCTACTACATGATCGGATAATTTGGTAATGACCAACCTAGTACCATTGCGTAAGCCAAACAAGTGATCTATATTCCTCAACAACATTACAGGAGAACCAACCTTTAATGTTAATGCATGATTAGGAACACTGGATGCTCGCAATCCATTTAGAAGCTCAGGAGTTGCACGTCTGCAAGGACACCATTGCTTGAATCAGACCGGGGGAATGTGGGGCAGACGATGACGGTGGAGAAACTGCAAAGTGACCGGAGTAAAAGGAACTAGATTGCAGAAGAAGAAAGCTAAAGAGGACGAAGGAGAGTGGGTAAGCCTTTTATAGAGTCGGAGGGAGAAGGAGATGAGGACGCGTGGACTAAATCGGACGAACGGGCGAGCAATGCGATGGTTGATGGAACGGTTAGCCTACATCAGTGTGGGAAGGCATTTAATGCACGCACAATGGTTCAAAAAAGGCAATGATGAGGGGTGGGAATCACGAAGAAGATTGAAGATCGAAAAAAGGCAAAAAATGGAGGGTTTTGCGCAGTCGTGACAGGTGGGCGCGGGTCGACCTATAGAAGTAAGCCATATAGAGGTGATGTGTTGGACCTCAAAGGACGAGCTACGAGTATCCCTTGAAAAAGGGAGGATCAGGCAGAACCTGGCTTAGTCCTCAAACTGAAGGTCTGAGAGACTAGGGAAGATTTCTCGCGATAAGTCGGACCTGATATGGCTGAAAGTCGGATTGTGTTAAATTTGAGATGGGTAGAGCTCTCAGACTAAGAGTCTGATGGACTAAAAACATGGTTTGGAGAGCAAATTAAGGTGCAAAACTAGAAGGTTGGGGAAGGTCCTAGGAAGGGTCGGACTTAACCCCATCAGACTTAGGTCTTGGGGTCGACCTGTCCAAAGTTTGAAAACATCGAAAGATCTCCAAAGACCCTTAGGGGCCGGAGGAGTGATTTTAAAGATGGATCAACCTACTTAGTAAATGCGTGCAAAAGATAGCAAAAGGATGATGTTGTTCCATTCATCTAAGGCTCGAAGGCCAGATAATTACATTCAAAACAACATAAAGGGGCCAACAGTGCACCCATTCATCAAAAGACAACAAAAGAAGGGCTATTCTAGGTTAAGCCCCAAACCTACTTGGTCAAAAGAACGACCTCAGAAGAGACAATCGGAGTTTCCGGTGTGGGAACGGAAGCACAATCGCAGAACACTTCCCAAAAGGCCACAATGTCCAGCGGAGCACCGTCAAGAATGCCACGGTCCAACATAGCATCGATCTCGTCAAGAAACTCCACGAAGTCAGGATCTAGAATCAGTTCCCCCGAGAAGACGGGGTCGTGGGACGGTGGTCCAAGAGGTATTGTGACCCATTCACCTTCTTCTAGCTTAGGCGGAATGTCAATGGGCAGTGAAGGGTCATCGCCGGGAAAGAGCTCGCCGGACCTCAGACGCTCTTTCCGAGCGGACATTCTAGTTTTGGTCGCACGTTCAGCCAGCCGGAGGGAAAAATGACGAGGGGTCAGAGCGAAAACTTTACGTTTGGAACTCATAGGCTTTGGGATTTAATCTAAAAAGAAAAGATGGAGGAGCAAATGGAGGAATTGGAGCTATTAATAGGAAGAGATTTTGCCTTGGAAAGGATAACTGGGTGTCGCACTTGAGTAGTTGCAATTAATCCGATGGTGATAGTGTCAGAATCTCGCTGATCGACGAAGATCAAGGTCAAAGGGCATTAAATGCGAGGGATTTGATTAATGGGACCATAAGGAGATAAAGTCAAGACTGAAGCTCGGACAAGTGCGAGCGACGACCTATGCACAAGAAACCCGGTCACAGCTACTTTTTCAAGTCGTGCTTTGTGTAACTCGGAAAGTGAGGGACTAGGGGGGGAGGGAGTAAAAAAACTTTCTTAGAATAAAAACACGCTCGAGATGGTGCAAGGGTACGAGAGATGAGTCGATGTTGGAGGACGAGCTAGCAGTACTTTCCCAAGTCGTACTTCGTGTATCTCGGGAAAATAAGGAACTGGGGAGTGAAACCCTTTCCTAAGCAAAGAGAAGCAACGCATTTACCCGAGTCGTGCTTGGCATAGCTCGGGAAAATGAGAGATTAGATGATGGGGATATACTAAGGCTCGGTGTTAGAAGCTCGGCGTGGATGAAAGAGACGACCAATGAAGAGGAAGAGAGGGCTCAAGGGAAGATAGGATGGCATAGTGAAGGTCGGTCAGTGATAAGCTAGTCGGTCGGAGGACATTCGATGGACTGCTTTGTGGAGCACGTTTAATGAAGAGTTTGATGATGAAAAGAATATGCTTGGTGGTTCCTTAGGTGACAAGGCAGCTGAAGATCTTAGACTGAGAGTGATTGAACATAATTATTGAAACGATTAACTACCATGGAAGAAAGGTCGGGCTAGGGAAGCAAGAAGAAGACGAGTCGGGCCGGACAGACCTAAAAGGGGTCGAGGTAAGAGAGGAGGTGTGAGAAAGGCGGTGCAAGAAGGGCGGGGCAAGACAGGCAGTTTAAGAAGTTTCCTAAAGCGTTTGGCGGCGGAAGGAAGGTCGAGATAGATTAGAAAAGTATCTAAAATGTAATAAGGAAAGAGTCCCTAAAGTAGTTTAAGAAGTTTCCTAAGGGAGAAATCCCTAATAGCTTGTATAAATAGGGGTTCTAGGTCTCAAGAGAGACACAAGCAATCTAGCACACTTATAAGCAATTCATTATACTTAGAGGCAATTCGTAATCTAAAGAGGGCCGAAAGGTTACTCTATTTTTTTTTCCGATAGTGTTAGTCGATTTTCCAGTGGTGTTGGCCTGTCGTTTGACCATTTCGTGGGAGATAAAATCAACAGGCGATTACCTTTTCAACCACACCGTTCTTTTCAAACATGAGGCATTGATGCCAAGATGAGGGTACCACCCCATTTTCATGTATCCAAGGCCTCCTAAGTAATAAGTTATAAGATGTCATCGCATCTATAACATGGCAGAGGACACTTGAACTTAGGTCTCCAACTCTTAAGTCAAGTTTGATAATGTCGATTGCTCTTTGCCCTCCTGGTTAAAACCATGTATCATTAAACGGCTTTGGGCGAGCTCATCTGTAAACACACCAAGGTCCTTCATAGTTCGGAGAGACAAAATATTAACGGTTGAGCCTTGATAAACTAGAATTCTTTTGAGTTTTTGCCCACGTGTGTAGCCTTCAACAAATAGCAGGTGATTGTGTGGCGTGCTTCCAAGCAACATGTCTTCATCCTTAAACATAATTTCTGTGGAGTAGGAAGCTACTCTATGCACTTGCACTTACTCATTCCTAGTGTGTTTAGGAGATGAACATTCTCCTCCATCCACCTGTTTGTCATTTGTATTGAGGCAAGAGCTAGTAGTGCCTGCCTCTTGAAGATTAGATCCTTTTGGCATATATTGGGCCAAAGGAAATGGTGCTCGTAGCTGCTTGACATGCCCCTTCATCTTTGATCTGCATGCATGACCATTTGTTGAGGTCTTCTCAACCCAATTTTGCACTATGTGCTTTGGATGTCTCAACGGCTCGACTTTCTTCTTTCTATGAGTGACAATCACCCATTTTCCTTCGGATGTGCTGGCATCTTGCTGTGATTTCGAACTTTGACTAGCAACATTAGGGGTGAGTATCGGTCGATTTCGGTTAATAACCGAAATTTTTTTTTGTAGTCTTCATAACCGACCGAACATATACTTATAACTGACCAAAATCGATTATGTCGATTTTGGTCGGTTATTTCGGTAACCGAAAAATCGAAGCTGTGTAGCATCCACATAAATAGCAATTTTCCAATTCAATTCAAAAAATAGCATTATAATCAACAATAGTAGTGTGTGCTGATTACTGGAACAATCTAACAAATTGCATTTTTTTTAATAATCAAAATGTAGTGTGTACAAGATTACTGGAACAATCAAACACACACTAATCAAACTAGTAAGTCTACAATTTTTTTATAAAAATTAAATTCGTGTGATCTCTTGACAAATCAAAGTGAACAAATCTTGCAGCAGTATGCAACTGACTAGAGATTTGAGGGGTGGAGACGAGCGGCAAGTCTGCGACTAAGAGATTTGAGGGGCAGGGTGAAAGGGCGTGACTCAGGCAAAGAGGAGCGGCGACTGCCAACAACTGGGAAGACTAGCACGGAGATTGATTCCGACAGTCTGACCTCCAACGAGCTAGCGAGTGAGGCAGTGAGCGCCGGTAGAGGGTTGCGCGGAGATAGGGTTCGACTTTCAATCGAGAGTTGCGAGTGTACGACAGTCAGACAGAGCGAGGTAGAGAGGATTGAGGAGTTGAGACTTGAGGCTGCGATTTAGGATTTTAGGGTTTTGCTTTGGCGACTTGAAGACGAGACTGTTCATAGCGTTCGAGGACTTGGAGGAGACGAATGGCTGAGACTAAGTTAGTATTAAGTATAATACTATAATGTACTAATGTAGTGCGCTACTGGTAGTCTGGTACTGGTACAGGCTACTTTATTATATATATATATATATGTGTGTGTGTGTGTGTGTGTGTGTCGGTTATTCGGTGACCGCGATTTTGAACGGGTGATAACCGACAAAATAACTGAATAGCTGAATAACTGAAAATTTTTTTTTCCTTATAACCGATAACTGAAATTTTCGGTCGGTTCGATTATCAGTTTCCTCGGTTTTTCGATAATTATGCTCACTCCTAAGCAGCATGCTTAACAGTGAATGGGAGTTGATGCTTTCTTTGTTCCTATCTTCCTTCTCAGTACACAAAGGAGCAAATCGTCCAAGTGTAATTGATATTTGGTTTGTGCTTGTGTTAGCATCAGCGAGCTCAATCTTCCTGTCTCTGGCCAGTGCCACTACTTTATCTTTGAAGATGAAGCATTTTTCAATCGGATGAACAAGAAGGCGATGGTATTTGGAGTAGTTTGGATCATCCACCGATGAAGCTTCATCAGGGCGTTTTATCTCAGGCAATTCAATGAGCCTAAGTTTGAGTAGCTCATCAAACATGGGAGATACATCAGAATCTAAGAAAGGATACTTTTTATCCTACCTTTCTTCAATTGTCGGCCTCCTAGCTCCCCTTGACGGGCCAGAAAATGACCTCGGCCTATCCCCCATATGAATCGGATCAATGGAGACGAACCGTTGCCACCTCCCAAATTGCTCGCTGCTTCCTCTGATCGTCGGCTCCGTAGAAGGAAATCAAGGAAAAAAGCTTTGGGCTTAACTAATGAGCTAATACAATTATTATTTAAACTAACCTAAAAGTAATAATAATACTAAAAGTCCTAACAAAACTAATTATTAAAACTAACAAAAGAATAAACAAAATTAACCAAAACTGTGAATAAATTATAAAAGAAATTTGAATAAATTAACAATAAAATAACGTTTATCAAATTTCCCCACACTTATTTATTTGTTTGTCCTCAAACAAAGACATTATTGAAAAGAAAAAGAAATAAAACCAAGCATTAAACTGAGTTTTACCCAAAATAGCCTTTCAATTTATTTGCCCCATGAATGCAAATTAATGCCAACTCAAAGAATGTATAAAACACTTGACTAGAACTTTTTATTATAATATCATGCTATTCAAATAAAAAAAATAAGGAAATATGTGCAAGTGTGCTAGTAACCCTTATATGAGATATACAAAACCAATAAAATAAATATGAAAATTTTACAAAATACAACCTAAATCAAATTCAGAAACATTCTATCACAGTGCAGGTGCAAAATATGAAGGATACAAAGATCAAGGCATTTATTAAAAATTAAAAAGCGAATATTCGTCTCTTCCCAAGTTCACTCATTATTTTTCTATTTATGACTTTTTCCAAAGAGAACTTCCCCAAAAAACCTCGCCATTTTACGGCAGGCATGTTTGGGTTTTCAATTTTGTGTGTACTCATAAACCAGACCACAACACTTATTTATTTATTTATGGTACATGTGTGGGTGACCGATTCAGCGGAGTAGAATCTCTGAATTTATTGCAAGTAAAATAAATAAATAAATAAATAAACTCTCATTTATTTTTTTTTTTTAAATTTCCTCTTTTTTTTTTTTTTTGGATATTTTCCACCTCACTTATGCCATAAAGATGATCCTTGAACCAACAACTACACCACAATTTATAGCACTCAAGAATTGTTTAAGAACTTGAAAAAAGGTATATGAAGTGAAACTAACATATAAATCATCAAAGAAATTGCATAAAACATATAAGGGTATTCGCACTTTTCAAATTCTAATTGTTTTGTTTTTTTTTTTTTTTGATTGATTTTTTTTTTGATAAAGTTATTCAAAATATAAAACTAAAGTAATCAACAACTAGTCACATGCAGTATACACACTAAAAGCTGACAGAAAGTAGCATTATTTTCATCATAGGCTATTCAAAAGATTCACAAGGGTAAAGCTCAAGCTAATGCTAGAATTATAAAATTAAAAGGTTCATAAAAATAAACATAAGAAAATTAAAAGTTTGGAAAATTTTTAAAGTTTTATGATTTTTAGGTAAAATCCCTTCCCCACACTTATTTTCCCCACACTTATTTTCAACATTGTCCCCAATGTTGTGAGATGAAAGAAAGGAAGATAAAGAGAGTCCTCCCTTATTCATTTTTTCTTTTGTGGAGTTATCATCTGGGCCTGCAGTTTGTGAATAGTAAGAAAAATCTACTTTATTATCAATGCCATTCAAAAGATTCTCCTTTTGGAGTATATCAAACTCCAACTTATTCTTTTGTGTGGACTCCAACCCCTTATCTGCAAAACACCGGTTAGCTTTATTTGGCAAGTTCATAGATTCTAAATTAGAAAACGCAACTGTTTCATCAACCACAGTCACGGTTGATTTGTCATTTTGAACATCAAAAGGGATTAGGGGCACAAATGGCTTGGGAGACACATAAGGATTATCATATTTGTGCAATTGAAGCTCATCCTTATCAATAATAATAACATCAACATCATTATTCACTTTTTCAATCATTTCAATATTTTGCTTAGGAATAGTATTTTCTATTAAATTGTTTTCAATGATTTTACCACATGCCTCTTCAGGTTGGCTAGGCAACTTACCTGGCACATGTTCTTGCAAAGCTTTAGCAATTTGACCTGTTTGTACTTCCAGTTTTCTCAAAGAAGCTTCACGTTGTTGGAATCGTTGCTCATTTGCTTCTTGCTGCCTCTGGAACCATTGCTCATAAGCTTCTTGACGCCTATTACAATCCTGTATATAATTCTGCAAGGTATCTTCCAAAGATGGTTTTTCTGGCTGAGGTGGATCAATTGGTTGAAAGTTATTTTGATCATTATCCCAATAAAAATTAGGATGATTTGGTTGAAAATCATTTTAATTATTATCCCAATAAAAATTAGGATCATTTTCCAAACCCAAATTTTAAGAATTATAACATTGATCGTTATCCCAAGAAAATTGTCCTGACCAGAATTATAAGAATTATAAAATGGGTCACACACAGGCCTAAAATCAATCATTGAATTAGCATGTCCAAAACCATTATTATTTCTACCAGCTAAGAATGGATTATTCTGATTCAAACCTAACAGAGAACACATAGTTTTCACATGTTTTGCTAACTCAGACACTTGAAATGTTAAACCCATGTTAGGATTAAATTCATCCATGATTTTTCAAAAAGCAGATTTTAGTAATATTTTTAAAATAATCAATAAAGAATTAAATTGAAGAGAAAGAAGAATAGCAGTGAATGAAAAGGAAAAAAAAAAAACAATAACGCAATTATTAAGAAAGGAAAAAAAAAAAAGAAGTAAGAGGAATAGGAAAAAAAATTTTGAATTAAATATTAAACAATTATTTAAACAAAAAGAAAGAAATCAAATTACGCAGTAAACAAATTCCCCGGCAGCGGCGCCAAAAATTGATGGACAATTTTAATTTATAGTCCTTGCAAGTGCACGAATCACTGTAGTAATAGTGTGCAGAATGCAAGAGTTGAACCCACAGGGAATTGTAACAATGCAATTTGACAAATAAACTTAAGAAATATGCAATTTGACAAATAAACTTTAGAAATAATTGAGTAAATATTGCAAAAGAAATAATGGACAAAATATAGGAAAGTAAAAGTATAAAGATCAAGAAGAACGAGATAGCTGATGATTTAGTAACCAACATGGGAGGGAAAGACTCAATCAAATTAGAAAAGCCTAAGAACATGAATCAAAACCCATTACTAATCCTGTATTTTAAGTCTAATACTGCCAATCAATTAAGGGTTCGTTCTTTTATTAATATAACTACTCCGTATGGCGTCCAGAGTAAGTCACGTGCTTTAACATTTCATATGCATAGAACACTTATTCAAACCATTAAAACCCATTATGCCTAAAAGAACTACGGAATACCCGGGTTTAGGAACCAAATAAACAACCCAACAAGACAGTTAGATTATTTATCACTTTATCTTATCGACCCTAGAATTAACCGGCATGATTTGAACTCGGTTAATTCTCTCGGTTAGACTAATAACAGTTAAATTGGCCAGATTCAACGCAATTAATCTCAACACAAAGCATAAGATAAAATATAATCGATTGACAATATTAAATCTAAAAATAATGCAGAATTTTCATAAATTATTCATGTTCCTAGAATAGCAAATTTAGCCATTCATTCTTTAACCAATAATTAAAACAACAGCAGCAAACAAAACTTAGAAAAATTGGCACTGAAACCTAAGCTTCATTAATCAATGTTCACAACTAATTAACAATTTTGAGAATTGAAAAATTTAAGTGACGTGTTGCAAATTGGAGAAAAACGAAAGCATAACCAGATTCAAGATTTAGACTCGCCGATTGTTCAGCTGTTACACTAGAGTTGCCGCACCACCGCCGAACGCTGCTGGACTGTAAATTGCTGCACCGCCGGACAAAAGTCTTGCCGCCGTCGACGTCCGCCACAATCCGCAATCCGCACACCACCGCCGGAAACCAGGTTCAGAGATGGCTTTCTTCGGTCAGAAGATGATGATCTCTTGCATTAATTTCCCTCTATTTATACTGCTTCAATCCCAACAGCATCTCCTAGTTTCATCCCAGAAATTGCTCACCGGAAGACCGATAAAAGCTCTGAAGATCGCCTGGTCAATTGGATCCCCCATATGAATCGGATCAATGGAGACGAACCGTTGACCTCCCGAATTGCTCGCTGCTTCCTCTGATCGTCGGCTCCGTAGAAGGAAATCAAGGAAAAAAGCTTTGGGCTTAACTAATGAGCTAATACAATTATTATTTAAACTAACCTAAAAGTAATAATAATACTAAAAGTCCTAACAAAACTAATTATTAAAACTAACAAAAGAATAAACAAAATTAACCAAAATTGTGAATAAATTGTCGGCAAATGGAGTTAGGCAACATCCATGCAGCAGCCAAATTAGGAAGTTGCCAACTTTGAACAAGAATGTTAGGTAGCCAAACTTTGTTGAACAAAATATTTATTGTTTGGTCCTTACATTTTAGGCTAATTACAAAATGACCCCAAATCTACAACTATAAATAGGGAGGTCATTTTGTCATTCTAGTCATCCCAAATCATTCTATTCTTCCCTCATATACTAGAGATATTAGAGAGTTTGTTGAGTGTATTTCTCCTTCCTAGCAAGAGAGAATTATCCTTGTTTTCTCCTTGTTAGTTAGAGAGTGGTTGTAACTCCTATTTTCTCATAGTGAAATTCTTCTACCCTTGCCCGTGGTTTTTACCCTAATTTGTTTAGGGGTTTTCCACGTAAAATCTGTGTCTCATTTATTTTTCTTTCTCAAATTATTGTTGCAATCTGATCTATCCCACTTCCGCGGGCGCAACATAAATTATAAAAGAAATTTGAATAAATTAACAATAAAATAACGTTTATCAATACACATCTCAATTGAAGAAGTTTGGGATATCCTCTCCCTGCAATTTAGGCACAGTTCCCTCCATCTTTTGATGTAAGCACCGATGGGTTCACCCTTCCATTGGCGAGTGGTAGTAAGTTCCAAGAAGCTGGCCGTTTTCCTTGTACTATAAAAGCGAGTTAAGAACTCACGCTCCATATCATGCCAACTATTAATGCAACCGGGTTCGAGATCAGTGTACCAATCAAGCGTAGTTCCTTTAAGGAACAGACAAATTGCTTCACCAAGAGGTCACCATAAGGCCCTGCATCATTGCATGTTTCCACAAAATTGATGATGGGGCAACTCTAGAGGCGAAAGAAAATGTCATCTAGTTAATTGGGAAATGATTACAACCCATAAGGCTAGTGGAGGATTAGGGATCGGAAGGCTTGAAGAAATGAACCAAGCGTTCCTCGCGAAACTTGGATGGAGATTAATGCAGAATGAATATTCAATGTGGACGCAAATATTTAAGGCAAAATATGCGATCTCCAGTCATGACTGTCCCTCATAGATATCCAGAAATAGCATGTCAAATGCTTGGAGAGGCATCCTCAAGTCCTCTCATATCCTACGCAATGGGGTCAGAAAGTTCGTTAGAAATGGTAAAAACACCTTATTCTGGATTGATATTTGGTTAGGTGACATTCCGCTTAAAGAGGTTGTCATTGCTCTTATTCCGGCACCAAAGCTAACGAAGATTGTTTCCTCCTACTAGCATGGTGACACGGGTTGGAACTGGTCCCAACTTAATGGGCTGCTTCTGGCTGAGATCCTAAACAAATTCACTACCGTTATCATATGCGATGAGGGCGAGTGTGATGATCGCATGACATAGGAAAACGAACCATCTCGGATGTTCTAGGTAGGGATGGCAACGAGGGGGGGGGGGGGCAGGGCCAGGGAATGGGGTCCCTGTCCCCGAAATCCCTCCCCATTCCCCGTTTCCCAGCGGGGATGGGGAATTATTCCCCATCCGTCCTCGCGATGATTTTTTTGAATTATGTCAATTTAAAAAAAAACTAATATTATGAAAAAAGAAATTAAGCCTTGAATCCTTAAACAAAGTCCAAATTCAACATACATAGATTAACAAAATTAAAATATCCAAACTCTAAAATTACTACAAATATCCAAAGTTTCAAACTTTCAAACAAAAATACATAATCATAAAATGTCCAAACACTTTAAATTTTTTCAAACTCCTTCAAAGTCCAAAGTCCAAATATAAGTACATAACAAAACAAATGTCTAGGTTTTAACTTTTAATTTCTTATATACTTTGTGTGTGTGTGTGTGTGTATACAGGAAATTGGAGAGGGGGTGGGGATCGGGGTCAGGGTCGGAGCGGGGAATACACTCCCTGTCCCAGTCCCCGTCCCCGACTGGGATGAGGAATTTCTCCCCATCCCCGCCCCCGTTCCCCAAAATAATTTCCCGAACCCGCCCCCGTCGGGGCAGGGATCGGCATCCCTGGTTCTAGGTGAGCACAACATATGATTTGGCTACTGGCTCAATTGACATAGTTGAAACTGCTAAATGGAATAGTGTATGGAAGCTTAAGGTTTCGAATCGGATTCGAACCTTCATATGGCTAGTTAGGCATGGAAAGATTATGACCAATAGCAATAGATAGAAACGTGGTATGACCGACTACGATAACTGCTGGTTGTGCGAAGATATGGTGGAGGATACTGACCATGTTTTACGTAACTACCCCGAAGCTGTTGAAATCTGTAAAGCTATCTCTCCCAACATGTATGATAAAACAATGTCCCTCCCCTTTACGAAATAGCTAGATTTGTGTATTGCATATAGGGACTTTGTAGGGCTCCCCACAACGACAACGACAACACCCTATTTACAGTAACAGTTTGGTGGCTTTTAGAAACGAAGGAATAACGTTGTCTTTAATAACTGAAGTTATGTAATGCAGATATATAATATAATATAAAGCAATTTAAGAAATGCCAAAATAAGTACACAGTTGAATTTGATAACGCAGTTGGAGAACATGTGCGTACACTCTTGCTAGTGTCTAGACCAAAACGTTTGACTAGGTTGTTAGCATATTTGGTTTGGGATACGAACATACCTTCTTCAGATTGTCTAATTTGTAGACCCAAAAAAATGTTAGCTCACCTACCATGCTCATCTCAAATTCCTCTTTCATTAAGTTAACAAAATTGTTAGCATAATAATCTGAGGTTGAGCCAAAGACTATATCAACTACATAGATTTGGGCAATGAGGAGGTCAGATTCATACCTTTTAATGAATAGTGTTTTGTCAACACTTTCTCTTGAATATCCCTTCTTAATAAGGTATTCTGTTAACCTTTCATACCAAGCTCTAGGAGTTTGTTTCAGTCCATATAGTGTTTTTTTCAGTTTGTACACATGGTCTGGATGTTTTGGATCTTCAAACCCTTTTGGTTGTACGACATAGACTTCCTCTTTAAGATATCCATTTAAGAATGCGGTCTTGACATCCATTTGTTGTAGTTTGATCCTCATCGTGCATGCGATTGAGATTAGAAGTCGTATTGATTCTAATCGGGCAACAAGGGCAAAAGTTTCCCCAAAGTCAATGCCTTCCATTTGAGTGTATCCTTGAGCTACCAACCTTGCTTTGTTTCTTATGACTATTCCATTTTCATCAGACTTGTTTCTGAAGATCTATTTTGTGTCGATTATGTTGACATTTTCAGGTTTTGGCACTAGATCCTAGACTTGATTTCTCTCAATTTGAAGTAGCTCGTCTTGCATAGCATTGATCCAACATTCATCTCTTAAAGCCTCACTAATGCTTTTCGGTTCAATCAGTGAGATGTAGCATGAGTATCATAACATTTCACGATAGCTTTTCTTTTCTTTGTCTTTGGTGCGGATTCTAGCACTCACTTCTCCAATCACATTCTCTGTTGGATGATTCTTCTGAACTCTAGTTGACGGTCCTTTAGAACATTCAGCTTGTTCTTGTACATTTTCTTCTGGATTTGCAGAGGTATTTGTGGTATATAATGACCCTTCATCATCTTTCTTCTGTGGTGTTGAGATTGCATCATTGACTGTCACATTTGCTAATTCCATGATAGTGTTTGTCCTTTTGTTGAATACTCGATATTCCTTGCTGTTTATGGAGTATCCAAGAAATATACCTTTATCGCTTTTGGCCTCAAATTTTCCTTTCGAATTCCTGTCATTCAAAATATAACAAACACTCACAAATATGTGAAGATATTTTAGATTTGGTGTTCTGCCTTTCCATATCTCGTAAGAAGTCTTTTTAGTTCATGTTCTTAAAAAAACTCTGTTAGTAATGTGACACGCAGTGTTCATGGCCTCTGCCCAAAATTGTTGAGATAACTGTTTTGCAACTAACATAACTCTAGCCATTTCTTATAGAGTTCTGTTTTTCCTTTCCACTACCCCATTTTGTTGTGGAGTTTTAGGAGCAGAGAACTCATGCATAATGCCTTGAGCATCACAAAACTTACTGAAGTCAGCATTTTCAAATTCACGCCCATGATCACTTTTAATCCGAACAATGTGTCCTATCGAACTATCTTTTTCTAATTGAAGTCTTAAGCACGGTTTAACAAAAGCACTAAAAGTGCCAAATTTTTCTCTCAAAAAATCAATCCAAGTAAACCTAGAAAAATCATCTACACAAACAATAAGCATAGTTGCTTACTCCTTTCAACAATGGTGGTCGTGAAATTGAGGCACCTTCTTCCATTCTGCAAAACACACTCGAGTATCCCAAGGATCTCGCTAGCAAATTAAGTGACATCGCTCTGATACCAATTGAAGTTGTGTAATACAGATATATAATATATAATATAAAGCAATTTAAGAAGTGTCAAAATAAGTACACAGTTGAATTTGATAACGCAATTGGAGAACACTTCCTAATTTGCGAGGCCACGCCCAAAACTTTTTCACTAAAGCTCAACCCACTGGTTTTTACAATTACAAGGTTCAACGAATTACAAAACTAGGTCTACCACCTATTTAAAAACATTAACCTTATAAAAAAACTCTCTAAAAAAGTTACACGTACAGTTTGAACTAATAATTCTACCAATTAAACAAACTGTAACCGACCTGAATTTTAACACAGCTTGTACTGATATAACTTAAAGCTAATTTCTCCGGATTGTACACCAATCTTTCCTTGTATTGAAGTTTCTTCGCAGCACCTTCCTAACTATATATATATATAATTGAAACTCTAAAACTTTGATTTCTTCAATAAGAGTGAGCCTATTTATAGTGTTTAGTTTTCCCTTTCATTCCTTTAATTCTGGCCACGTCTGCACGTATTCATATTCCATGCTCACACGATTCCATTTACATATCATCTTGCACCACATATTCAATTTCCACTTTCCACGTACATGCATTGATTTCCATACAACATGCTACCACTTCACACACTTTTATGCACTATTCCCATATTGCATACATACACACGTACTTATGTACATATAAATACAATGCATTCACTTTTCATTTGATTTTCTCTTCATGCTTACACGTATGCACGCATTTTTCATTTTGTTTGATTTATATGCCAATCCAATTTGATCTCAAATATATATATTAATCATACGTACTGTATTTATTAAGTACGTTATATATATATATATATATATATATATATATATATATATATATATGGTCATGTTCAGGTGTGGTCGCGCTTTCTCGTGCGATCGTGCGGTTTACACCACTCAATGTTAAGAAATGCACCACACAAATAACATTGAGTGGTGCATTTCATATTAAGAAATGCATTTTCAGTGTGGTGCATTTCGTAACATTTAGTGGTGCATTTCTTAATATTGAGTGGTGTAAACCGTACGGGAAGGCGCGGTCACATTTGAATGTTAACTGTACGGGAATGCGCGCTCACATTTGAATAGAAATATATATATATATATATATATATATATATATATATATATATATATATATATATATATATATATATATGTATGTATGTATGGGGTAGGGTTCCAGTGAGACCACTTGCTTAGGTAAGATCGTGAGTTCACATCTTGTGCATCCATGTAATACTTTTTAATGGTCTAGATTGATTCACACACACTTTGTTCGCACACATTTAATCACCGTTTGCACACACTTGAACTTGAAATCTTAATCAATCTAGACCATTAAAAAATTTTGAGATCAAATCTTGTACATAAATCACAGTTCGCACACATTTAATCACCGTCCGCACATACTTAATTACCATTCGCACAAATTTTATTACCGTACGCACACACTTCAACTTAGCATCTTAAATCAATCTAGACCATTAAATTATTAAATGGATGCACAAGATCTGATCTCACGATCTTACTTAAACAAGTGATCTCATATGATCATAACTCTGTATGTATGTATGTATGTATGTATGTATTATATACTAACAATAACATTGTCAAACCCACGTGCTTTAAGATTTCTTGGATCAAGTCTCAATATATTGAAATTAACAGAGCCTTTGTTATGGCCAAAGGTCGCCTTTCTTCAGACGAAATAGAGCTGCTAGAAACAGCTATGTTGGTTGAAACCCCAATAGGTGTTTGTTAAAGTGAATGTTGACGGGCCTGTTTGCCAGTCTAAAAACAGAGCAGGTTGTGGCGGGGTAATCAGAGATAGTTCCGATCGGTGGATTCGTAGCTTCGTCTATAGCATTGGGTGTTGTACTTCGCTGGAGGCTGAGGCCTGGGCTCTCTTGAAGGGTATTCAACTTGCTAATTCCTTAGGCTTCAAGAAAGTCAGGTTTGAATGCGATTCAAGCGTGAATTACGGAAATGCAATGATTCGCATTACCAACATGGTATTACCAACAGCATCCTGCCTAGTAACGTGGTGTGCAACCTCTCAACTGCATGCAAGAGTGAATTACGAAAATGTGATGATTGGCATATTTGCTTGATCGCTAGATAGCAGAATTGCTTGGCGGGTGCTATTACGGCCTTGTCTAAGAGCTCCTCCAGAGGCTTGCATATTTTTGACCTTCCTCCAGTAGAAGTTGCTAGTTTTGTTGAAGATGACAAGAATGACATAGTCATTGTAACCTACCACTTTGGGGTTTTCCCCTTCCAATTGAAAAAAAAAAATTGTCACTTGTATAAATAAATAATTGATCATCATATTGTAGTGGGCTTTGACTTGGTGGGGTGGACTGGTCCATTCTCAAGCAACTTAATTTCTAACTTGGTGGGGCAACTTTGTCCATTTTCCTCGCTGATATGTTTCGACAACTCTAACTTTTCCCAAACAAATATCATTCTGTTATAAAACAAAAGGAAAATGGTGGATGTTCAAACAAGGATTCGAACCTTTTACTTCTTATTCAAATATTACAATTCCATCACTATTGTTTAGAGCACTGGCTGGAAGTCTAGAGCATCAGAACAATCAAGATTAAGTGGAGTCTACAGGAATTGAACACGGGAATCCTAGAGGGGACTTGTAGCTTCATAGCTCTTACTTATCCAACTAGGCTATCACAATTATATGTCTATTACTGTATCTTTAATATTTATTTATTCATTTCCGAGCACTATAAATATCCCCATTAACTCTTTGTAAAATTTATTCTAGAATCACAAGTCATCAACTCATTCCTTCTTTTCATACTTGCTCTCGGCTTTCTTCTTCTTATTACTATAAATATTTATATTATTAATATTAATATTATTATTTCATAATACGTTATCAGCACGAAGACTCGGGTTCAACCATAACATAGGTAATATTTCTTTACATATTTTATTTTACACTACGTAATATTTTATATAATATTATCAATATGTCAAACCTTACAAATCTTGAATTTTGTGGGACTTGATATATCTGGAAAAAATTACCTGTCATGGGTATTAGATGTTGAAATGCATCTAAATGCAAAGGGTCTCGGTGAAACTATTAAAGAAAAGAATGAGGCTTCGATTCAAGATCGAGCAAAGGCAATAATTTTCATTCGCCATCACCTTGACCAAGGGTTGAAAGATGAATATCTTACTGTGAAAGAACCCTCTGAACTTTGAAAAAAATTTGAAAAAAAGATATGACCACCAGAGGACAGTAATTCTCCCAAAGGCCCGTTATGACTGGCTTCACTTGCGTTTGCAAGATTTTAAAATTGTGAGCGAATATAATTCTGCTATGTTTAAAATAAGCTCTCAGTTGTTATTATGTGGGGAGAAAATCACTGATGATGATATGCTTGAAAAAACCTTCTCTACTTTTCATGCATCAAATATGGTGCTACAACAGCAATATAGAGAGAAGGGTTTTACTAAATATTCCCAGTTGATTTCATGCCTTCTGGTGGCTGAACAAAATAATGAGCTGTTGTTGAAAAACCACGAAGCACGTCCTACTGGCTCAATCCCATTCCCTGAGGTGAATAGCGTGTCGTATAATAATAATAATGCAAAGGGCCGTGGCCGTAGCCGTGATCGTAGCCGTAGGCAGGGACATGGGAAATATCGTGGTTATAATCCTGGCAGTGGACAAAATCATCGCAGTGGTTACAATTCCAAGAATAAAAATTACCACCGAAAAGGGGAAAGTAGTGGTGCAAAACATGATAAGGACAAACGTGAAAATTATTCCAAACGTACTGAAAGCGTATGTTATCGTTGTGGCATGACTGGCCATTGGGAGCGCGTTTGTCATACATCAAAGCACTTTGTGGACCTCTATCAAGCATCCCTGAAAGGAAAAGCAAATATAGAATCCAACAATGTTTTTATGGAAGACGATTTTGTTGACACACAGTTGGATGTTGAAGATTATCTTGGGCCAGTTGAAAATCTAAATTAATGTTTCAAGTTGGTTGTATCTTTAAGATCGGTAAGATCTTTTTGTTAATATTTCTAGCTTGTATGTTTAAGATCGTTTAGATCTTTTTGTTGTACTGCTTTTGTAATATATATAATAAAATCTATCTCTTTGCTTGAAGAAATGAATACATCATCACTTGTAGTTAAATCCAAGGCAAATGAAGAAGATGTATGTATTGTGGATTGTGCAACTACACATACAATTCTTAAAAGTGCAAAATATTTGCCTGTTGAAAAGAAATGAGGCATTTGTTACTACAATAAGTGGTAGTGCAAAAATGATTGAAGGCTTTGGAAAAGCTGATATATTATTGCCTGGAGGAACAAAATTGATGATTGATAATGCATTGTTCTCTCCAAAGTCTCATAGAAATTTGCTAAGCTTTAAGGATATCCGAAGTAATGGATATCATGTTGAGACTGTTAAGGAAGGGAATAAAGAATTCCTTCAAATTATAAAGGCAATATCGGGAAAGAAATATATGATGGAAAAATTCCTTGCTCTTCCCTCTGGTTTATATTGCACAAAAATAAATACCATTGAAGCCAATCTTAGTGTAAACGGAAGGTTTACTGATTTAACTAAGTTTAAGATTTGGCATGACCGATTGGGCCATCCTGGATACGTGATGATGAGAAAAATAATCGAAAATACAAATGGTCATACCTTGAAGGAACATAAAATATTTCAAGGAAATAAATTCTTCTGTTTTGCCTGTTCTCAAGGGAAATTAATTATAAGACCATCACCAACCAAAGTTGGTATTAAATCACCTGCATTTCTAGAACGCATTCAGGGTGATATATGTGGACCTATACATCCACATTGTGGACCATTTAAATACTTTATGGTCCTAATTGATGCATCAACAAGATGGTCACATGTATGCTTACTATCATCTCGTAATATGGCATTTGCGAGATTGCTTGCTCAAATGATAAGACTACAAGCACATTTTCCTGACCATCTAATAAAATCAATCCGAATGGATAATGCTGGAGAATTTACATCCCAAGCTTTGGACAATTACTGTATGTCACTTGGGATTGATATTGAACATCCAGTAGCGCATGTTCACACACAAAATGGTCTAGCAGAATCACTTATCAAAAGGCTACAATTAATAGCTAGACCATTACTTATGAAAAGTAAACTCCCATCAAATGTATGGGGGCATGCAATTTTGCATGCAGCGGCCCTAATTCGTATTAGGCCCACAAGTTATCATAAGTATTCTCCATTGCAATTAGCCTTTGGTTAGGAACCTAATATTTCTCATTTGAGAACATTTGGTTGTGTAGTATATGTTCCTATTGCTCCACCACAACGAACTAAAATGGGTCCTCAAAGGAGATTGGGAATATATGTTGGATATGAATCTCCCTCTATAATTAAATATTTGGAACCATTAACGGGAGATGTATTTACTGCACGATTTGTAGATTGCCATTTTGATGAAGCATTCTTTCCAACATTAAGAGAAGAAAATAAAGTTGTGGAAAGGATAATAACATGGAATACTCCATCATTACTTCATCTAGATCCTAGAACTCAACAATGTGAACAAGAAGTCCAAAGGATAATTCATTTGTGAGAATTGGCAAATAAACGGTCGGATGCATTTGCTGATCCTAAAAGGGTAACAAAATCTCATACCCCAGCAGCTAATGTCCCTGCTAGTATTGACATTCCAAAAGATCAAACTAGGAATGAATCTCAAGTACGCCTGAAGCGTGGAAGACCTATTGGTTCGAAGGATAAAAATCCTCGAAAAAGAAAGGTCAATACAAAGAATGATCTTTGTAAGAATAATGACATTCAAAGAAATGAATCTGAAGGGAATGAGATCCCTAGAGAAATTCATTCGCCAGAAATTGAGAAAAATGAAGAAATGTTGATAAATTATACTAATGCTAAAGATATATGCAATAGGAGTGAAGTTAGTTTGAATGACTATTTTGCATATAATGTAGCATTAAGTATCATGAATGATGAGATGGATCAAGAACCAAGATCCATTCATGAATGTCAAAATAGGGACGATTGGCCTAAATGGAAAGAAGCAATGTAAGCAGAATTGAATTCTCTTGAAAAACGAAAGGTATTTGGCCCAATCATCCGAACACCTGAAAAGGTAAAAGCTGTGGGTTGCAAATGGGTCTTTGTCAGAAAGAGAAATGAGAAAAATGAAGTTACGAGGTACAAAGCAAGACTCGTGGCTCAAGGGTTCTCTCAAAGACCAGGTATCGATTATGATGAAACATATTCCCCTGTAGTGGATGTTGTAACATTACGATACCTCATTAGCCTAACTGTGCATGAAAGGCTGAATATGCAATTAATGGATGTTGTAACAGCTTATCTGTATGGCTCACTTGATAGTGACATGTACATGAAAGTCCCTGAAGGATTGAAAATGCCAGAAAGGCAAAAAACAAGTCCTCGAGAACTTTATTCGATAAAGTTACAAAGATCTTTATATGGACTGAAACAATCAGGGCGCATGTGGTATAACCGACTTAGTGAATATTTACTAAAAGAAGGTTATACTAATGATCCAATTTGTCCATGTGTTTTTATAAAGAGATCTAGACATGGATTTGTTATAATCGCTGTTTATGTTGATGATTTAAACATCATTGGGACTCCTGATGAAATTCCAAAAACAACAGATTATTTGAAAAGGGAATTTGAGATGAAAGATCTGGGAAAAACAAAGTTCTGCCTAGGCCTACAGATCGAACATTTAGATAAAGGTATATTTGTCCATCAATCAAATTATATCAAAAGGGTCCTTGAGAGATTTTATATGGACAAAGCATATCCATTGAGCAGTCCAACGGTTGTTCGATCCCTTGAGATGAAAAAGGATCCTTTCCGACCTAAGGAAGATGATGAAGAAATCCTTGGTCCGGAAGTGCCATATCTTAGTGCAATAGGTGCACTAATGTATCTTGCTAATAACACAAGGCCTGATATTGCATTTTCTGTTAATCTGTTAGCAAGATATAGTTATTGTCCAACACAAAGGCACTGGAATGGCATCAAACATATATTGCATTACCTCCAAGGAACAATTGCTTTGAGATTATTTTATGCAAAAGATTTCAAATTGGAGTTGATTGGATACGCAGATGCTGGATATCTTTCGGATCCGCATAAAGCGCGATCCCAAACTGGTTATTTATTTATGTGTGCAGGTGCTGCCATATCTTGGCGTTCCACTAAACAGACACTGGTTGCCACTTATTCAAATCATGCTAAGCTAATCGCTATTCATGAAGCAAGTCGAGAATGTGTGTGGCTTAGATCAATTACTCGATACATTAGAGGAGCATGTGGTCTGCCTGTGGATAATACAATGATAAGCCTCCGAGATACCCTTAAATCAAGTGCATATTAGGGTGTTTTGTCACGTTTATAGCATCCTTACATGATGAATTATGCTCATAAATGCTTTAAATTCACTAACCAACACACGAAAGCTACTTTTAGCCTAAAAGATGTGAAACAGGAGTCCCGGGAGCCAATAAGATCAAAAGTTGAGCTTAAAGAACGAACCAGGCAAGATCGAAGCCCCGGAGGACCCAAGAGGATGGCCACACACGTGTGAGCATGCGTGGAAATAATCCAGTAGCCTCCCACGCACACTCATACGCGTGTGAGCTGGCGTGGAGACTGCATTACGCGGAAATGTTGCTAGGGTTGCTTTTCGGAGACTATTTAAACCCCTTTGATAGATTTTCAGAGGAGGTTCCCAAAAATTGAGAGAGACTTCTACTATTCCATTTTTCTTTTCATTTCTTTAGATTAGTTTTAGATAGATTTCCATTGTAGAAGACAACAAGCTTGGATTGAAGGATTACTTCATTCTAGGTGATCTCTATTACATTTCTATTATATTTTGTTATTTTGTTCTTGGATTAAATTAGCTTTTGTCTTGAATTTCATACCATGTGTGGCTAGTTTAGTCTAGGGATTTGGATTATGTGAAGATATGTTGCTAGTGTGATGATCTTATATCTATATTTTGGATCTAAATGCTTAGATTGTTGGATTATCTATTCTTGTCTATTGATTGTTGTTTTGATGAGATCTTGTTTGGATTTGGCCAATCTAGATGAGAGATTGAACGCTTGACTCTTTCATGTCTTTGATTAGAGTTAGGATTTGAAGCTTTGAAACAATCATAGTTCCTATGGACTTCTTAAGAATAGTAGGATAGTGTGTAGCTCAAGTGTTTGATAAAATTCCTCTTAGAGCTTTCGATGCTTGAAGGCACTCCTAAGTCAAAGAAGCCTTAGTACACAAAGGTGGAAAAGGACTAAGAACACACACTCTTGAATAGCCAACATCTATGTCTTGTTACCTTAGACACACCAAGATGCAACATATATGAACACTATCCAATCCCTACCCCCTTTTACATATTTGCAAACCCTCTTACTTTATTACTTTCTTGCACTCAAACCAAACCTTATGAACTCCTCTCACTCACAATTCACCACTCACCACACTCGAATCTCTTGCATGACTCAATCAAGTAAACTCCCGAACGCTTGACACACCTCCACGTCCCTCCTTCGAGACTGACACTCGGGGAGTCATTGACTTTCCGTTTTAACACAAATATCTTTTGACATTTCACCCTATCACATACAAGTGTTGTCATACAGCAACAACCATATATGAAGACAATGCAGCATGCATTGCCCAGTTGAAGGAAGGATACATCAAGGGAGACAGAATAAAGCACATTTCGCCAAAGTTCTTTTTCACTCATGACCTTCAGAAGAAAAATGAGATCAATATTCAACAAATTCGTTCATGTGACAACTTAGCTTATTTGTTCACCAAAGCGCTACCCACAATTACGTTCAAGAAATTAGTTCGTGGAATCGGTATGCGTCATCTCAAAGATCTTCGGTGATGTCGCAAACAGGGGGAGCATATTATTGTACTCTTTTTTCCTTAACCAAGATTTTTTCCCACTGGATTTTTCTTTGGTAAGATTTTTAACGAGGCAATATAATGTTCCTCCTTTGACATCCAAGGGGGGGTGTTATAAAACAAAAGGAAAATGGTGGATGTTCAAACAAGGATTCGAACCTTTGACTTCTTATTCAAATATTAGAATTCCATCACTATTATTGAGAGCACTGGCTGGAAATAGTATTGTCAAAGCGAGCCGGCCCGCCCCATTAGGCCCGCTCCACCGCGGGCCTAATCTCTGGCGGGCTTTTTCGGGGCGGCCCGTTAGGCCCGTGGGCTAGGGTTCATGCAACCCTAGCCCGCCCCACGCGGGTTCGCGGGCCCCGCGGGCTTTTTAAATATTTACTTTTTTAAAAAAAAAAATTCTTGTTGAATTCAAAGTTCAAAACAATAAGTAGAGTCTATAAATACTAACATTGCGAATTTGCAATCCAACTTTATAATCTAACAAAAGTTAATATTAATTCAAAGTTTAAAAAAATAAGTAAAGCTTATAAGTAATATTAATTTTTTTTGTGTTTAAAAATTTTAAAAATTATATTTTATAAAATATATAACACAGCAAGGCAGTATGCTGCCTTAGCCCGCGGGCTGCGGGCCTTAGCGGGCCAAGCCCGTTAGGCCCACACTTTCACGGGCCATTATTCTTGTGGAGCCCGTTAGGCCCACACTTTCACGGGCCATTATTCTTGTGGCCCTAACCCGCCCCATCGCGGGGCAGGTACGGGCTAGCTCGCGGATAACCCGCCCCATCGCGGGGCAGGTACGGGCTAGCTCGCGGAAAATTATATTTTATAAAATATATTACACAGCAAGGCAGTATGCTGCCTTAGCCCGCGGGCTGCGGGCCTTAGCGGGCCAAGCCCGTTAGGCCCACACTTTCACGGGCCATTATTCTTGTGGCCCTAACCCGCCCCATCGCGGGGCAGGTACGGGCTAGCTCGCGGACTTCGGCCCATTTTGACAGCCCTAGCTGGAAGTCTGGAGTATCAGAACAATCAGAAAACAACAAGATTAAGTGGAGTCTACAGGAATCAAACACGGGAAGCCCGAAGGGGACCTGTAGGTTCATAGCTCTTACTTATCCAACTAGGCTATCACAATTATATGTTTGTTACTGTATCTTTAATATTTATTTATTCATTTCCGAGCACTATAAATACTCCATTAACTCTTTGTAAAATTTATTCCAGAATCAAGTCATCAACTCATTCCTTCATTCCTTCTTTTCATACTTGCTCTCGACTTTCTTCTTCTTATTACTATAAATATTTATATTATTAGTATTAATATTATTATTTCATAATACATTCAATAAATATTGCGACTAATAAAGAATAAATTGTCACTTGTATAAATAACTAAATTCTCACCTACTTTTTCAAAAAAAAAAATTCTCACCTACTAAAAATTGATTAAATATGTAATAAATTGGCCCAAAATAAGTGGGTAAAATGTAATTCTCATATTAATGAATCTCTTGATAAAATAGTACTTAGACTCTCAAACTCTACTTCCTATTTTTACTCCCTTACTCTAAATTTTGAAGTAAACATTTTCTTTGAGATCTATAAGATAAAGATAACTTATCACATCTTATCATATTAAGAAGTAAAAGTGAGGGACTAGAGTTTGAGAGTCTATGACTCTATGTAGTAGATCTCAAATTTTAATGCAAGTAAATCGAGGTAAATTATTTACGTCTAAAGCTTAAAAGGCAAATCTACCGTACGCAAAATGAAAGAGAATATTTGGTTCCTCGTCGCTTGAAAATGTTTTTACATGATACATACTCCCTGTAAAACTGACGTAAATCTTTAACTCGATGTTTACTCTCTATTTTGGCATCTGAATTCTGAAGTCAAGGTACACCTTCGGGAATTTCTACGAAATCCTAAAACAAAGAAAAACTTCATATGTCCGTCAAGATTAACGATGACACAACCACAACATACGCAAGAAAGAAGAAAATTGCTATTTGTAGGAAGAACTTCGGATTGTCCCTCATGTTTGGAGATGTCACAGCCCTGCAACAAAATTGGGGGGAGTTCTGTCAAAACCTTTTTTAGAACAAAAAGAGCGAGTGTATAAGTATTGTGCCGAGTAGCAAAGCAAGGCACAGACCAGCCAGCTTACTACTTCACAGCTGGCTATAAATAGTTCATGCTGCTACAAGAACGTACCTCGCAATGCGCTGTGAAAGTCTATGAAAAGGCAGGCTTTGAATAAACACGATGCCTGGTCCTGTTAGAACTGCTGTTACGAGATTATCACCCTGCAATTGGTTACAAATTCCACCTTTTTAGGAAAACTAAATGGAATGCAAGTTCAAGAATACAAGCATGGATAAATAGAGCTATCTCAACCAAACATGGAGAACACATGATATCTAGTGAAAGCCAACTCACAACTTCATGTTAAACAGAAAGAATAAAGAATACAAATTGGAGAAAATGCTTCCAATAAATTAAAAAGCCACATAAGAGCCAATTGGATTATCATTAAATAAAATAAAAAATAGAAGGGAAGAAAGCATTTTTATTCCCTCAGTTATTCATGCTTGTAGCAGTTTTGGTCCTCCAAAACGAATGGAAACAGAAGATGACATTAAGATTCAGATATTTCCATGAACATTTTAGTACTTTGGATGTTTGATTATGGGTGACATAACTAAGTTCGAAGGAAATAACCCTAACATTTCCAGTTGCTTAAACACTTGCCACAATCTTGCAAAGTTAAGCATATGTTTTGCAACTTTTGATACTGAGGGGCCAAAACGACCAATTGCAAATAAAAAAAGAGCCAGCAAATGAAAAGAAGCAACAGTGACTGAACAGGGGCATACAAATATTGAAAGAAAAGAAAAAGGAATAACATACCCCAAAAACGACCCTTCTCATTGGTCCATTGTATTTTACTTGGACATTTACAGTGGCTGAGACTGCAGCAATACTTGACATATCAACACAAAGTACCTCACCAACCTCAAGATTTTTTTGTACAACTAAAAGCAAAAAATAAATTTGGTCAGAAGAAATCAATGAGAATAAAACATGTAATGTGAAATATCATGCAATGTGAAATATCATGCAAAATCTTTGCATAGAAATAAATAGTCCCAATAGACTTTGACTAAGCTATAAAGTGCATCCCAACCATTTCGAAGTTTATCCTCATTCAACTTCAGTCTATCGACTAAAAAAATACAAGGAAACATTTTGAAATCCAGCTTATCTATACAGCTCTATAACAACAAATAATGTTAGGAGATGGAAAATTTACTAATTATTAAATATCAAATTATGTCTCATGATGGCTGGAGGCGTGCGATGGGGGAGGAGATGGCTGCTCTTGAAGAGAATCAAGACCTGGGATTTGGTGGATCTTCCATCCGGTAAGACAGCCATTGGGTGCAAATGGGTTTATGTGGTGAAGATGAACCCTGACGGCTCTGTTGCAAGACTCTAAGCACGCTTGGTGGCTAAGGGGTATGCACAGACATATGGTGTAGATTATACCGAGACTTTTTCCCCGGTAGCTAAGTTGACTTAGGTACGCATATTTATATCTTTGGCTGCTACTAATCATTGGCCTTTGCACCAGTTAGATGTAAAAAATGCTTTTTTGCATGGTGATTTACTTGAGGAGGTTTATATGGAGCAACCACCAGGGTTTGTTGCTCGAGGGGAGTCTAGGAGAGTGCAAGTTAAAAAAATCTTTGTATGGTCTGAGACAGTCCCCACGTGCGTGGTTTGGGAGGTTTAGTAATGCAGTTGTGGAATTTGGAATGCAGAGGAGTGCGTGTGATCATATTGTCTTTTATAAACGTACTAACCGTGGATGTGTTTTGTTGATAGTATATGTCGATGACATCGTAATCACAGGCAGTGACGAAGACGGAATTAGTGCTCTTAAGTTCTTCCTCGGAACTGAGTTTCATACTAAGGATCTAGGAGTACTGAAATACTTCTTGGGTATTGAAGTTGCTCGCTCCAAGAAAGGCATATTTCTTTCACAAAGGAAATATGTGTTGGATCTTCTTGATAATACTGGATTACTTGGGTCGAAAGTCGAAACCCTGCGATACGCCCATGGAACAAGGTATTAAGGTTGTAGCAGGTGAGGGGGAGATGTTTGAAGATCCAGAAAGATATAGGCGATTAGTAGGAAAGCTGAACTATCTCACGATTACTCGTCCAGATATTGCATTTCCAGTAAGTGTGGTGAGCCAATTCATGAGTTCACCTACACAAACTCATTGGGAAGCAGTTGTTCGTATTATGTAGTATCTGAAGGGTGCACCTGGGAAAGGGGTTCTTTATACTGATCGTGGACACACAGATGTTGAGGCGTTTTCCGATGTAGATTGGGCTGGTTCGCCGGATGACAGGAGGTCTACAACAGGATATTGTGTATTTGTGGGAGGCAACTTGGTCTAGTGGAAGAGTAAGAAGCAGAGTGGTGTGGCTCGGTCAAGTGTAGAGTCAGAATATAGAGCTATGGCTCGTGTGACTAATGAAATAGGTTGTGTGCATAATTTTCTAAAAGAGATAGGTGTAGAGGTAAGAGTGCCTGTGCGGTTGTGGTGTGATAATCGTGCTGCTACACATATTACGAACAATCCAGTTTTTCACGAGCGGACGAAGCATATTGAAGTTGATTGTCATTTTATACAAGAGAAAGTTCAACAAGGGTTGATATCTGCTGTGCACGTTCGCAGTGGTGATCAATTGGCTAATGTGTTCACAAAAGGGCTAAGCAAGAATCGGATTTCATATATATGTAACAAGCTGGGCATGTTTGATATTTATGCTCCAGCTTGAGGGGGAGTGTTAGAGGGAAAAGGTTTAGTTGAGAGAATCACTCTCAACCCTTAGTTTGAAGTTTGAATTTTGTGGTTCTGTACAGTCTTTAGCTTGTATATATAGGTTCTCTTCCAAGTGTACTTAACATATACAATAAATGCAAACACGTACATTACCTACTAGCAGTGGTGTGTCTAACACTATCGACTAAAAAAATACAAGGAAACATTTTGAAATCCAGCTTATCTATACAGCTCTGTAACAACAAATAATGTTAGGAGAGCATGGAACTGTGAAACTTTGGGAGTTTGGGCTATAAAAATTTCAATCACCATGACACCATGTAGAAAGAATGCAATCTTTTGTCATTAAGGAAACTATATTCTAGTCTCTAAAGATATTTCACATGTCTATAATAAATTCCCAATAGTTGGCTCTTGTCTCTTATTCTTATTATTATTCATTCTCTTTCATCACATATGGAACATGATAACATGTTCATGAATGTGCAGATGCGAAGAGCTTCTACAAAAAGGAGAAGTCTGAAGTCTAGAAGACTATATCAAAAATTCACCATTTACCCCAGTATCATCAAAATTAGTCATGTAAACAATCCCTGAGAATTCTAGAAATTATCAGTCATCAGCAAGCTAAGATTCACAAGCGTACCAGAACCACCACCAACTATAAAAGCAAGCCCTTGACCTGATATCTTCTGCCTTAGGAATCCCTACAGCAAATGTCATAAGTGCATAAATAAAAATGTCATCCAGGTTATACTTAGACTCCAGAAGAGGGAAAGGTCAAGAAATTCCCATGATCTCACCTCTGCAGTAGCAACCATGTAGCGTGCCCTTTGATCAACTGTATTATTGACTTTCACATCGTTAATTGAGCAAAGGAATGCATCTGGCTACAGAACAATATCAGAATGGTCATATTTTATTCCAGCACATTGGTTTTCCCAGCAAGTAAAACAAACATGTTTTATTTATTTGGGTAGGTGGAATTGGGATAAAGAATGAAGAGGGATATCCTCAGCAACACATGGGAACAAACAACATACAGACTCTCAATCATCTGTACCTGGCACAATATCTCGCCACCAAACATTGCTAGATCAATCTGCAGATCAACAAACCAGAAGAACAAAAAAGTAATAATTAGTAGTATCAAAAGCGAAATAGAAGCATAAAAAAGATAGTAGTTAGAATTATCAAAAGTGAAATAGAAGCATCAGCAACAGTAGGATGAGCTTGGGGTATTGATACTTACTGGGAGGATTCTTGCTAGAGAAGGTGCGGCAATGCCCACAAATCCATCAGTTGTGCCTGTATTATGGAGAACTATGCTAGTCACACTCTTTCCAAAGAGCCATTGCGTCAAGCCAACTTCATTTTCTGGGATGTATATATTTTCCATTTGGATTGAACCAGACATATAGCACATGGAACCTGCAAACAAAAAGATAACTACTCAGGAAAAATTCAGAAAAAACTGAAGCATGCAGACAGAATTGTTTTTCCTTCTAAACAGGATCATAAACACAGTTGATATTTAAGCACGGCAAACAATGTCTTACTGAACTGAAATCTAATTACACACTCATTCAGAAGGCCATCTCACGTAATCACATTTCTGTCTTCCCAAATTAGACTTCAAATCAAATGATGGCTAACTATTTGCAATGTATGGATCTTTTTTCTTCTTATTTCTATGTGATTATGCAGTACCCCACACTGCTCCACAACCCTGCTTTAAAAAATATATTTTGCATCTCAACTGACAAATATCCCACATAGGGTAGGTTAGGTATAAGCAGTGCATAACCAGCAGCACATTGCCATCCCTACTCAAGCATGAGTCTGATACATTAGCAAGAATATCGAAAGCACACAGCAATAAATTCCAAAGGAACTATTAAAATGTCATTTAGAAAAACACACACAGCCACTAAAATGTAATACTTTCTTCTGAGAAATATTAATGTCAAACATACACGCTTATTTTAAGAAAGTGTTAATTAATGAAATGATTTTGTGTTTGCACACAGAATCATTTCTTTCCTCCTTTTTATTTTTCTTTTTTGGTTAGTTGCATACAGAATTTATCATTTATGTTCCAGCATAGACATTATGGAAGCAATCATTTAGTCCATGTCTGATCCGATATCAATGAAGTCAAGTTAGACAGTTCACTACTCAAGGGGAGAGGTAATAGGGGGAGGGGTTTGGTTTAATTTGCTAGTGATGGGCATCTTGTTTGAAAGAATAATGTGTATGGTTGATTTCCAGAATGGTTTTAGTAAGATAAATTACCTGTGGAGCAATTCTCAAGATTAAATAACCATAAGCTTGACCATAGAAAAATATCTACCATGTATGATATTGTATCTTGGAGACAATTATTACTGCTAATACCTTTATCTTAAGTCTTAGCATGTGCATACATATTATGGAGTACAAAATAGTGTGTGTGTGTGTGTGTGTGAGAGAGAGAGAGAGAGAGAGCAGAAAGGAAAAAAGATTTGGAAACCACATTTCTAGTGATTACAATTACATTATTGAACTCCATTATTTGTAAGAATAATATTTTGTGGTTTAATCTCATAATACTGCATTAGATTAGCACTTAAATGAAAATTTAGTTTGAATGTCACAGTTTCAGAATGTGACATAATTTGAATTGCACATGTTAATTTATTTTTAATACCACTTAATATAACAGTTCTAAATTTCCAACATTCCAAAAAATTCCTCTATACATGTAAGCTACTCCACAATGAATGTTATCACCAACTAACCAGGCTTTGCAATAATCTTTTCTTGTGGCTTCAACATAATCTGAAATTTTGAATTGAAAAAGGAGAAACAATCAATCACAATGACCAGATAGATAGGAATTTCCCACTACAAGGGAAAAGAACAAGACTCAATAAATACCTGAACTATCTGAGCTTCACCTCCGAGAATCTGAAAAGGTGTAACAGCATCCTGTGGACTCTACAATAGTACAAACTGTAAATTCTCAAGCATCTCATCTTATACAGAAAACAAAAATGTCAAGTATGAAATTATAGAGTTAATGTACCAAAGTCTGCTGCTTTATTTTTTTTTAGTCATGTTCCATAGAGAATAAACAAAAGACAATGGCCAAAATATTAATGTAAGACAGATCTAGCTTTGAACTTTAGGAACGTTTTCTGTAGGAACTTTGGGCAAATGTATGATGGAATCTTGGGTTACGAGCAGAAAATGGATGTGTTATGGTCTTTAACAAATGCAAGCAAGTTGTTAAAATATCTGAAATTGGGTTAGTATTAATGAGTAGTTAGACTGAGAGAGATTGCACTATTCAAAATTTCATTATGAAGTATCCAAACATTCCATAACACAATATTATCAAGCCTATAATGCTTGACTTTGAATACTAAACTGATCAAACCTTTAGATGCATAGTATTCTAGAAATAAAATGAACTTATGATAAGTGAAGTATGCACTTGTCAATGGACATCAGGGACTACGAAGTTGCACCAGAAGCAGATCGTGAACTCGTTTAAGTCACTTTTTACTAACTTCCTTATACAATTTTAAGTTAGCTTCATTTAAAAGTTACTCATGTAAGATCATTTCAAGTATATCAAGTAACAAACTATGACAAGATCAAATAACATCTGGAACCAAATCCAGTTATAAAAACTGCACAAGGGAATACTTTTGCAACAAATCAACAATCAGAAAGCCAGCTTCCTTAAACCTTTTGCCATAATGCAAAGCTATTTATAATCTAAACAGGTACTAACAATCGTTCGGTCAACTAAAATTCCTCTGATTTAGCATTTGACAACTCAAATTTACTTAAAGTTCTCCAAATTAACAAAAATCAATACAATGAAAGCAACTAAGCGCTGGTTTAGCATTTTCACAGCTGCCAAGTAGTATTCCAAGATTACAAAAGCATGATCACCAAGCACCAAAAGAAAAAGAAGAATATGATAAAATTCAAAATCCACATCCTAAGAGCAAACCTAATTAGATATAGTCACAGAGATACGCGTCCGACATACATAAAATAAATGAAGGGAGAGGGAGGATACCTGATAGACGAAGGGTTGAAACGGCGTCGAAAAGAACGGAGCAGCCATGAAAGAGGAAGACGTGGGTAGATAGTTGATTCAGATGAGAGATCGAAGAGTAGGGATTTCTCAAGACGCCATTGCAGGGATAGGGAGAGAAATTTTCAGATCGCCATAAGATCGACTTCCGAGCGGTGCTAAATTTTGTTTTGCTCCGTATTTATGAGGGTTTTGGTTTTTTTTTTTTCCCCCTTTCTTTTCTGTGTTAAAAATCTGTGCTTGTTTTCTTCTTCAGTACATTGCGCCATTGCGGTGCGGTTTGCTGGTCGGAATACACGTCATACAGTGATGACATGGCTGCTTATTACTGGTGGAATTTCTCCGTGGGACGTGGCTATTGTTAAAACTTAAAAAAGGGCAATTTATTAAGTGGATCATGGTTCACATAAATCATGAATATATAGTACATCAATATCTATATATCTATATATATATATATATATATATATATATTAAAACAGAAGTATTAGCTTTCCCGCTCATTTTAGTCTAAAAATTTTGAAATCGATCAACATAATATTATATAATAATTTCTTATCAGAAATTATAGCCTTCCTTATCATTCCTTATTAAGAAAATATAAAAATCAACCAAATAAAAAGTGAAAATTTGGTTTAATGAGTAATATATATATATAGCAATTTATGCAATTATTGAATTAATTACCATATATAATATCTGTATATTAATTTGTCTAATTATTGATTTAATTAACAAAATAATTATTTAGTATATATATAGATATTAGTATATGATCTATTTAGTATATTCCCAGTCGGTCGACGTCGACCGGGACCAGTCGGCGACCGCCAACTGGGGAATCCAGTCGGCGGGGCGCCGACCGAGGAATCCAGTCGGCGACCGCCGACTGGTGAGACCAGATCTGGATTTTCCAGATCTGGTCCAAAAAAAAAAAAAAAAAAGTATTTTTTGTTTTTTGTTTTGATAGCTTGGAAGACTACTGGTGAGAGCATTGTTCTTGGCAAGTCCAAAGTGTCAAACTGGAGGAAATATACACGCAGGTGATCGGATCATAAAAGTCACTCAGCTGACCGATAACAATCAACCCATTTGGTCTGGATATGCTTGGTCAAGTCAACCACTCGGTGATTCGTATGTGCTACCTTCCTCATCCCCAGTCGTGGAGAACTTGATTAGTCCGTCAACTATTACTTGACCAAGGTATCACCAAGGGAAGACCCATCTCCAAACCATGGAAAAGATGTGAACAAAATCTGCTAAATGATCCATTACTCGACGATCGGAAACAACCAAGACAAACCCGTCTTTAATGATTATATTTTCGGTTGTACTCTTTTTCCCTTAGCTAGGTTTTTTCCCATAGGGTTTTTCTTAGTCTAAGATTTTTAACGAGGCAACCCACATAAATCACGCCCCTCGTGCTCAACTCAAACTTAAGGGGTTCATCACGGACTATCAAGGCATTCAAACCAGGGAGACTTTGCTCGCAACAAGTTAGCCGCCTAAGAGCATATTCTACTTCTCGAACCTGACGACTCTCGCAGATTCAAGAAGTGGGGGACTTGTAATGGGTAAATATGCACATGTACTAGTCGGTCCGTAAATCACCTGTCCGTCAACGGTCACCCAACCTGTCCGTCAACGGCCACCCAATCGGTCCGTCGCCGGTCACCCAACCGGTCCGTCGGCCGCATGATCGGAGCAACACACCTTGTGGATTGGAGGCTCACAAGCGCAACAGTTGCTTGATGTGACAACCGACAACTTTTCAGGAACAAGGGATCCGTGTTTTCATCACCTCGAGTAATTCAACCACTTCGAGTGAACCAATGCGCATTTTGCGGAGTGACTGTTCAGCCAATGCAAATATGTCATCCACTTGCATATCAGACACCATGTGCATAGTGAGTCCACTTTGTATAAATATAGGGGTCATTCCCCTCACTAAAGGCATAACTCATGAGTACTACACTAATACACCTGTGATTTGCTCATTTGTCTTTCTTGCTCTCTCCTTGTTACTGTTCGTCACCCGTAGAGCGACATAGCTTCTAACCGCTCAGTCGTTAACCGGTAGACCGACCGATTGACCGGCCGAGCGACATTCCTCACCACACGTAATACACGTATTCGTAGCGTAATCGTAGACCTCGTTTACATTTATGCTATCAATGGTACTATAAGAACAATAACCCATTAAAAATATTACTATATTATTAAATTCCTCTCATGATAATATTAAAAGAAAGAATTCTAACAATCAAATTACTATATGATGTATATTATTGTATTCAAAAAAATATTACTATATTATGTTAATGTATGTAATTAAATTCTTCTCATGATGATATTCAAAAAAAATTCCAACAACCAAATTACTATACGATGCATATTATAGTATTAAAAAATATTACTATATTATGTTAATGTACGTAATTAAATTCATCTCATGATAATATTAAAAAAAAAAATTGCAACAATCAAATTAGTATATGATGTATATTGTAGCATTAAAAAAATATTACTATATTATGTTAATGTACGTAATGAAATTCCTCTGATGATAATATTTACAAAAAAAAAATTTCAACAATGAAATTACTATATGATGTACTAGTAGTTGCTCCCGTGTGATGCACAGACATTAAAATTCACCTTTTGTTACTTATCAAATACAAAATAGAAGGAAAAAATAAAAGAATTCTTTAGTACAAATTGCAATGTGAAATTAAGTAGCAGCATTAAAAACTAACAAATGAAAATAGAATTTACAAATTATTGAAAGACTCACCATCACTATTACATATTAGCACTTTTAATCATGTTGGACTCTCCATTGTTGATTTCATACGCTTTCCAGGCGACGATGATATCATAATATGTAAACTGCAATTTCCACCATCGACCTATACTGCCGTCGTAAATCCAATCAGGAAGATATTTGATAGATCCAATAGATAAGTATCATATTCACTCCTATACTTTGTTATATTTTGGTTTCACAATTATCGAATTTTAAATTTGGCTAGGGTTTTTTAATTGATCATGTTCTTAATACCAAATTTGTATTGAATATCAACATATATCAAATTCAATGCTAGATCTATGTGTATATATATGTGTGGGTGAATCTGTACATCTAAACGCTAGATCATACTTTTTTTACCGAATATTAAATAGTTTATGTAAATATAAAATTTAGATAATAAATTTAAACTGTATTTTTGGCAGGATAAATGCATAGCATAATATATTAATCAGGTAATCAGCGTGTAGATCGACAGTAGCTAAGAACAGATGAGGTAACAAATTAAATACTCCGTAGTTTAAAGTTGAATAATACATACCTGTCATTGTTGAACGTTGTTTCCTCTTGCCTTCTATCATCGTTGATGTAATTATTATCCTCATCTTGGTTGTCTGCTATGTGTTTTTGAAGAATGTGTTTTGTATTTTTTATTATTTAGTGGCAAAAAAATAAATTCATACTGATTGGGTATATATATACTTTATCTGGAAGCTATAATTGATTTCAAAAAAAAATCTGGAAGCTATAATTATTCAAAACCTGTAGTGACTATTGGTTTTTTTTCCTTGAAAACATAAAGAAATTAGGCACATTAACTTGTCATTAAATGTTATATAACCATTCCATAAATAAATAAATAAAATATACATATATATATATGTATCATATGTATCTGTTGAATGTATATAGTGCATGCCCTGTTTTACATTGCATTCAATATAACTGATTCGTGAGCCTGCCTTTCTAGAGTCGTAGTCAATGCAAACCTTTCCTTGTAGTACCCGAAAAATTTGTTAGGACAACAGAACATCTAATATAGTAAAGGCAAAATAAGGAAAATAGGAAATAATTTAATGAAATGGATACAAGAAGCTAATGTCCTAAATAAAGGTCCACAAAACATCAAGTAGTTAAATAGTATGTCTAAAAAGCCAAACTCATCACACTACAGCAATTATTGGGACTGTAAACTTCATCCCACAGCCATGCTTCCTGATAGTGTAATAAAAAGTGTAGTTAGTATATTAAAAATTTAAAATGAGAAATAAATATGTAAATAGCATGAAGCAATGATGATATCATTACCACGTCTGATTCATCACCTGCAAAAATAACCATACAGATCCTTAATCTGTCAGATCCAGCTGCTTCCTCAATTAAAAAGTCCATTAATCTGGAATTTTTTCCAGCAACGACTTTTTGTGGTGGGGAATATAACTTAACAACTCTACCTATGATGTCTCAATTCATAAAAAAAAGAGAGAGTTACAATAAAGATTAAAAACAGAAAATAGAAAATAGTAATTAAATTACAGTTTATTTGCTTAAAAAAAATCAGAAAACAATATATGTACCAAATAAATCTTCATCATTACCTGTTGCGGCATCTCTAAAGATTCAGATGATTTGAGCCAAAACATGAAATTAGGGAAGTTGTTTCTTTTACTTTCTTTCACCAGGGTTGAGTAACAATGGTTAGATGATTTGTATGTATAGTAGTTTGTTAGTAATAAGTATTAACTGAAGAAGAAATCTGAAAAATTATCAGTACAAAATTTATATAAATTTTACCTTTGCTTTCGGTTGTTGATCCTCCATGCATTTCAGGGATTTCGAATGCTCTTAACAACTGAACTTCCATTGTTCTCCTTGTTTGAAGAGGGCAAATCTGAGAGGCAAGTCGGTATTGATATGGCATTTCAAAATCAATTCGCAGAAAGGTTTTATTGATGTGGACAATTGGCTCATTGGCTTTCAGATTTGAAATGTATTTATAGGGATTTTACATTCTTTACTTACATTACTTGTTACTTGCATACAGTAATAATTGTAGGTTTTTAATAATGTATTGGAGATTGGAGATTGAAGAGACTAGTAGGCGAGACTGTAGGTATTCTACTAAGAATATTAATTAGTATTTATATTTGATTATTATATTTGAAATCTGATCAAAGAGGATGTAATTAATATTTGTTATTAATGTTTGTTTGGGAATGAACAGGCAAAGCAGTATAATTAAATGGTGTGGCGGTGCAGATTCTCAAAGCATAAAATAATGATCAGACATTAGCATTAAATGGTTAAATATTTAATACGTAACAAAAGGTTTTAACATATCCTTTTTAGCCAGCAAAACGATGCCGTTTTGTTTAGGCGGGAAACAATCATTGGCAAAAAGTTTTTGCTATTGTATAGAGTAAGATAAGATATTATAGTATTCCAAAAAAATATTACTATATTTGGTATATGTATATGTGTGTGTATATATATATATATATATATATATAGTTTACCGAATAAATTATTATTGATTGATGTATACATGTAATGACTTTATTTGGTAAGCTTTATATAATCTATACTATATATAAAAGTAAAATTCTTCTATTTCATTTTTCTGCACAAACTTTTGAGTCAATTAATTAAATATTTTATTGGTCAAATAATTAATAAAACTTATTTGGTAAGAAAATGTAAAATGGAAATTAACTAATATCTATTAATTGGTAATACTGTTTTTATATTCATGTATCAACACTATTAATAAAACTTATAAAATCCCTCCTTCAACTTTCCAGCACAACTAATATTATTAATTAATTGATAAAAAAATTAATAAAGTTTAATTGGTAACAAAATTTTATTTACCAAATTTTGAGAATAATTAAACCATTATAATTGTGAGAATAATGGAAAATTTTTTTGTGTAATTTTATAATAAAAAATAATTTATTATTATTTACACCAATAATAATAATTCAAATACTTATTTGTACTTATATATCTATATTACTATTAATGAAAATAAAATCATCCTTTGTGAAAATATAAAAAGATCCTAATAGAAAAGGAGCCGAAAACTAGGCAAATTGGAAAAGTTAAAGGATATTACTAATTGATTGAAAATTATTTAAAAACTTTTTAAAAAAATTAATTACACTTTCCTTTTAAAATTTTTAAATTATTTAAACTTTAAAAAAATTAATTAAACATGGGTTGTTAGATTTTTTATAATAATTAAAATTAATTTATTCGGATATAAAGGAGGAAGAAAAAATTAAATGCGATATGGTGAAAATGAATATACATAAGGTATAAAAGTATAATTGCACATATATTAGTGTACTTGCCTAATAATTATTATGGTAATTAAGCTAAACATCGGTCGTTAAATTTATTTTTATAATAATTATAAATAGATTATTTCTCTTTTTTCTCATATTTATTTTAGTAATAATATAATTACATAAGTCATATTACATATTGATCTTTTCAAAATGTATTATAAAAAAATTTATCCGTACATTGCACGGGTAATTGGACAATTATTTATTCTAATTCAAGCAAGGAAAACATCATAAAACATAATCGATTTAACTAATTTCATCAATTGCGCTATATAATATTCGATGATATAATTTATATATTTGTATATCGATCCAAATATTCTTAAAATATTATAACAAATCCATTCCGTGCAACGCACGAGCGAAAATACTAGTTTTTAATATATTAAAGAGTCATTTCCATGTTTGGTCCTACTATGATGGATCTCAGCGCTGCACTATGCTTACTTCCCTTCCCAGGGGGTCGGCCATCACGGCTGCACTATGCTTACTTCCCTTCCCAGGGGGTCGGCCATCACGGCTGCACTATGCTTACTTCCCTTCCCAGGGGGTCGCCCATCCCGTGATGGCCGGAAGTCAAGCACGCTTAACCACAAAGTTCTTTGGCTAACTGGTTGCCATATCCTTCCTAAAACCAATTGGTGATAGGTAGGTGGACTAATACCATTTAACCACATCCCTCCATGGTAAGCCACAGCGCCACGTCTCGAATCGAGCAGGGGCTGAACTCGACCAACCTTGCCGACGCCCAACAATCCCCCTCCCAGCACCTGCCTGACTCGGTCCTTAGCCTACGCGCCCAACAATCCCTCTTGAGACTTGGACTTGGCACGACCTACGCCCATATCCCACCTGGGATTGGACTCGGCGAGGCGAAAGGGCGAGGCGAAACACGACCTACGGCCATATCCCACCTGGGATTGGACTCGGCGAGGCGAAAGGACTCGGCTTTCGCCTCGCCATCGATTCGAACCCGTGACCTCAACCTTTGATCACCAAGCCCAGCTATGCAGCATGCCTGACTCGGTCCTTAGCCTACGCGCCCAACAATCCCCTCTTGAGACTTGGACTTGGCACGTGGACTCGGCTTTCGCCTCGCCATCGATTCGAACCCGTGACCTCGGCTCTAATTTCGCCTCGCCATCGATTCGAACCCGTGACCTCGGCTCTAATACCAATTGATGGTCGATTCGAACCCGTGACCTCGGCTCTAATACCAATTGATGGCCTACGCGCCCAACAATCCCCTCTTGAGACTTGGACTTGGCACGTGGACTCGGCTTTCGCCTCGCCATCGATTCGAACCCGTGACCTCGGCTCTAATTTCGCCTCGCCATCGATTCGAACCCGTGACCTCGGCTCTAATACCAATTGATGGTCGATTCGAACCCGTGACCTCGGCTCTAATACCAATTGATGGATCTCAGCGCTGCACTATGCTTACTTCCCAGGGGGTCACCCATCCCGTGACTGCCGGAAGTCAAGCACGCTTAACCACAGAGTTCTTTGGCTAACTGGTTGCCATATCCTTCCTAAAACCAATTGGTGATAGGTAGGTGGACTAATACCATTTAACCACATCCCTCCATGGTAAGCCATAGCGCCACGTCTCGAATCGAGCAGGGGCTGAACTCGGCCAACCTTGCCGACACCCAACATACTATTATTAGGGCATTGCCAATTTTAGTCCACTTCATTAATTTTTGCCACATTGCGGCCAGTCTTATTTAGTCCTTGCCACTTTTAGTCCACCGTTAAAATTTTTGTCAAATAATCGTCCAAAACAGGGGTATTTTGGTCTTTTTCATGCTTTGATCTTCTCCTTTACCATCTGCAGTGATTTTCCTTACACATTTTCATCTAATGAAGAGGTCCGGCGAAAGCCGTAGCTTTGTAATGTGGCTCACATGGCTTTCGCCGGACCTCTTCATTGGATGAAAATGTATAAGGAAAACCACTGCAAAGGGTCAAGGAGATGACCAAAGAATGAAAATACCAAAAATACCCTTGTTTTGGACGGTCATTTGACGAAAATTTTAACGGTGGACTAAAAGTGGCAAGGACTAAATAAGACTGGCCGCAATGTGGCAAAAATTAATGAAGTGGACTAAAATTGGCAATGCCCCAATAACAATAGGACCAAAAATGGAAATGACTCTATATTAAAAATATATTATTTGTGTACTGAATGTACATTATTTGATAATATATAAAATAATGTATTTTCAGTATTCAAATAATATATTTTTTGTACATAAATAATATACTTGTAGTATATTAAAAAATGAATAAGGTTCAAATTAGCCATTGAACGTAACCTCAAAGTGTAATTAGGCCAACGAACGAAAAAAAAAAGTGCAATTAGGCCACTCAACACTTCAAATGCATGCAATTTTACCTGATAACAGGTTAACTTCCATTTCATCAGGTTGCTGCTTACATGAATGCTAAGTTGACATTTTAAAATATTTTTTAATACTAAACTTTAAAAATAAAAATAAAATAAATAAAAAAAATGTAAAAATTTAATAAAAAAACAAACAAACAAACAAGCATTGTATTTTTAATTGTTTTTAATTAATTTTTTTTTAAAAAAACAAGGAAGCAGGCATTTAATTTTTTATTTTTTATTTTGAATGTTATTATTATTAAAAATTATTTTAAAATGTCAATTCACCATCCACATAAGCACGCAACCTAATAAAATGAAAGGTAACCTGCTATCTGGTGAAATTACATGTATTTGGAGTGTTTAGTGGCCTAATTGCACTTTATTTTTGTTCAATGGCCTAATTGCACTTTTAGGTTACGTTCAATGGCCAATTTGAACCTTATTCCATTAAAAAATGATTTTCTATGGTCCATGGCTATGGCTCTGTTTGACAGAACTTATTTAGGAACTTATATCTTACTAGTATTTCACCCGTGTGATGCACAGAATGGAAAGTATAAACATCAGTGTTATAATTAAATTAATTTTCGATATGTCTATGTATTAAATGTTATATTAAGCATGATAAAACATATAATGATATTAATATTATTATATTGTGACTAATTTGATTAGGAGAAATACACTATTCGAATAATTATTTTAAAATAATAATTCTTGTTTATTATTAAGTTTCTACATAAACAATTAGATTACAAATTATTGAAAACTTCTTTGTAAACAACATTAGTTGTTTGATTAGAACAACTTCCTAACTCAGTACAAAGTAAAATCTTTAGACCAGTTGGATTACTAACTCTTGAAGCGGCAACATACAATTGACCATGAACAAACACCGGCTTCTTTAATAGCAAACCCACATGAGATAGAGTTTGCCCTTGACTCTTGTTAATGGTCATTGCATATGAAAGCATCAAAGGGAATTGTCTTCTATTAAACTTAAATGGCAATCTCGAATCTGAAGGAGTCATACTCAACCTAGGAACCAAAATCCTTGTACCAGAGTGATTGCCTAACATTATTTTAGCTTCAATAACATGTTCTGAAAGTCTGGTTACAATCAATCTAGTACCATTACACAATCCTAGAGAGTGATCAATGTTTCTTAACAACATCACTGGTGAACCAACCTTCAATGTCAAAGAATGGTTTGGAATACCTGATGCCTTAAGGCCATTTAGGAACTCAAGTGTGTGAACATCTGCCAAAACTCAACTGCCAATATCGGTCCTGCAAACCGAATCACAACTTAGGTATGTTCGACTCTCAGCTTCGTGCAGGTTACTCATGTAATCATTTACTGCATTCACAACATCTAATGTTGGTGCAAGGATTGCCCTACTCTGAAGAAAACTGTTATCACATGAACCATTCTGAAACATAGGAAATGTATTTTCAACAATAGTTGCAATTGGGTCGACATTTGTTGGCAAAAGCATATCATCTGGAATCACAACCTCTGGACAATCTTCGTTCGTTGCTCCAGCTGTACCATCACTAATAGAAGCAATCCAGTCTGCGAAATGTGCTACTTGTCGTTTTTCTACTGCATCTTCCATATTCTCCAATCGTAGATTTTTTGTCAACCTTAGGACAATACAACTTGACCATAGGTATGATGAATTAATTGTGGAAGACACAATATCTTGCCTCGATCCCTTTGGGATAACTGGTAAAATCTGTCTAAAATCACCACCCAGCACTACCGTCTTACCCCCAAAAGTAGACATCTCACTCGATGGATTAGAGAAGCGAAGCAGGTCCCGCATAGTTCTATCTAAGGCCTCGAAGCAGTGTTTGTGCATCATGGGAGCTTCATTCCAAATGATTAACTTTGTCTTTGAAATCAACTCAGCAAGATCGGTACCTGGTTTAATATTACACGTGGAGTCCTCATTAATGTTAATTGGTATAGCAAACCTTGAGTGTGCCGTCTTACCACCTGGCAAAAGAAGCGAAGCAATTCCACTTGAAGCTACATTGATAACAATTTCACCTTGAGATCGCAATGTGGCAGATAGGGTCTTCCATAAAAATGTCTTCCCTGTTCCTCCGTACCCATACACAAAAAACAATCCACCATTGCTTGATGACGCATCTCCCATTATTGTATCATAAACCCCACGTTGCTCTTCAGTTAGTTGCCTAACCAACCTATCACTTTCAGTTGCCAACAGTGCACGATCATATGATAGCTCTTCAAACAACAAACGATTTCCACTTAGTCTTGCAGGAGAAGCTACTGGTGTGGGCATTGGTGGAAAGTCTTTTAATGATTTGCTGTAGACTTCCAACATTCTATCTAACTCTATTAGAGTTAAATTCTCTTTCTCATCATTTGTTAAAACCAAATCTGTAATGATATAGAAAGCAATAATAAATTTACACTATTGCTTAGAAAAAAAATGGTGTAAAATCGATTACAATTAGTGAACACGTACCTGGATTTGATAATAACATGTGTTAATTGTATTGCACATCTTCAGCCAAGAAAACCAAAACCTCCTTCCAAACAATTTCAGGCCTATTAAATGAATTTGATGTCAATAATGTCACAAAAAGTTTTCTCATAGAATGAGTAGTTGACCAATGACTTGCTTCTTTAATGGCATCAATATACTCCTTATCATCATCCAATAGACCACGCGCATAACATGCATCTCTAAACGAAGTATATTGTATACCATTATACTGCTTTATTTCCTCAAAACTTGCAGGCCCACGAACTATGTTTAGAAGACATCTCAAGTAGTACAACTCTCTAGTACCTGGTGGTACATAGATAATACGACCTATAGCAAAACCTTTCTTTCTTGGATTCCATTGTCGAAGGTCCTTTTTCCAAACAAATTTAGTTGGCATCTCAATATAAGTCAACAACTTAGCCTTAAGGAACCTTTCATTCGCTTGAAACCAACCATTAAACATACTTTGAGCAATTGTCTCCCTTATAAGTGCGTTGTCCACAGGGTCATCATCTTCAAAAATTACTGTTTGGCAATGTGGTAGGTGAAAACTCAACCTCTCAACAGCGGGAGTTCTGAATTGCACTTCAAAGCTAAAGAGACGCCATGTAGCCTCACATGCTGATATGTACCTACAACCGTAGTACATGTTAATCTCATCAATTACATCATTACCCTTAGCGTCAGATGTACTTTTATAGAACTCAGCAGTCACCCTGTCATTCCCTTTATTCACATATTTGAATAAGTATTTTATTGATCTTGACTGATTACACCATTCCACGTTCATATGAGCCCTATATCTTAGGAGCAAGTACCTATTGTGTGGTACAACGAATCTATTGTCTAATTGAATACCATTTTTCATAACAAAACGACCATCATCTCTACGCCTATATATTGTGTACCCATCTTCATCAAAAGTCGAGTAGTCAACAAACTTTTTTGGGAAATGCTTCAAACACCTTCCATTCAACATACATGGAGATTTCTTTCTTGCATGTCCACAAGAGCCATGGACCATAAATTCTTCCACACAGTTGTAGTATTCTGGATCAACTTCTTTACTTGGTATCTCTACTGCTATCATTTTGTCAATAAAAGTAGACACCGCATTCCGATCATTGTTTGCTAAAAATAGTAGAATGTGAGCATGCGGTAGGCCACGCTTTTGGAACTCAATGATGTAAATTACTACAAAGGAAAAAAATTAGTTAGAAAATTGTAATATGACATAAACTATTTTATAGTTGCACAAAGTTACCTGCTCTAACTGGACCAAACAATTCTCTAGATCTTAGTTCCTTTATTAAATCATCCAACTTCATCTTAAAAATTTGGCAAACAATGTCTGGTCTATCTTTAGCTTTCAAATCCAAATTAGCTAAGTAACGCTGAATTTCTGGCCACTTAGGATTGCAAGTAAACGTGATGAATAGATTTGGATAACTTATCCAACGACATATAGCCATAGCATCCTGGTAGTTTTGCACCAAAATAACCGAATCTTTTTCTCTAGCGTAATACGGTGGTTGTCGATTTGCTATCGCTTTAGCAAAGTCAACCCGTGGCTGCCTTTGGTTTTGGTTCTGGGCTTGCTGAGCCAGCATAAACTCAGTTATTCGTTCTATTGCTTGGGCCATACGATCCATTGCAGAAATGTTGTCGTTGTTACCAGCAGGCACACGTCGTCGAGGTGGCATTTTCGCTGGACGACAGTTTCAGATTAGCGCCCGCGATATATAAGTTCTTAAGGAGTTAGTTAGTTAGGCAGTTAGTATAGCAACTACTCAAGTCCTATATGACATTCCCTAACATACACTTCATCATACCCACTACGCAGGGGTTTCAATCATAGCATAATGATAATTAATGCATTACGCTAGCAAGCTTACTCATCATAATCCTAAGCAAGGAGTAACACATGCAGGAAATCACAAGTATTGCTCACATTATTCAACAACCAGAATCGTGAGATTCTGTAAGGTGGAAGTGAAATACCCCTTTTTACGCTGCCTAGCTTCCGTTCCAGCTCTGCTCCGAAGCTTATACTCATTAAACTGGAATTACGACTTAGGTCGATGTTAACGAACCTAAGCTGACTCGAAACTTGATTAACTCGAAACTTCGAAAAGAGGGCTAACTCGAAACAAGGCTTTGATACCACCTTGTAACACCCCGGCTCGGCTATACCGTACATCCGGAGTGGTTACCGCCACACCTAGACTGAACCCAATCAAATCTAGAAAGAGTCCACTCTAGATGCACAGGCTAAAGAAGGAAAACTGTTTCACACACTTTCTACTTGACAAAAGCTTTACGTATATATTGCAGCGGGAAGAAAGGAAGGTAGCTAGGTTAGCTACTACTATATATACAAGGATCGACCCATTGGGTCCAAAAACATGGAAGTTTAAGTTGTTCACAACTTGTTAGCCATACTAAGGCTACAAAAGATATTTACAAAAAAAAAAAAGGAGTTGTTCTAGACAGTATACTTCGGAGAGGGCGGAGCAGGAGGAGCAGGGGGAGCAAGAGCGTAACCGGGAGCGTAGGGGTCATCATCAAGCAGGAACTGCACATAGTCATCATAGTCCAACACTGGAAACACAACTCAGATGAGCTCTCAGCGCTCATCGGGCTACAAGAGCCCACACTAGACAACATCTATTAAAAACACATTGAAGTGTAGTTAGCACGACGACTAAGTAAGAGAATCCATGGTCACCCAAAATTCAACAAAGGTTTTCAAAACACGTATAAGAGAGTTTTGTAACTTTTACTCATTTGATGAGATTTCTCCTGTAAATAAATTAACAACGAGGACTTGCACAAAAAGTGATTAGTGAACCAAAATCAACATGTCTCTTAAGACAAAATCATTTCTTTCTCAAGGTCGTTACAGAGTAACCCTTTTTTCATCTATAAAACTTCCTAAGTTTCATATTAGCAAGCGTGAGGCCTTTGGAGCATTCTCATAACTCCCTCTCTGACCACTTGGATCATCGAACTCGGGGTCAGTGGTCATCACCCGGTCTAACACTGATCCCTTGGACGTAAGGTTCGTTAAAATAATTCCTAGCTGGCCTAGCGAGGTCCGTTAAAACGACACCTACCCGGACTTCTAGAGTAACTATACTTTAAGTGTGCACACCCCCATAAGAATACCTCATCCTATGAGTTATACAGTACTCGGCGAATAGACTTCGCCCTGCAGTATGAACTAATCATACAATATATCATAACGACGAATAGACTTCGCCCTGCAGTATGAATGATCATACAATATATCATAACGACCATTGGGCAAGGGCACTTAAAGCCACCCGTGGGTCAATCAAGGTCCTCCTCAACTTTACTTTAGAAACTAAGGTTTTGAAAACATTTTCCTTCCTTCAGTTTTCTTTCTTAAATCATTTCTTTTTGGACATATTTCTCATTTGAGTCCAATACTTGAAATTGGCTACCTCATTAGCCCATGGAAGATTTTCAAAATACTCTCAGTACCCGCAGGCTTTTCAAACACCATTTTCTCATCTTTCTCACATAAAGTACACACTCACTAAAAGTGGCATTTTCCTTCAAAAATAAGGTTTTGACAACTTGTGTACCAAAATAGCATACGTTCTTCAACGTAAGTTTTTATAAACATTTTTGGATATACTTCATATTCAAGTCTCATACTTGAAATCCATCCACCTAGTTATACACTTATATATTCTACTAACACAACACAAAGCTCATAAATCCCTATTTCAACTATCAATTATTAAATCTTAAGTGACAAAACCAACTTAAGGGACTTCTTACCTCTTGGTTGAAGTACTTTTTGCAAGAAGGATTTTGATCCTCTACTCAAATCTTTCACCAAAAATTCCTAGGCAAAACATATCATCATAATAATAATTTTAGGAAATCTTAACCTATAGTTAGGTTCTAGGGAAGAAAACAAGGCTTTTAACCAAATAAAAATGGAATTTTACCGAATAGATGATGATCTTGATGAAGAAATTGGCTATGGAAGCTCTTGAATTCAAGGAAGAAGATGAAGTTTTCTCTCTCTCTTTCCTCTCCAATATTTCGGTCACAATGGGGAAAAATAAAATGATCAAGCTTATATATTTTCCCTTATAAGATTAGGATGAGGAAGCTTGGAGAAAAGGTTACATTGTTTCTTATAAGGGAAGAAAGAAGAAACTTGGAGATCAAGTTTCCATTTAGATCATCTCCAAAAATCATTTTAATATTAGCATGTGGCTAGAAGGAATGACACTTGTCACAATGCTATGGTAAATCTTGAAGAATAAGACTTCCCTTGCCAGTTAGGGGATAAATCAGATAAAGTTACGGTAGAAAATAATTTAGGGACAATAGGGTGGCTGCCTAGGTTCTAGAAGAGACAAAATAAAATTAAAACATAGATGATATCAGTCAAATAATTGGTATCAAATTGAAGAATACATGTGCTGGCAGAAAGAAATTGGCAGAACACTGGATTCGGATTAAAAATATTATTGGGAGTATTTGGTAAGGTATTTTGATACCATTTTCTTCAAATATGTAGTTAAGCAAGTCTAGAACCTACATATAAAATTTCATAATGATCGGAGTAGTATAAGTATGGTTTTCGAATTTTTTTCCAAAACTAGTCCAGAGAGAAAAATTCTGGACAGCACACCGCCAAGGGTAAAAATGGAATTTTCTGTGTTTACTCAAATATCCAAATGACCAAAACTTTTTAAGGATATCAAGTACTATAGGTTGGGGTTCTAAAATAAAAATTTCAGGTAAAACGGAGTTCGGGAAGTATGTTTACCGAATAAATCTTTCGGACTGCGCCGAGTTGAAATTTTCTGAAAAATGAATAGTTAGAAACATTTTTGGCTAAAAATCATTTTGTAACAAAAATGGTGAATAAATTTCGGGGTGTCACACCCTGGCTGTAATGCGAATCCTACTATTGGATCTGTTATTGGAGTCTTTAGATCGTTCAATATCCTCTCTATATCCATCTTCTCCATATGGAAATAAGATAGGGTATTGCAACAGTAAGTAGGATGGATGCAATTCACTAATACCCGATCTAGATTCTACCAATATGTCATGTTGACCCATTATTGGTTCCAAATCTCCTACAATGAGTGTTGCCACCTCAGAAACGGTTGGGAGGTTATATGTTCGTGCATCTTTATTACGTTTTCCAATTAGTCTCATCTTGATCTCTACCCGTGGATTTGCTTGAATATGTGACTTTGCATTGCAAAATGATTTTACTAACACATTGTTTCCATCCAAAACTTTTTAAATATCAGACACAACTTCAACATGAATGCTATCTTTGTCATTGTTCTTCCTAAAATTTAAAAAAAAAACAATTATTACATTTGTAATAAATAAATTTACTAATATAAAATTTACATTCAGTTAAATAATCAAAATAAAAATACATACCTTACAGAACAAATACGGTTATTAATTTCATTATCTGTGTCATGTATGTACAATTGAGCAAATTTTGCTTGTTTACCCTCGGTGGGTAGCAGACTACCAATTGAGTGGAAATTTTGTCCGTTGATTCAAAAAATTGGTGGTGCACCACCGCAATTAATTGAGTTGTCAATTTTACCACCTATTGACGTGAAACTAAACATACTATTGTATGACCTAATGTTTTTTAGGAAACATGTCCTTTTCTCTCCGTGCTCAAAGAACAACTCATACAACTCTTTTGGGGGGGGGGGGGTTGACATACTCGGAAGGTTAATTTTCCCATGTGTGCAACATACACCATATTTTGGGTGTGATTTCACTCTAGACTGACTAAGTCGCTCATTGTACCAAAATGTTGCACCACAGTGTTCACAAGTATATGAAGCATCACCACAATCATCATATGGCACTGCAACACAGTTTAAAGATAATCAACATTACTTTAAGGTACACTTAAACACAAATATAATCCTATATATAAAATACAAAATTATAACTTAAGTTATTTACCAGAATGAACACCATTTTCTATCACTTCATCGAAATCTTGACTTAAATCTCGAGGAATTACAACTTCTTGATTGGATTCTTCAGTATTATTTGCTCGAGGAATGTACATGTCGCATGATTTTGTATTAACAATCCCTTTATAAGATACTCATAATATTAGTTGTAAATATCCATGTAATAAAATTTTAATAAACTTAAGAAGTGAAATACATACATTTAGGTCCGTTCACTGTATTGTCTACTATTGATACGCCCGTTAACGTCAATGAACCTTTGATCTTCTTACTTCGCATGTTCCCGTTAACTGTTGTTTGATTATAACAATTATAAAGTTCATAACACTTAAAATAAGAATTGTGTACGAAAAAGTTGTTAGTAGAATAGAATTTTTATACTTACCATTAGTAATATCAGTAAAGGGTAGGGATTTGTTTGATCCCAACGTAACATTAACAGAACTTGTTGGAGTACCAGCCATTGTTCCAATACATGTATCATTTGCAGTTCCTATTAATTGTTAAATTGAATTTTTAATCAAGTTGAAGTAGTATGTATACGTATTTCTCGATAATATAACTGAACTTGCCTAACTTATCAAAATACTGCTTACTTGTTAGTTGTTTGAATTTAGTGTTGCATGGAGCGCCTTCAGAAGTACGATTCACATATCTATGTTGCATTATATAATCTTTCACCGTGTTCCGAATAGTCGTATTAACAACATTTTCATCTAAAGTAATCAATATATAGTTAGATTTTGTATAGAATTTTTTCCTAAGACATAACTAAAAATAAATTAAAACTAACCGTTGGTTAAGACAGATAAAGGAGTGACCAACGATTTTTGAAATACACCATATATGAGTAAAGGAGTTTTTAAATCATTCTTCGGTGAACCTGAAAAATTGTCTACAAAATATAAACAAAAAAAAAAGAAATTATTAAAATCATATTTCATGACGTGTTTTATATTATAGGTTCAATATATGCAAGTAAAGCTATTTTTTTTAAAACCGTAATATTAAAAATAATTTTTTTTCTCATTTACTACATAACAATTTTCAAAACAATTAAGTATATTATGTAATTTATATATAGGAAAATTGGAAAACAAATTGGTATTTTAAAAAAGGAAATATTAAAAAGAAATTTTATATCTTATTTACTAAATAACAATTTGCAACACAATTAAGTATGTAATTTAATTTTCGAACAAAAAAAAAAAAACAGACAAACACATTAACTGGAATTAGTTGTCAAAAAATGTATATTAAATGTATATATACTAACGCTAAAATTAAAATTAATAATAATAATAATAATAATTTAATATATATATATATATATATATATATATATATATATATATTGACATGTCTGAACGTGAGATGAGCCCATCATCTACAGAACCATTGAGAGCCGATGTCTTTGTTCCTCCCTCTCCTTTTCCGACCACATTTTTGTCCGAGAAATTGAAACGGAACGATTGTCGACCAATCGGAGTTACAATACTTCTATTTTTTTTGAATCAAACTCGTTGTTGATGTATGATGAAGTGCGAAATTTGGGGGTTTTTTGTCGATTTGTTCAGAAATTGAACTCCACTTTCGTACTTAGGGTTTCTTTGGATGAATGAATATTCTGAAATTTGCGGCCTAAGAAGCAAGATCGAAGGACGAATTGAATAGATACAGCGAGCTAAGTTTTCATTCCGTCTTTCTAATTTCTATTTTGAATCTTTAATGTTTTCGTGTTTTATATGGGGTTTAAAGTAGTGCTTTTTGATTGTTAGTTTTCCTTTTTGTTGATTTGTGTGTATTATATCCATGAGCTAACAATGATATACTTGCCCTATATCGTAGGTATTTTACGAACTAAGCAATGCATGGAAGACCCGTCTACAGATCTGTTAAATTGAGGGGCTTTGTAACTCTAATCAGGCTATCTGAACAAAGGCTCAACATTATAATGAAAGCTAAGTGTCTTCTAATTTTTAAGAAAGATTTTTTATAATCATTTTGTGCTCTGCTAAGATTGAATATAGTGATAGTAGTTTACACATAAAAGCATGTATGAATTTTATTATATCAAATAAGTTAAATAAATTTAGTTTTCTGCAATGTTAAATATCATTGGCTGTGCTATAGGATGTTTATATTTATGTAATGAACAATGTTTACTAACCTTTGGTAGATGATGATGGTAGCTTCGTCTTGGTACCAATGATTGTTGAACTCGATAATTGCTTCATTGGTTTGCAAGATATAGTTTGCAGAGCACAAGGGTTGTAATGATATTTTATATTTTTGTACTTTATTTATGTCCTTATATAGTTCACAGTAACTGAGAGTTAAAGTTTTGCTTGAATTAATGGGCTTTACATTTCTCATGTTGGGTACTCAACAGTTCTCCAATGATGTTTTTACATCTTTCAAAAACTAAAAGAATCATGTACCAATGCTGAGAGTAATAAAAATAATGATACAGTGTTTAAATGTTAAAACTATTTAATGACTCATCTTTAATAGTTACTTGTATGCAAAATATTTGGCTTACACAGGTTCAGTGGAAGGTCAAGTGGTTTTAAACTACATTTCAAATTGTAGCTGAGAAGATTCATGATTTCACACTTATGTAATATGATCAGCAATCTTATTTATGTAATTTTGAGATGTACTTAGCTTAATTTTAGATTGTATATGAAATGAATTTATTAAAGAATCAGTTCTGCATTTCATATCAGTGATTATTTATAAGCGACATGTAAAGATGTGTTCCTATCGATGGCAAAGGTGATATTTTTACAAAATTTAGTAATCACTTCATTAGCACTGATGTAATAGTTTGTTTTGTTAATACTGTTGATATTAGTAAAAAATGAATAGCTCATAAGTTCATTTTTATTTGTTGATAGAAGTAAATGCTAAGTTCAATTCTCTTTCCCTCATGTGTGGATAAACAGGGTGATAGAAGTCTGCATGCACATCCTATATATAAAATTGTTTTGTTAATATGTTTTCGAACATAGGTTACAAATAAATATTGTCTTGCATGTGTGGATAAACAGCGTGATAGAACTCAACAAATATTGTCTTGCATATCTTAATCGTTAGTGGATTAATGTTATAATTCACTCCAACTTACAGGAACATGTTGATTGCACCTGAAGTTGTTGGAATCTAACTCATTGACAGTTAGTTTTCTTGTATCTCAAGTAGGTTTAACATGTAAGTTACTAAGTAACTACCGTTTGATGTATTTTTTTATTACTTTATATTCTAAGATTGTTGATGATTCTGTTTACAGTGACATGCACATTGAATTTGGATTTGTTGGAATATAAGGCTTTCAAGGTTAGTAAACAATACTCTGCTATAGTTTGAAGTTATAAAGCACTGTGTTTTAATTTGCTTTGGTTCAAAGTTATTTGCTATGAGTTGTTTCCACACTTATTTTTACATGAGAGATATCTGATTGTGTTTTAATTTGCTTTGGTTTAAAGTTATTTGGTTTGAGTTGTTTCCACAGTTCTTTATACATGAGAGATATTTGACTGTGTTTTAATTTGCTTTGGTTTAAATCAATTTGCTATGAGTTGAATGATATTTGAGTAATAATCTTTATTAGTGTCATGGAGCACAAGGATAAAATCTCATTGGGTAGTAGTTGGTTTTCCTATAAGTTAGAAAGTAGATAAATTGAATAAAACTGTTCATACTTGGTTATGTAGGGACATTTAATAGGTAAGAGTGGCATACCTGTGGATATTTATCTCTCAGATCTGCAGCCGACATACCTATCAACTCCCTGCACTCACGGTCCCAGATTAGGAATGGTGCATTACCATTCCTATCAACAACCATCACCTTAATCCTATATCTTAAGGTTCCTTCAGCCCATGTCCTATTACACTTGTAGTAGTCGTATAAGCCCTTAGTATTTAAGGTCAATTTTTTGCTGCAACCTTGCGTCTTGCATGAGTTATAACACCAGTCCAAACCACATTCTATCCCCACTATCTTGGCAACAACCCAGTAGTCACCGTACTATATAAAAAAAAAATAAAAGTAGTACAAGTATTATGTTTTATCATATTAGTATAAGGAATATACCTGTTTCTTCTCATAGACATCAGTAAGGTACTCATAATCATAGAACCACTGTTGAATGTGTCAAGAGTATTTGCAGCAGACAGGCTAGTCATAGAACAAATACTACGCAAAGGAGTCTTCTCACCACATATTCTATAATAGGAAAAAACTGAAATTACTAATTCTTAGAGCTTAGGTTAGGAGTCTTCTATGCAACTCAAAGTTTAGGATTTATCTTTTACCTCTCCCTAAATTCATGGATTTCAGGAATGTCTTCATTGATAAATATTTGAGTTGCATCATAGGAGCTTGAGATTTTAGTTTCCCCAGCTTTTAAAAATAAACTGATTTAGCATACATTATTGCACCATAGTAAAATTAATTAGTAAACAGTAAGTGATAAACACAAGCTTTTTTGGGTACTTACTATTGTAACAACTTTTTACCCTACAGAATTGCATTAAAACAATCACATGAAGATTCACACTTTTTTTATACCAAGAGTCGACCTTATCCACATGGTCGTCCCAAACGGTACACTTCATTTCATCACCACTGTAATTGTAAAAAAGAAAACAGTGGGAAAAAAACACAAAGCTTAGGGAAAAAAACCAAAAAAATATAAGGTGTATAACTTACTTGACATCCTCTATTAGAAACTCAATTAACCTAGAAGGCCTTCAACCAATCACCTTTTCTATAGGTGAATAAATTTCAACAATCCTTCCAATGACATCTTTAAAGATTGAATGTTAGCATAGCATTTAGATAAATGTATCTTGTAGAAATGATTAGTATAGAAATCAGATTTCATTACTTACCAATGAGTTCATTTTCATCAACCTGCTCAGCAGCTTTCAAATCTTTAAAGCTTTTGAGACGAAACATATGCCTAGGAAAATTTATATTCTTGTATTGTTTGACAATCGTAGAGTAGTTAAATTTCACCATAAATTTGTTGTTACTTGTCTTATAAGTATAGAAATTAGTAACCACAAGAAAAATTTTAAGACAATAAACTTTTCCTTCCATGAACTGGTTTTGAAATTTAACCACATGCTCGCGTGGTATGTGAGCATGTAACACATTACCCTACAATGAGAAAAATAAAAGAATTACACTACTATTATATAAATTTGCTGTATATCAAAGCTAACATATTTAGAACTGCATTTTACAGGTTAAATCTTTACCTCAATATCATGGAAGACACACTCACGACACTTCACAACTTCATTGGACCTCCGTTCCCTAACCTCGTAAGTGCGTATGCATCTCAACTTCAATGCGCACGTCGTTCTCATCGGAGAAATCTGAGTTGCCAATATGTACATAGGGGCCATTCTGGTAGTCTACTTTGCAGTGAAGGTGTTTCGCTGGATTTATAATTCAAGTGCCGTGAATCCACTGAGATTAGAGTCCTTTTATAGCCAAGGATTTAGAGTCCTATTAATGATTGTAATTGGATTAAACCCATAAATGCAAACGCTTCGATAACTAAGAAGTCTCATATAATAGTCGAATGAGTATATGCTCATTAATGAATACGATCGGAAACGTAATAGACACAATCTTTTATACAAATAAATGATAGAATCGAAGAGTCTCCATTTTAAATAAACCGTGTAAACATAAATAAGCTTTAACAGATGTTATTATTAAACAATGACCTTTAACCAATCGCATTCTATGAAACGACGTCGGATGTTTTGAGCGGGAATTGGAGCCAAAAAATTTTGGCCAAAAACATCTTGCTTTTTTATATATAGGATTTTAAGCTACTAATAAGTTATAAGTTATGTTTGGTAGTGCTCCTAAAATAAGCTAGTAACTTAAAATAAGAGCTTATTTTGAAACGTTTCAAAAATAAACTAGTAATTTCTTAACTTTTTTTTTCATATTTATCATTATTATTTTAAATAAATGTCATCATTTACCCCTCCTAATTAATTTTTTTTTGGTTTTTTCTCTTCTCCTATATTTTTATTTACCCTATATTATTATTATTATTATTGCTTACTTCATTATGAGATACTAGATCATGATTATGCTAATAGTTTCATTTCAAAATGTTAAATTTTAATATATAAACAAGCCTATTTAAATTTATGAAGATGTTCTTTTTAGTCTTTTTACATTTATCAACTTATCAAAAATTTAATTTTACCAAACACTTTTAAGCATAATCATTTAGATTAACAACGTTTTCAGCTTCTAGCTTATAGTTTTTCAGCTTTCAGGTACTGGGCCAGTTAATGGTAATGTTAGGTACCCGTTTTGGCCCACTCAAGTTGGGGATAAATGTAAACTCAAACATGCTTTGTGCTCGTTGGACTTTGGACTGCTATCATTGGCTAAACATCTGTAAGACTGTAGCTGTCTCCACAAATCTTTGACATGAAATTTGTGGACTCGAACTTGGGATTCTTTCCCAAAAAAAAGAATCACGAGAGCTTAGAAAATCATAAGGAAAATGATATATGGATTTTTAAGGAATAAAACTTTCGTTATATACATGGTAAAATTAGAATTCAACATTAACAGTCGTTTTGGTTTGCTGAAAAATATTTGAAGGAAAATGAAAGTGAAATTCCATGAAAAAGTAGTTATCAGGAAAATGAATTATATTATTTGGTTAGTGGAAAAGAAATTACTGAGAATATGAATTCAATTGTTTGGTTGGGGTGGAATGGTAAGAAATAATGAGTATAAATACATATATGCCCTTATGTAATAATAATTTTGTTTCAAAAGAAGTAATTATAATAATATAAATTAAAATATTATAACCCACATATTGCAAGAACAATAAAGAAGAAACAAATTTACCCAAAAAAATTAATGAAGAAACAAAAGCAGGGAGGAAGAAGAATGAGAAGAAACGAAAGGAGGAAGGAAAAAGCTAAGGGTAAAATAATCTTTCCATGTCAATTTTTGTTCCCAACAACCATGGAAAATAAGATACGAAGGTCTACCTCATATTTTGTTTTCCTCAAAAGTGAGGAATTCAACTTCCCATGGAAAATAAGTTCCATTGAACCTGACAGGGTAATTAGGTACTCGACCCGAAAATATGGGCATGACCCGAAGACAGATGAACGGACGTCAAACAAGCATTATTACGCATTGATGAGGAGCTACTCAACGACTCCCCAGCAGGTCAAACCAGCATTACTACACATTAATGATGAGGAGCCACTCAACGGCTCCCCAGCGTTAATACTGCGCAATAAAAGTGAAGCAGAGAGTCGTTGCACTCAGGAATATAAAAGGACGCTCACACTTCTAGAGAAGGCACGCAACATTTCTAGACTAGAGCTCACTATTGTACTAGACATTGTACTGAACACTGTACTCAACATTGTACTCAACACTAAGATTAATAATACTCAGAGTATATCGGTAACACATATTTACCGTCATTGGTGCTTTCATTGAGAGCCGAGATCAGATCTCAGGCAAACTTCACAAAACACAAAACACCCAGCTCATCTCATCACTATCGATGCCGCAATCCGAATCCAGCAGATCTCATGGTTCTCGTCAAGTGAACAATGGTCACCCCTAGGGTAATCTTCGTGAGCAGCTCAATAGCAACCGCGAGGGAGATCGCCGCGAGGGTGATCTTCGTAGCTAGATCAACAACAATCATCGCCGAGAAGGTGATCTCCGTAGCCAACTCAACAACAACCATGGTGGGGGTCACGCTCCCCTCCCAGTGAATGCTGCTCCCATCCAAGCCGTGGACTTCCAAGCAATAGCGCAGGTCATCTAACAAGCGACGATGACGATGACCCAACTAGTAGCAGGAATGCAAGGCCAGGCCCAACCACCGCCACCGCCTCCTCTAGAGGTAGAGGTGCAATCTCCAAGACGAGAAAGAACTCAACGACAGGACGACAGTCCTTAGCCGAGGCCATCGGTTTTCAGATCTATTCGAGAACGTCCGACGGCTTCCAAATCTGTTCGGGATCGATTGGGGGTACAAGGATCCTCCAATAGAGGCCCACGTCAACAAGAAAGCAGGGCAATAACTAAACGACCACCCAAAAAAGGGGTGGGCGAATCTGGTGGATCGGCTCCGCGTCACTCCACTAGACACAGAATACCGCAGGAAGACTTGGTTGAGAAACTTTAAAGGAAGATAGATGACTTAGAGAGGAAAGTTGAAGCAAGAGAACATTCACCAGGACCGGAGGTAAGAATGGCTGCCCCATTTTCTCCAGACATAATGGAAGTACCCCTCCCAAAGGATTTTCGGCTGCCCACCACCAAGGCCTACACCGGGACTTCTCACCCGCGTGCCCATATGACAAGATACAAGGCAGCCATGGTGATGATCGAAGCAAGCGACGCCATCATGTGCAGAGCGTTCTTGTCTACTTTGGACTGAACGACGCAGGATTGGTTCAATACAATCCCGGACGGTTCGATCCAGACTTTTGCAGAACTGTCCAAGAATTTCTTAACCTATTTCTCTGGAAATATACAACATAAAAAGCCATTCTTGCATCTTTGTGGAGTAAAGCAAGATAGGGGGGGAAAGCCTGCGAAACTTTTTAAGCAAATGGAAAAAAGAGGCCAATAATGTGTATGACTTCGATTCAAAGGCAGCAATCCTCATCTTCATCCAAGCGTCAGGCGATTTCCACAAACAGCTGAACGCCCGCCACCCACGCTCCTATGAGGACCTGATGAGGACAGCCAACCGATACGCTGAGGCAGAAGAGGCTGACATGAAAAAGAAAGATGAGGAGGAAGGTAGAAGGGGTGGGCGACCTGATAAAGTTGGTCCGTCCAACCAGGCACCACGACCAAACCAACCACCCACAAAGAAGGGAAGGGATGAGCGACCTCGTCTCATCCCACTCCGACATCTGACACCACTAACTCACCCGGTTAGTGTAATCCTAAATAAAGCCGAGGAAATGGGGATCGTGCAATTTCCGCCAGAATGCATGAAAGTATCTTCAAACGTGGATCAATCCAAGTATTGTCGATTTCATAGGCAGGTGGGCCACGATACTGATGAATGCAACGTGTTAAAACGCCAAATTGGAGAACTCATCCAGAGGGGCTATTTCAAACAATTTGTGAAGCGATCTGGTCAGCAACAACCACGCAGCCCACAAAAAAACGTTTGGAAGAAAGATGATAGCTCTGAACCATCATCCTCGAATACCAAGAAAAGGGAGCATGACTAGCTAACAGAACGAGATAAAGTTGAAAAAGAAGTAGAGAAGCCTAGGCAACACAAGAAACAGACCATACACTTCATTTATGGAGGTCCCGCAGGAGGAGACACACAATCCGAGAGGAAAAAATGGAGCCGTCAGTTATACGTAGGAGAGGTGGTAAGCCTTCCAAGAAGAAAAAAGTAGAAACGGGAAGCTATCACCTTCTCTGATGATGACATCCTGGAAGGTCCATTGCCTCACCGAGATGCATTGGTGATCAAGATGGACATCAACAACACCATTATACATCGCATACTCGTGGACACCGGAAGCTCAGTCAACGTGATGTATTACGATGCCTTCACTAAATTGGGGATGCCCAGGAATCAGCTCAAAGAGGTACGAACCCCACTTTCTAGTTTTACTGGGATTCAATAGAAACGGAAGGGTCCGTGATATTGCTTGTAGAGATAGGCACGAGCCCCAACATCTGCAAGACGAACATGGAGTTCATCGTGGTGAGACTCACATGCGCTTATAACATCATACTGGGGAGGCCGGCCTTGGAAGACCTCAAGGCGGTAATTTTGATGGAGCACTTGTGCATGAAATTTCCCACGTCGAACGGGATAGGAGTAGTGAGAGGGGACCAAAGGGCAGCCCGCAGCTGTTACGTTAAAGCATGTAAGAAAATTGGACAGAAAAATCTGCAGGTCCACACCATTGCAGAAAAAGTGCTGAAGGAGGAGGAAGCCTGGCCCCGTGCCGAGCCTGCATCTGAAACAGAAGATGTGGTGATCGATCCCGCACGAGCGGATAGAGTTGTAAAAATTGGCATCGGCTTGGCAACAGAACTAAAAGCCCAGATAGTCGAGGTCATCCGACAGTCTAAAGAAGTTTTTTGCATGGGGTCCAGAAGACATGCCAGGTATTGATAGGAACATCATAACTCATAAGTTGGCTGTGGACCCCACCAAGCAACCGGTACAGCAAAGGAAGAGATACATGTCGGCAGAACGAAGGGACTTCATGAAGAAGGAGGTAGCCGCGTTGTCACATGCTGGGCATGTCAAGGAGATCTATTATCCCCAGTGGTTGAGCAACATAGTCTTGGCTTCAAAAGGATCCACCTGGAGGATGTGTGTAGACTATACAGACCTCAATAGAGCATGCCCTATGGACTGGTTTCCACTGCCAAACATAGATCAACTGGTGGACGAGACGACAGGATGCGAATTGATGAGCTTCATGGATGCCTTCCAAGGGTACCACCAGATATCCATGCATGAGAAAGATGCTGAGAAGACTGCATTCACCACCCCAGAAGGCATATTTTGCTACTTGGTCATGCCATTCGGCCTAAAAAATGCAGGCGCCACTTACACTTGGATGGTGGCCAAACTATTTGGAAAAGTGCTGGGATGGAACATGGAGGCATACGTGGACGACATGATCGTCAAAAGCCACAGAGCAGCTTCTCATGTCAAAGATATTAATGATTGTAGCATATTTTATAACAAACAAATACCTGGAATATTCCGGGGTTATCGATCCACAGGGAAGCGGAGTATCAAGCACTAGCTACTAATTCATTCATGAGAAGCTATTCCTAACGAAGACGATGAATAATTGACTACGAAAACATAAGTAATTAAAAGGAACAAGCAAGCAAGTTGAGGAATGCAAGAGAGTAAGAGTGAGATTTTTGGGAGTCAAGTGTTTAATCACCTAGTGCCAAGTTAAAGTGAAACAATTATTTGGATTAAAACAAGTGTGGAGGATTGCATTCAAAATTGGGAAAGAATTACTCCCATAATTCAAACCCATAATAAGAAATTAATCAATCAAGAACAAGCAATCTAAATAAAGTCCCTTAACATATATGCCATCTCCCAAGGTGTAAAAGTCAAGTGCAAATGTGGGTGCTCTAATATATGCCCTAACTTCCATCAAGACACAATCATAGCAAGATACAGGTAATTTAGGCCACCAATTACAAGTATCAACAAGATAGAACACAATTGCAACACAAGATATAAAACCCAAATATATATTTCATCAAGGAAATTAAGAACAAGGCATAAAGGTTCATACACACTCTTCAATCCAAAAATCCCAAATAAAAGCTTAGCCAAGCATGGCTATCATAGATTCAACAACAATCAATTCAAAGGAAGATTTAATAAAACTAAAAGTAAAGAAGAGATGAAGAAATTCTCCCAAATTGTGCTTCAAATCTCTTCTCCTCTCTTGGTGTGAGCTCTTGATACTCCAATCTTGCTTTCAAAGCTTTTGTTCTTCTTCTTCCAAGGTGTGGGATCCCTCCTTCCACCTTTGGAGTGTGAAGAATCACTATTCTGACTTGTAGGCTGATTTTGACCCTTTTACCTTCTAATTTGTACTTTGATGTCTTCATAAGAGTTGTAGCCCTTGAAGTCTTCTTTCTAATGGCTCAACAAACACCTCATTTGGATATTCCTAGGCTGAGATATAGTCAAATTACCAATGTATTGCCATGTTTAGCGAGAATTACAACTCTTTGGTCTTTTGCTCCACTTTTCCTTTGTTTTGCTCTCGTGATCAAATCTATTGAAAGTGCTCTTCTTTGGCTCATTTGGAAGTATTTTAGTCATCCTCTAAGCTTCACCTTGGCTCTCATTTGCGCGAGCTTCATTCAAAATGCCCCGAAAGGTATGCATTGTCTTCAATTCAACAATTTATGCACCTAAGGATATAAACAAAAGAATTAAGGCACATTTTGCATAAAACCAAAGTATTTATCACTTAAAATAGGTTTATATATGGGGTGAAAACATGGACAAAAATACAATTATCACTTAACGAGGTATTTTCCATTATGAAAAATTTTAATTTACGCTTGAACCCAAAAAAATGCACCTTTGCAGTTAATGGGGGCAAGTTCTTGGGATTTATGGTTATTAGAAATGAAATAGAACCAAACCCAGAAAAGGTGAAAACCATTCTTGACATGGAACCCCCGCGGTCCATAAAAGAAGTCCAAAGACTCAATGGTCGCCTTGCGGCCTTGGGTCGGTTTTTGTCTAGATCGGCCGAACGATCCCTCCCCTTCTTTCAAATACTGAAGAAGAGCAAGGGGTTTGAATGGACTCCAGAGTGCCAGTCGACCTTTGACGAGTTGAAAAAATACTTATTATCCCCGCCACTACTTGCAAAACCAGAGGTGGGTGAAACCTTACTCTTATACCTGGGTGTGTCACATGGTGCGATCAGCTCCGTGCTGGTCAAAGAGGAAGGAGGGTCTCAGCGTCCCATTTACTATGTGAGCAAAGCTCTACATGATGCAGAACTACGGTACACTACCGTGGAGAAAACGGTATTCACTACGGTCATCACTTCAAAAAGGTTGGCCCATTATTTCAAAGCCCATCCCATCCATGTATTCTCGCATCAACCGTTGGGGAGTTTCTTACGAAATGCTAACTTTGCTAGGATGGCGAGATGGGCCATGCACCTCAGCCAATTCGCCATTGAATTCAAGCCGAGGCCAGCCATCAAAGGTCAAGCTCTTGTAGATTTTATAGTGGAGTGCACAACTCGCGAGGTGACAGAGCAGGTCGAAAATGAAGATGGTGGATGGTGGACCTTGTCTACGGATGGCTCGTCCAACAGCAAAGGCTGCAGTGGCGGGGTAGTGCTCATCACCCATAAGGGTTTCGCGCTTACTATGCAATCAGATTCCACTTCAAGTTATCCAACAACGAGGCAGAATATGAGGCCCTCCTGAACGGACTACGGTTAGCAGCAGGACTATGAGCAGAAAAGATCCGCATTCGGTGTGATTCCAAGCTGGTAGTTGGCCATGTCACAAGGGAATATGAGGCCACCGAAGGTAGTATGCAGATATACAGGGACGTAGTATTGAGAACCGTGCGTGAATTTGAGGGGTATGAAATTCACCAAGTACCTTGGGAGCAGAACGCTGACGCTGACAAGCCTGACATGCTCTCCAAGCTGAGCACTAGGATCCCCAACCACATTCACAAGATTGCGCGAGTGGAAGATTTGGAGACTTCAAGCATCAACATCTCGTGGGTTTGTCCCGTGTAAACTAGAGAACCATGCTGGATTGACCACATCACAAAATACAAAAAGGATGGCACTCTACCACTGGACGAGCAAGACGCTAAATTGTATAAGCGGTCTTATAACGGCACACTCCTGAAGTGTGTGTACCCTGATGAAGCAGAGCTGATGATGAGAGAAGTCTATGAAGGGGTGTGTTCCGCGCACCAGGGAGCGAACACCATAGCTCGTCGCATCATGTTGCAAGGTTTTTTCTGGCAAAAAATGTTGAAGGATTGCGCGGAATACGCCAAGCGGTGCCCTAAATGTCAAGAGTTCCAAACACTACCAAGACGGCCTACAACCAATTATACTCCGGTGAGTACAACAATTCCCTTCTCAAGATGGGGAATAGATTTAGTGGGGGCCCTTCCTACGGGCTCGGGAAGCCGGAAGTATATCATTGTGGCGATTGACTACTTTACCAAGTGGGTGGAAGCCGAACCTCTTGCCAGCATCACAGCAGCAAGATGCAAGAAATTCGTGGAAAAAAATATACTGTGCCGCTTTGGCATTCCCATTCAAATAATTACGGATAATGGATGCCAATTCGAAGCAAGGGAATTCTCAGAATTTTTTACAGAATGGGGCATCAAACATAGTCGAGTGGCGGTGTCATACCCCTAAGCCAATGGTCAAGTAGAAAATGCAAATAGAACCATCCTTGACGGTTTAAAAAGGAAGTTGGAAGTAGCTGGCGGAGCGTGGGTTGAAGAACTGGACAACATTCTTTGGACTTACATCACAACGCCAAGGAGAGCCACTGGTGAAACTCCCTTCGCTCTCAGTTACGGGTTCGAAGCTCGAGCTCCAATAGAGGTGATGGTGCCAAGTAGGAGAGTGGAAGAGTACGAGGCAGGTCAAAATGAATTCCAGCAAGAAGTTGACCTTAACTTCATAGATGAAAAAAGAGAAGCTGCATTCTGTAAGATGGAGAACTACAACAGGCAATTGAAATCTTATAACGACGCAAAAGCTCGACCCAGATAGTTTCAAGTAGGCAATTACGTATTGCGAAGGAGAGAAACCAGTCAACCCTTAGAAGGGGGCAAGTTCGCAAAAAAGAAAACTTACAAATTGATGACCATAGAGGGTAGATTGATCGATATGATATGGAATTTAGAGCACTTAACAAAGTATTATCAGTAAGAAACTCAGTCCTGGTCCGCCCAGATTGTTTTAAAACATAGTCATGGTCCATCCAACTTATTTGAATAAAATTACAATTTTGCATGATGGTGAATTATAATTTTTACACATAAAAATTAAAAATAAAAAAAAAATTTTACCAGGTCGCACCTCGGCACAAGGCCGAGGTCGTGCCTCGGCCCTATGCCGAGGTCACACCTCGGCCCAAGGCAAAAAAAAAAAAGAGACAAACAATTCAACTCATCACGAATTAGCATGAAGTCTTTACGATATAATTCATGAAGTCTTTAATGCAAAGTAACAATCTCAAAAACAAAAGTCATAATACCAAAAAACAATACGAATGCTAATATCAAAAACAAAAAAATAAAGTAGTAGCTAGGCACCCTCTGCCCTAGTGGTGGTGTCTTCCGCGAATATGTCGTCCAAGGAGACATGGGTAACACTGGCGTTTATTGGGAGGTCGGAAAGATGAGACATCCTGGAATCAGCAACATCAGTAGTAGCAGCAGCATCCTCATCGACAATTATATGGCGTTGGGACTCAGGATCAGGATTCTAATAAATTACTGGCAAGCCCATGGCTAGCGGATCAAAGTTGGGATCTTTCTCCCTGAGCACCGGTAAATCTGTTACTGCATGGTGTACATTCCAAGCTCAAATGCTAACTGAGATTCTGCCTCAATTGCATCTCAGCTTACCTTGGACTTCAAAAACTCTTCAGCAGCCTCAGTGCTCATGAACTCCTTGACATCATCCTTAAACTTGGCCGATAGCTTGTAGGCCTCTCCGGCTTCCTTAAGGGACTCCTTCAGCGTGGCAACAACAACATGAGCCTTCTCGTTCTCCTCTTGTTCCTGCTTCAGCTCAGTTGCTAAAGCTGCATGGTCGGCCTTCAGTTTCTTAAGCTCGGCTTCTCGTGACACTAGTAGTCCCTGGTGGTTGTTCTTTTCAGCGAGGATGCCCTTCCTCCTCAAAGGCCTTGTTGCATATCACTTCACATTGGGCATGCAGAATCTGTCCTTCCAGCATGGCATACAAGCGACAAGGGTTAGAACAACAAATGTTAAAGATATATATATATATATATATATATATATATATATATATATATAAAATAAAATAAAAAAGGGGGGGGGGTGTCAAAATTAGCAACCTGCAACATATGTTTGAGGTACTGTTCCTGCAACACAGTCACTTCGCAAGCATGCAGAATTTCCACATCCCCGGGGGATAAGACTGCGAGCAAACTCTGGGGCATTGATACTCCCTGTTGTTATAGAATCCTCAGGAAGCACATCCATGCCAAGCGGACCAGGTTAGTTCGAGCACGAGGATATTGCACTAAAGAGGCTTCCCCTCGCTCAAGGAGCTGGGTAGAAATGGCAGAAGACCCCGCTGGCAGGGGATTCAGATTGAGAGTTCCTTCATCGGTTGCTGGTGCCTGACTCTTCTTCCCTTTCTTGTCAATCTTGCTCTTCTTGGACGGATTTTGTCCAGACCGCGACAAGTACCGGTCAGCTCTCGAAGACATAGCACCTACAAAAATAAGAGGTTATGATGAACAATTAAAAGAAGCAATCAAGCATCACGAACAGTAGAGTGATACCGGGTACATCAAGGGCAGCTGGCCGAATCCTAGAAAAACCCAAGTGTCCAAGCACCCACTTAGAAGTATACGTAACGACCTTAAATGGAGCGCCTTTCATGAGTTCATCTACCCTCCTACGTACATGACGACTCTTGTCTAACGGTGGGTGGCATCTAACTTGGGTTCCCCATCTGACAGCAAACGGAGGTGGAATACCTAGGGAGACAAAGATAAACTTGGATTTCCAATCCTTGTTAAAACTGGCGCGGTTATCAAAAAGCTTCTTACGGGGTCTGGCAGACACAACAACGAAACCCTTACCCTCCTCGAACGACCTACAGACTCTAAATAACGATTAGAAGAGACTCAAGGTAGGTTCCTCCCTCTTCTCTTGACACACGGAAAGGAAGCCTGCAATTGCTTGGTGACCATTCGGCACAAGCTGACTTGGGGCTATTTCATAAAAATTCAAGAATTCTACGAGAAAGTGGTGGATAGGAAACCTAAGCCCTAGCTGAACGGACAAAAGGTGAACCCCGAAGAATAATTCAGGGGGATCCATAATGGTAGCATCAGGCCCTGGTATGAGAATACAGACATTCTCACACATGAGGCCTTGGACATCCTCTATATCTATCTGATTTAATTGCGGCCGTAGGAGCTCTATGAGGGAGCTATCTAAAGGAGAATATAAGGCCTTCTCCCTCTTCCTTTTAGGACGAGTGGTCGAATCAGGCGACGGAGGGTCAAGGTTATTCGAAGGTGGGGCGACATTCTGAGAAGGAGAACAAGTGTCGTCCTCGTCATCATCATATGAAGAGTCATCCTCACCATCGTAAGGTGAAGATTCATCCTCAACAGATTCATCAACAAATGAATTTACGTCCATTACAAAATTGAAAACAACTAACCTGGTTAGTAAGCATGAACACCAACCTGTCAGCACAACGAAGGAGCCCTGAGCAATAGTACAAAAAAAAAAAAACAGCTTCGGCACAACGCTGAGGCGTGACCTCGGCCCTGTGCCGAAGCGACCTCGGCTATATGCCGAGGTCACGCCGTCCGCTAGGGTTTTGCAAAAAAAAAGTACGAAGAAGTAGAAGAAGAAAAATTAGGAGCGTACCAGGAGAAGTTAGGAAGCAGAGGTGAAGGACGGTAAAAAATAAAGGAAGAAGAAAAGAGCTTTTATACAAAAACCTAGGTATTTTCACAAGGAAATACCAATTATGATGGGAATGGGAAATCATTCCTAAAATCAATAGGATTTCCTAATCAAATCCTACCAAATATTTATTCAAAATTACAAGGATTTCCTAGTCAAATCCTGCCAAAATTGTCCATGTCCTTATTTAGTTTTACTCCGAGTAATTACGGGGCTGATGTAAAAAAAAATAAATAAATAAATAAAACAGGGAGACAAGCATGTAACAAAATAATATTTTATTTCTTAGCGGTGGAACGTACAAATAACTTCTCTCTTGTTTAAACCAAACTATTGCACTCAGACTCTTGTAGACTTCGGATCCTCGTATGCCAAAGGAAGCTCGTCCTCAACGGTAGGAACCATAGCCAGATTCTCTTCTTCTTCGTCAGAAACCAGTTCCTGCTTTGGTTCATAGGGCACAACGGCCCATCCCTCGTCCACAGGTGCGATTTCTTGCTTTGGTGCACGAAGCACAATGGCTCCATCTTCTTCCGACACAGTCTCCTGTTTCGGTTCGTAAGGGATGATAACCCCTTCCTCCCTGTCAGAAAGAATGGTCATGGGGTCCTCAGCAGTATCCCCAACCTCGTGACCACCTAGCATTGCTTTCCTTTGCCTCAGCATTTCAAGTCTAGCCAGCTCCAACAGACGTGGCAAACGGCGTCGCTCCATCTCTGAGCCTGTTCTCTTTGGACCCATAAATACTAAAGAAAACAAATAAGTGTTGAGGGAGGATTGAAGACACAACCTAGTCTGAGCAAGTTCTTACACACAACTGGGAGGCTTATAAAAGGAAGGAAAATCACAGCAAATACTTTGAAGATTAGGAAATATTTCACAAATCAAGAGAGTTTCCTTCCGGGATCCCATACAACAGATTTTTTGCCCAGTACCAAACTATTACTCCCAAGCTACCTCGGCCACTCTCGCTAGCTATGGAGTGGGGGGCTAGTGACAGGGTAATTAGGTACCCGACCCGGAAATATGGGCAAGACTCGAAGACAGATGAACGGACGTCAAACAAGCATTACTACGCATTGCTGAGGAGCCACTCAACGGCTACCCAACAGGTCAAACCAACATTACTACACATTAATGATGAGGAGCCACTCAACGGCTCCCCAGCATTAATACTGCGCAATAAAAGTGAAGCAGAGATTCGTTGCACTTAGGAATATAAAAAGACGCTCACACTTTTAGAGAAGGCATGGAACATTTCTAGACTAGAGCTCACTATTGTACTGGGCATTGTACTGAACACTGTACTCAACATTGTACTCAACACTAAGATTAATAATACTCAAAGTATACCGGTAACACATATGTACGGTAAGAACCAAACACAAGAAAACCACACTTTTCATAATTTCCAAGAAAACATTTTACTTGGAAAGGATTTTCCTGCCAACCAAGCATACCATAAAGGAAAAAGTTGTTCTTCTTGTCGCAATGACTTGTGGTTTCTCCTTATCTATAATAGTGTGTTTGGTTCGTGGAATAGGTCAGGATCCCGGGAACAGACCTATTCCAATGTTTGGTTCGTCATTCTATTCCTGGAATAGCATTCCAGGAAATGAGTTATTCCCTTTGCAGGGGGAATAGCCATTACTAGGGGATCCTCTAGTATTAGCTATTCCCAAGTATTTGGCAATATCTTTTATACTATAATACCGAAAATACCCTTTTGTATTATATTATAATTCTTAATATATATATATATATATATATATATATATATATATATATATATATATTAAAAATGTAAGTAATAATAATAATAATACATTTTTTATATAGGGGTATTTATGTCTTTTAAATACATTTCATTTCTATTCCTTAAACTAACCAAACATCGAAATTACATTCCTAAAGTCTATTCCTTCGACGAACCAAACTATAGAATACAATTCCTATTCTATTCCTTACATATTCCATTCCCTATGACATACTATTCCTATTCCCTTAAAATTCATTCCGTGAACCAAACATGCTGTAAGTGATAAGTTTTTGTTTTCTTAAAGAATTTTCCCTAGTGTCTCCATTTTCCACTCCTTTGTGTGTTGTTCTCTATGGCTGCGTCAAGTTCACGATCTCTGGAAAGCTCCTGAGTTTCTCACACCTTGGTGGAGGAAGAAGACGAGGGCATGGTTATAGTCGAGGACGATGTGAAGGAAGTAACGTAAGTGAAGAGTATAAACATGGACTAGTTGGACATTTGCTAATAGAGAAATAAGTCAACTTTAATATCCTAAAGGAAACAATTGTTGCTATCTAGAGACCAAGAGGGATGATGGTTATAGAAACATACCAAAACTTATATCAATTTCAGTTTTTTTTACGAGGTAGATATCAACTGAGTAATGGAGGACGGTCCATGGGTGTTGAACAGAGCCTCCTTAGTTTACAAAGGCTGAAGCCAAGCTAATCCCCATTCGAAGTCTCCTTGTGCAAAGTGGAATTTTGCGTACATGTACATAAATTCCCAATAAGATTTTTCACTAAGAGAATAGCCAAAGCCATTGGTGATCATCTGGGGCTATTTGTACAAGCTTATAGGAAGAACTTTGATGGTTCCTTCATAGGAACCAACCCATATGTGATCCAATAAGAGTCCATAGCAGGCTTATAAAAAATGCCCATCACTACATTCTTAAAGCACCATTGGGGGGAAGAAACAAGAAAGTCTAATATGATGTCAATTTGATAGAAGAAAGAATTATAGAGACCCAAATCAAACTTCAATTAAGGATTATTGATGCTTAGATTATTTTACTTACATTACTGATTTGGAATGGCACTTATCATACCACTTCCCTACTTAGATTAGGAAACTTGTTTCCTATTTTAAGTTGTTATCTTTAATGCTTTCTTTATTAGATTTTTAGAATGCTCCTTATCATATTTTTAGAATGTTCATTATCAAATTTTTAGAAGGTTTCTTTACTAGATTTTTTAAAGTTTCTTTATTAGATTTTTAGAAGTATTCTACATCCACTTTCATCTATATAATGGGTGTATGTATTATGAGTTTGGAGAGCAAATTATCAATAAAAATTCCTTAAGTTTTTTTACACTTTTATAAGAATTCTTTCTTCTATTCATGTACCTATCGAATAGTGTTCTTGATTCGTGGACCTATCAAATCAAAACTGTAACACCCCAATTTTTTTTCCTCTTAATTGAAAATTTACTAATACAATAGCGGAAGCATTTACTAACCAAATGAAAACGGGTGTTACCGCCACGCTCAGGTATTTCTCTTATACCTAAACGCTAAGGCTAAAAACAACCAAATTAAAATAATTCAAGGTACGTACTAGTACAAAGACAATTAAAAAAAAACACCCAACTAGCTAACCAATCTAACTAAATGACAAATTCCCTAGGTGATTCGCTCTCATCATCCACGCTCATGCAGATACACCTGAAAAATACTCAAAAGAGTATCCAAAGTTAGCGCAAGGCTAAATAAGATTTAATTCACCTCCTAAAATAGCTATTCACACATAACACATAGGAGCACAACTTGTAGATAATAGTATGTATAAATGTTTACATTGAACATATAGATGCAAATCACCAGTACTCACAATATTCTAAGTACTCACAGTTCTCCAAAAATACTCAAGACTTTCAAAACCCATAATTTCCCAAAAATACTCATAATTCATTATTTCCAAATCAATATTTCTCACAATAGAAATTTTAGGAACATTTGGAAAGTAATATATCTCTCAAAGTCATTGTTAATATATACATGTACATATACATGGAGGAACACCAATCTCAACACAATGGGCAGGGTCTTGTTTCATCAAGCCCTAGTGAACAATAATCTCTATTGAACACTACACAAAATCCCATTCAATCTCAAATAATGGCAGGGTCTTATTTAATAAGCCCTAGTGAACAGTAATCACTCTACTGAACACTACGCAAAATCCCATTTAATCTCAAATAATGGGCAGAGTCTTAATTAATAAGCCCTAGTGAACAGTAATCACTCTACTGAACACTACACAAAAATCCCATTTAAGTGGAACAGAACTAATACCTTAAGTGTGCACACCCCCAATAGGTTTCCAAGTCCAATGGGTAGTAACTAGTCCTAGTAGTCATGATATGTTTCTAATGACTACTACTCAACAGGGTAAATACCCTAGTGGTAGACTCCGCTAACCACTCCTCAAAATAAAAAAATTAAAAGTCCTCTTGAGACAGGATACGTTTCTACTGCTCGTTACACAACCAACTGGGTCTTAACCCAAGTATCCAGAATTTCACCACATGATACTACACAAACCTTAAAATTCATTAAGGGCATCACAACCCAACGAAGTATTTTATCCTTCATCTTTATAAAGTTAATAATAACAATATTTCTCACATGTCACTCCAAGATGGTAGATTTTTAAAATTCAATCACAAGCTTTGTAGCCAACTAATACATAGACTACTAATAACATTCACTTGAATTTCATATACAAATGTACGCATTTTTTCCAAAATATTGATATGCCTCCCATCAAAATAATATTCCAACCTCTGTAACCAACACATATGCGTATAATCTCAATTAAATAACTTCTCAATGGCACAAATAATCAACAAAACACAAGAAACAGAAACTGACAGAAATTTCAGAAATTATGACTTGGATTGTAGAATTTTCTGAGGAAATTTGGGAGCATATTTTAACACAAAATTTTTCAGATAATAATTAAAGTAAGTCTAGATTATACACAAAAATTTTCAGGCCAATCCAAGGTCTAGAAGTATTTGTTTCGAATTTTTCCCCAACACTGCGCTGCACAGAAATTTAACTGACAGCACACTGCCACAACTTTACGAAATTTTTCTAGAAATAATGAAGCATATCTCCAACAAAATAATTTCATATAAATCAAATATCATAATTCTAGGATCTCTAAATAAAATTTCAGGCCAATCTGAGTTCAAAAAGTATTTTTCACAAATTTTGATTTCAAACTGCGTCAGTCAGATTTTTTTCAAATTAAACAGTGGCTACAATGAATTATATCCTTCCTTCTAAATACCATAAAATCACCATAATCTCTATACCACACAAAATATATCTATACACACATCAAAATAAACACATAAGAAGAAATAATAATACTTTTTATTAAGAAAAAGTAGTAATTTGGTGATACTTACTCTAGAGCCAAAACTCTACTGCACCTACTAGAAATTCTTGATGATCCTTGATTGTCTGCTAGTTTGAGACTAATTGATAATGAATAGGGAGAAAATTAGGGTTTTATTTGTTTGAGAGAGAGGGAATGGCAACACAGAGAAGAAAGAAATATATAGAATTAGGGTTATGTCAGGGAAAATTTAATTAGGACTAGAACTATTATATATAATAGGATTAGGAAAATAAATAGATAGATAAATATATATATCCATATAAACACTGCCTATACATAATATTTACATAGGAATTGTGAAGTATAGAATATAATATAGTAGAATATATATATTGGATTATATAAGGATAGCATAGTTAGTAAAATATATTATATATTATATATGATTAGTACGTACCGTGTATATATATATGTATATATATATTTGATTAGGAAATTATTGTGCTTAGCATACATATTAGGTTTAGGAAATTATTATATAATATCTCTAAAATAATATTAGTCCAATACTCTCAAATTAATTTTGGATCATATTAACTTTTTCTAAAAATAATAATACTTTTATCAAAAATATATAAAATAACCGGGGTATCACAAAAACCCACATTCTACCGACATTAGATTTTAGGATTGTGGACCTGTCAATTCATAGGATCAAGGGAACTGCTAAAAAACCCACTCTAGTTGTTTCTTTTCTTGCTTGGGATAATGATTCTCTTGATTCTTGTAAGGATAATTCTTTTTATTTTTGTGAGGATAATTCTTTCGATTCTTGTGATAATTTTCTTGATGCTTGTGAGTATTTTGGTATTTCTAATCCTTTTGATGATGAGATTGTTGATTGTGATGATGATGATGTTGTGAAAGTTGTTGATGTTGTCACTTTTGGCAATAATGTCGGTGATGATGATGTAGATGTTTTTGTTGAAAATGTTGTTACTTTGATTGGTGAAGTTGTGAAAGATGAAAGAGTTGAAAATTAGAATGTTAAAAAAAAAAAGAGTGTGTGAATGAGACAATAGAAGAGAAAATTGAGGAGGAAATGAAAGAAATGAAAAGGAGAGTGAAAAACATACTTGATAGAATGGGCATGATGCTTGATGTATTCCATTGTTTAATCTTGAAGGGATTTGTGCTGAATGTACTTGTTGGTGAATTTGTGGATGCCCAACACTTAGGAACATACCTCAAAAGCAAAGTAGACAGGACACATGGCTTGGTCACAATTCTTGTGTGCTTTGATGAGTAATGGTTAGGGATGGCAATTCAACCCGCCCTCGACGAGAAAAACCGATCCCCGCCCTGACGGGGGCGGGGATGGGGAGAAATTCCCAATCCCCGCCGGGGACGGGGATGGGGAGAAATTCCCAATCCCCACCGGGGACGGGGAGGATGTTCCCCGCCTCGACCCCGTTCCCCGATCCCTGCCGCGTTCCTGATTCCCTGAATATATATATATATATATATATATATATATATATATATATATTAATATGTAAAAGTATATAAGAAAATAAAACCCTAGAGGAAATTAATTCACTAATTCTGCCTCTCTTTCAAGTTTACTCTTTGCCGACCGCGACTCGCTGCCTCTCCGCTCTCTGTTGTCGCCCGTCGCTCTGCCGTCTCTCTACCGCTGCGTCTCTCTACCCCCTACCGTCTCGCCGGCGGCCGCCTAACCTCACCGCCTAGGCACCCAAATTCTGCCTTCGTGCCCAGTTGCGACGACATCGACGGCCAACCCCAGCTACGACATCTTCGGCCTCTGCTCACCGTCGACAGTCGACCCTAGTCCCCAGCTTCTGCCAACTGCGACATCTCTAGCCCAGGTAATTCCTTTATTGATTTATTGATCTGTGTAATTACTAATTAGGCATTTATGCATTGTTTATTATTGTAATTACTAATTAGGCATTGTTTATTGTAATTGTAATTAGGCATTGTTTCATTTGCTTGTGATTGATGTAGTTCTTCAACAAATTATGTGTTTATTTAGTGTGAATGTTTGCATCAATTGGGTGCACCAAATTATGTGTTTATTTAGTGTGAATGTTTGCATCAAGCCATCAACTGAATGTTTATTTAGTGTGAACTGTGAGTCTATGAAGCCTAGTTACATTAACTGTTAGCATAAAATCATAAATGCATAATGCTTCAACTTATTTATGAGATTTTTAGATCATTTTGTTGTGTGTTTATATACTGTGTTGTGAGGTGAAGGAAGGGCATAGTTTTTGGAATCTTTTTGCTTTTCTGAACCAAGCCTGGACATTCTGAATTGTATAGTTTTTGTATTTGATGTTTATACTTTATACGTTATTGTTTAATAAGTATTTAAACATTCACATTCTTGAAACTAATTGTTTTTTTTATCATATACTATATTAATACTTATTAGAATGGAAGGTGATAATTCCCATGTAGGCGGTTGTGATTCATTTACTCCAACGCCTATGAGCTCACCAGTAGAGTACCCTAATTCATCCCCCGTGGATTCACCTAGTGCTAGGAATGAAGCAGAAACTCAAGGAACTAGTCAAACTGTTGAAGGTGAGCTTCTTGTCCAGTCTAATATTTATTAAATATTAAATTTACATTTTATTTATTAAATTACTCCAAACTGTTGAAGTTGATTTTTTTTATTATAAACCTTGAAGGTGAGCGTGAGCCTAAAGTTGGTGAGAAAAGATTAAGGTCAACTATTTGGGAACATTTTACAAAGACTAAAGTTAATGGGATAAACAAGGCGTAATGTAATTACTGTAAGAAGCTACTTGGGGGAGAGAGTAAAAATGGTACAAAACATTTGCATGATCATCACCAAATTTGTAGAATGAGACCTTACTAATACTTAAGGCAGCAAACATTGACCTTCAATCAAGACAAGGATGGAAAAGTGAATGTAAACAATTATACATTTGACCCCATAGCTACTAGACAAGGACTTGGTCGTATGATTGTTAAGCACGAGTATTCACTCAATATGGTTGCGCATTCCGATTTTAGGGAGTTCATGCAAATTGCTCAACCTTTGTTCAAGGTGCCTAGTCGGAATACAATTAGAGCGGATATTCTAAAGATGTATGAGGCTCAAAAGGCCACACTTGTTGAGTCTATGAATAGAAGCTCAAGTAGGGTTGCATTGACGACGGATATGTGGACTTCATCTAATGGAAAGAAGGGATACATGGCTATTACAGGTCATTTTGTGGACAACAATTGGAGTCTACATAATTTGATTTTGAGGTACGTGCACTTTATGAAATTATTTATCTTGCAAGTTGATTACTTATTGTGAAATTATTTATTGTGTATTTATGTTAGGTTTATTAATTTTCAAAAAAAAAATGTTAGGTTTATTATGTATTTATGTTAGGTTTATATATGTCCCGGCTCCACATACAGCATTAGCTCTTTCAAAAGAAATTTTGAAATGTGTTTTAGATTGGAATCTTGAGAGAAAATTGTCTGCAGTAACTATTGATAATTGTTCAACTAATGATGCTTTAATAAATAACAAGTTGTCCAAGCTTAATCGTAAGCATCTTTTATTTGGGGGATAATTTTTTCATATGCGTTGTTGTGCACATATCTTGAATTTGATAGTGCAAGATGGGCTAAAAGTTATGTGGATTGGATTGGAAAGAGTTAGAGATAGTGTTGGTTTTTGGTTAGCTACACCAAAAAGACAACAACTATTTAAAGAAAGTGCAACACATTTGGGAATAGAATACTCAAAACAGTTAGTTCAGGATTGTAATATTAGATGGAATTCTACTTATTTGATGCTTTCTGTTGCATTGCAATACAAAGATGTTTTTTACCGTTTGGAACAACAAGAGTCTTCATTTCTTTGTACACCATACACTGCTGGAAATCATCAGATTTCCGACCACAAAAAAGTGGTCGGAAATGGCCTTAATTATGTCGGAAATGGGTGTTCCGACCACTTTTCCAACCAATTTGGGTGTCCGGAAAAACTCTCGTCGCTAATTCCGACCACTAGAGACTGTGGTCGGAATTTCAGACCACTTTTATCCGGTGGTCGGAAACAAACGATCAACAACCCAACCAAGCGAGTCTGGATTTTCCGACCATCGGTGGTAAGAAATTCCGACCACTAAGGTGGGCAGAAAACTAGAGGCCACAAACAAAAAAATCATTTCACTACAGAGAATCCTCAGTAGTGAAATGAATATATATATATTGTTGCAAGTTGGTAAGATAATTGTTGAAAAACATATACACATTTCATGAAGAGAATTATTCATGAATATACAATATACGGAGAAAATCAAAATACGGAAACTATATCAAAATACAATACAATACAAAGAGAACCCAAGAAAATCAATTAACCAACAAATCTTTAAAATGCCCTCATTATCAAAAAAGGGAAGACCCTACACTTCCACTGTCCCAAGCTTTTTCAATCCGGCCAGCAGCAAAAGTTGCGCAATTGTTTTAAGCCCTCAATTGGTCCATGGTAAACAGCATACATAGCAACTATATTGGCAAACAATGCCTACAGTACACCACAACCTCAATAATTGAGCATCAACTAGCCATTGTTTTTGTAACAATATGATATGAAGAATTCATGAGCACGAAGTGGAATAATAAGCAATTAATAATAATTCATTAACTTCCTTCTGTCTAGTTAATCCTACTAAAGATCTGTCCACAACTTCTCTTATTGAAGGAACAAATTAATATATTTTCAAATAAGTCCAATATAGTTCTAATACTCTTCTTGATTGTTAAAGAAGAAAATAATATTCTCTTGACTAATGTTTCCTACATGGCATGTTATATACTATAAATACAAGCATCCAAAAATTCAGCCTCGAGCAGTGACAACTGAGTACACACTGTGCCATTCCCACTAATAGTTAGAACTACAAAAGCCTCCTAATTGAAATATAAGTTGATGCTCCAGTCCATGCATGTTTTACCTACTTACTAATTTAAGGGATGTGTTACTATGAACTATGAATAAATTAAAGCATTTCCCAGCTCATATTTTCATTAGAACATGCACGAACTGCAAGTCATTTCAGTAACACTTGCAACTATGAAAAGAAAGGGTAAAATGCAGTAAAGATAGAAAAATATTTTAAGGAAGATTGCTCATACTCATCCTTTTGTTTCTTTGAGAAAAATCCAATTTTGTATTTGAAAGTTGGCAATTGAGATATGACATCATCTGACAGTCCTTTGCATTCATGGTCAACAGCTTCTCCCAATGACCGTAATTCCTGACAAATGAAAAAGAGATGATAAGTTAGCAACAAATGAAAGGAGAAATTTTTTCAAATTTGTTTGATTACTATACTTTTTAACAGAGCAACTAATAAATTGTTCCTGAAATTTTTTAAAGGACCAGAGCTCTTGTGTAGCTTCTCTTATTTTATTTGAAATGGAAATGGAACAATTTGAAATGGAAATGTGTCATACTTCCCCCATTCAAGAGGGTTCCAGGCTGAAAGAAGCATATCAGACTTGGCATTGGGCAGACAGTTTCTTACAACAAAGTATTTTGTTGTAAACCGAGCAACACCAACATCTTTGTAATCCCTGTCAAAATCATATATCTGCATCGAGAAATTGCATCATTTTAAGCAAAGTATGTCCCATATGGATGACAAACAGATCTACGTAACTCATCAATTATTTAAAAACCGCAAAGATGAGGAAGTTAACAAGCAGAGAATCCAAAATCCTTGGACAATATTAAAATACACTTGCATTCAATTAGTGCATTCAAGAATGAATTACCTAGGGAGGAAGATACCGATATCTTTGTTGGGAAATAGGGACAACGTCAACTTAGGCTGACACTGTTTAAGAAAGGAGAACAAAAGAAGTGAGAAACAAAGTCTGTGCCGTGTTATAAAAACACTGCCTTAAAAGCGTTATTTGTCCGGTGACGGTGCAGTCAAAATAAACCGGTACGCTTTCGACAGGTAACACAGACGTTCTACGACTAACTTTTACACCCGTTAATCGTAGGCGAACCTGACTCAGAGCTCAGACGGATATTATATAGAGAAGAAAGAAGTTGTATCAATATGTTTTGTTGGTGTGTTTCTTCTCAATTACAAAGGCTGTTTATATAGTGGCTAATGTAACAACTTGCTAACATTTTAGCTAAGAAAAGGCGCATGACAAGGGGAGTGGACAGACACGTGTAGCAACATTTATGGTTTAGCTTTGAATGATTCCAACATCCCCCACACATTCAAAGTAAGAGACTAGAAATGATAATGTCTGAGCAGTAGAAACGAGTTGATCTTAATGTCAGCGTTTAAACTCGAACTGATACGTAGTGACATTGAGTAATTTTCTTCCCGAGAGTGATATGAATCTTGAACTCATCGGTTAGACAAATTTTGAACTCATGACACACATCAACTCAAAAATGCAGGTTCTATGAAAGTCAAACTCTTTGACTGCTTATGATGAAATCATAATATTCAAGTCTGTTGTGTCTATCTCAATATAGACCTCCAACCTTGTCAAGTCTATCTCAACATAGACATTTTAACCCTGTCAAGTCTATCTCAATATAGACATTTAATATCTGTTAAGTCTATCTCAATATAGGCTTTTAACTCTGTCAAGTCTATCTCAATTTAGACATTTAACTCTGTCAAGTCTATCACAGTATAGACCGCCTTTAAAGGCTACAGAGTAGTTAAAGACATAAATTTGGTAGTTCACTATGAACATCATGCTTCTCATATATTTTTACTCAATTGGACATCCGGATGCTAATGAGTGCTCTAGAAAGATAGTTCATTATCTTTCAGAAAGGTGGTTAACCTTTTTTCCTTAAGTAGGTGATTTCTTTAAGCCTACCTCAATATAGACTACCCAAATTAGGATGTGAAATCATTAAGAGCATTTTGTGCTCACTCTCTCAATTATTAAGCGGTGAACTCATCAAGTCCATCTCAATAGGACCACCCATCTCATAGGGTTATAAATTCATTAAGAGCTGTAGCTCAACCTCACTAGTACTTAGATCTTTAGAATGACCAATTAGTGTACTAATTTGTGATTCTTTCCATGGCTTCGTTTGACCACACAAGTGGGATCCACCATGAATTCATCACCTCTTGGAATTTAAGGCATTCCATCAACAATTCAACGACTAATCTCATAATTAGTCTTCACTATTAACATAAGTTGATCAACTCCATCAAACTTATGTACACTTTGACGAGTATTTTATTTACTCATAAATAATACCTTAGAGATTTTCATGTTTAACATGAAACATCCTCTTTTACCATTATTCTCGGTAAAGTAAAGAAACTTATAGAAAGGAAATATAAAGAGCCGATTACCCCCACAATGCAGCGATTACAAGTATTCTTCTCAAAAGTACTTGATATTTTACTCAGATTGATCTTTGGTGCCCAACATTGGCTCCTGAGCAGATCGACCTATGCAATCTTTATAGCGCCCTGCACTTGGTTAATTCACTCTCAATAGTGGAATATATTTCAACCAACTTAGTTACCTTAAACCACTAAGGTTTCACTATATTAATGAATCCTGGATCTTCAAGATCTCCCAATTAATATTTTAAATCATATATACAATTACTCATTACCAATAAGTCACGAAGATAATATTGTTTGCATGTTGCATGTTGCTTCAAGTTGAACAACATAATCATAAATTTCACATACTTTTTGAAAAGTAGATCTTATACTCAAAGACTATATGCAAACTGGCATTTATTAGAGAAAGGTTTATCTACATAAATTTCATCAAGATGAAATTTAACATCTATAACTTTAGCATTCAAGGTTATGCTATTCACAATTTTCCCTTCACTACATAACTTATATATAGCATTGTGTTGGTCCCGATAGGGTGGGAGAAGTCTAGAGGGGGGGCGGGTGAATAGACTTCTCAAACAATTAAAAAACTTTATAACACTTCAACAACAGAGATTTCAAGTGAATAAATTCAACTTGAAATGTGCAGCGGAATATCGTAAGGTAAAAGTGCTATAAAATAAAATTGCGTAAAACTGAAGAGATACTTGACATGCAATACGTAGGAAATACTTAGAATAGCTCAAAGAATATGTATGCAAAGTTTGAGCCACATGCGAACGTGGGAACACACAAACCCAGATGATATGATCAACACAGTACGTAAAGGGTTAGTATGTTAAAACATGCAAATATGTAAAGTGCAGTAAGGTAAATGAGAGGCAGAGATTTATAGTGGTTCCGAGATGGTGTAATTCTCCTACTCCACTTCTTCCTTGCTCCAAGGAAGGTTTCCACTATCTTCAATCACCCAGATACAATAGTGAAACTCCCGAGTGCTACGCACAAAGCTACACTCAACCACGAGCTCTTCGCACAAAGCTAAGCTCCCGAGCGCTACGCACAAAGCTACGCTCCCCGAACGCTACGCACAAAGCTACGTTCCAACCAAGTGTTACGCACAAAGCTACACTTAGTTCACCCGAGTGTTACGCACCCAGCTACACTCCTTTCTACTCTCAGTAGAGATACAACTTTTGTTTTAAAGAAATAAAGATTTCTTTTCTAAGACTTGAAATCCTCTCGTGTATAGCTCAAAATCTCAGCACTTTGTATTTTTCGTTGTAAGTCCGATCTATTCTGTATCTCGTCACCTCTGTGTTCCGTGTTTGTCTTCAAGTCTTCTTGGGCTTTTTATAATTCAAGGAATTATTTGCCCATTATGAACATTCAAATTTTGAACGTTCACTTGATCTGATTAGTCATTCTAATCTGATCTTGATGGCCATACCTTCTCATTTAATGACCATACCGTTGATCTGATAACTTGCCAATTTGATCTGATAAAATCTCTAATTTGATCTGCACATTTAATATCGCTGGTAACTTTTGACAAATTACCTCTGTAATTGCTCACAAAGTCTTCTTTTACGGCTTGATTGATCCTTGAAACTTGTAGCCTCCAATTTTTGACTTTGTTGCCTTCTCAGCTTGATATTGCGGACTTTGTATGCTTCGGAGCTTGATATTCTTGACTTTGTTGTATTCTTGATTTGATCTTGGGCAAGTTGATCTTAAAATATTTTTCCGGGTGGTTCTTGCTTGAGTATAAACAATGATCTTCAGAAAATCACCACCTTCAAATTTCTTCTAGTTCATAGCATCACGTACTGGAATAAATATGAACCATGCAAAAATGGTTAAGTATAAATTCCACTTTAGGTTGCTCCATAACTTGCTCTATAGTGCCTTTCACGCGTGTGTGGATGTAGTATGGATCACGCGCATATGGTCTTTGCTAAGGTCAACAAAAGTTCCTCCACAAGTAGCTCCATTGACCAAAAGTTCCTCCATAAGTAGCTCCCTTGACCATTTGACTTTGACTTGCTCCTCAAAAATTTAGCCGAGTAGCTCCCAAGCTTCTTCCTTAGTAATAAAATGTAGCAAGTAGGATACGAACGCTGGACCATTCAGTTATATCCATCAAATAAATATATTTGATCCCTCTTAGCATTGTATAGCGTATGGTGTAGAGATAGTGGATCTTGAAGTTCTTCTCGGCTTTGACTTAACTTCCTCCATTGACCTTTGACTAGCTCCATGAGTTACTCCATTGACCCAAAAATTGACTTTGAGCCGTGATACTACTAGCTCCCTTCCCCAAAAATTGACTTTGAGCCGTGATACTACTAGCTCCCTTCCTTGCTCTCTGACTTTGAGCCGTGATACTACTAGCTCCCTTCCTTGCTCTCAAAGTTCAAAATGTTCTCAATAAGATTCAAACTTGAGTCTTCTAGCAAAGATAATTTGGCCTTGTCCATTGGATCATATACACTCATGTGTATAATGGAAGCAAATGACTTATAAGAGTCATTGCAAACTGAACTCTATAAGACAATAATTCGAACCAAACTATTGTCATGACTTGCCTTTCGGGTCCAAACTCTACACTCTAAAAAATAAAATAGGGAATTTCTAAAATTACAAATTGGCTCATCAAAACTATTACAATTTTATTCCTAACATATTGGAATAATGCAAATCAGTACACATCTAAAATTATTCTCAAGAGAATACATAGTACTCTTTTCTTAACAAAAAGGTAGTTTAAATCAACTTAAGCAATGCCTATTACAAAGTTTCGATAGCATGTAAAAGCGAATCTCATTTCAGGTGAGAGTCAAGTAGCACTTCAACTAGCATGCATGACCAACACCCTACTTCTTAAAAACTCCCAGGTCGAGTGGTGAAACCGAGGTTTACTTAAAAACCACCTTCCTAGACAGAGTATTCAAGAATGTTTACTTAAAAACCACCTTCCTAGACAGAGTATTCAAGAATAATGACATAAAAACCACCTTCCTAGACAGAGTATTCAAGAATAATGACATTTCCATGCTACCAACAGACAGAGTATTCAAGAATAATGACATTTCCATGCTACCAACATAAGGTGAAAAGTTTTGATATATGATTATCACGTTTGACAAAACTCTTAGTACACAATTCAAATATTTCAAAATATGTGACTGTATCTCATTAAACAGTTCATATCTCTTTGTGCAAGTCACTATTAACTGTGTCTATTAACATGCGACAATGTCATTAGCATTCAACATATTGAAAAAACTAGCACTAATAGGCATTCAAAATTTTACATAACTCAACTAGCATTTGATACTAATACTATCCCATTTTATGCGAGCTCTTAGAAGCTATAGAAAATAAGAATTACTCAAAATAACTACCAATTAAGGGAATGCTATACTCATCTTGCTCCATCAGATTGACCTCTGTGAATTTTACGCTTGCGATGATAGCACTGGGATGCTCGGTGTCCATGCTTACCGCACACGAAATAGCATCCTTTGATTTTCTTCACTTTTCCACTCCTTTTGTTATTGTTGTTTCTGACACTTTGAGTTCCAACATCATTGGCACCATACTTTTCTGACAGCATTTTCCAAATAACTTTGGCCGAGTCTTGTTTGACATAGGTGTCAAACAATTTGTCAGTCATTTGTGACAGAAGGTATCCTCTAGCTGCTTTATTATCATCTGTAAATTGTCTCAGAGTTACACCTGGTTCTTGACCAGGAGTATAATCCGGTTCAGGACTAAATTCTCTTGGTCCTTGAAAGGGGAACCCTAGCGGAGCAGGTTCGGGTGGATCACAGAACAACACATAGACCAACTTCAGTTGTTCAAAGAGTATCAACATTCTTTGCGCCCATCTTTTGTAATTATTTCCATCGAGGGCGGTTATTTTGGATAAATCGGGTATGACAGAAGGAGCCATCGTACCGAAAGATTGACTATTGCCGAATAACACTTTTAACTGTTGGGAAATAGGGACAACGTCAACTTAGGCTGACACTGTTTAAGAAAGGAGAACAAAAGAAGCGAGAAACAAAGTCTGTGCCGTGTTATAAAAACACTACCTTAAAAGCGTTATTTGTCCGGTGACGGTGCAGTCAAAATAAACCGGTACGCTTTCGACAGGTAACACAGACATTCTACGACTAACTTTTACACCCGTTAATCGTAGGCGAACCTGACTCAGAGCTCAGACGGATATTATAATAGAGAAGAAAGAAGTTGTATCAATATGTTTTGTTTTGTTGGTGTGTTTCTTCTCAATTACAAAGGCTGTTTATATAGTGGCTAATGTAACAACTTGCTAACATTTTAGCCAAGAAAAGGCGCATGACAAGGGGAGTGGACAGACACGTGTAGCAACATTTATGGTTTAGCTTTGAATGATTCCAACAATCTTTTCCCTCTTTTTTTTTCCTCTCAAGTTTCAATTACTAACATACACATCCTGATCTTGTTGTTTGTGTTTTAACATGCCAGAGTAATTTTATGGCTCACACAACCATTATTAGTGGTTAAAATTAAAATTCAATAAATTGTCACCTAAAGATATGCACAGATATTTGAAAATTGTAACCATATACTAAAAACCTCACCATGTCATTTATCTCTTCTTCTGCAAAAGATTTACCATCTACAAGCATGCTCCAAAAAACTTTATTAATCTGCAAAGAAATGTGCGTAGCGCATGGCAACCTTCAAAGCCTTAGCAGATTTAAGCTCAATAACTAAAACAATAAAATTAATAAATAATATAGTAGCTGTTAGTATAGTAAGTAGACCAACCTCATCAGGTTTCNTAAAAACCACCTTCCTAGACAGAGTATTCAAGAATAATGACATTTCCATGCTACCAACATAAGGTGAAAAGTTTTGATATATGATTATCACGTTTGACAAAACTCTTAGTACACAATTCAAATATTTCAAAATATGTGACTGTATCTCATTAAACAGTTCATATCTCTTTGTGCAAGTCACTATTAACTGTGTCTATTAACATGCGACAATGTCATTAGCATTCAACATATTGAAAAAACTAGCACTAATAGGCATTCAAAATTTTACATAACTCAACTAGCATTTGATACTAATACTATCCCATTTTATGCGAGCTCTTAGAAGCTATAGAAAATAAGAATTACTCAAAATAACTACCAATTAAGGGAATGCTATACTCATCTTGCTCCATCAGATTGACCTCTGTGAATTTTACGCTTGCGATGATAGCACTGGGATGCTCGGTGTCCATGCTTACCGCACACGAAATAGCATCCTTTGATTTTCTTCACTTTTCCACTCCTTTTGTTATTGTTGTTTCTGACACTTTGAGTTCCAACATCATTGGCACCATACTTTTCTGACAGCATTTTCCAAATAACTTTGGCCGAGTCTTGTTTGACATAGGTGTCAAACAATTTGTCAGTCATTTGTGACAGAAGGTATCCTCTAGCTGCTTTATTATCATCTGTAAATTGTCTCAGAGTTACACCTGGTTCTTGACCAGGAGTATAATCCGGTTCAGGACTAAATTCTCTTGGTCCTTGAAAGGGGAACCCTAGCGGAGCAGGTTCGGGTGGATCACAGAACAACACATAGACCAACTTCAGTTGTTCAAAGAGTATCAACATTCTTTGCGCCCATCTTTTGTAATTATTTCCATCGAGGGCGGTTATTTTGGATAAATCGGGTATGACAGAAGGAGCCATCGTACCGAAAGATTGACTATTGCCGAATAACACTTTTAACTGTTGGGAAATAGGGACAACGTCAACTTAGGCTGACACTGTTTAAGAAAGGAGAACAAAAGAAGCGAGAAACAAAGTCTGTGCCGTGTTATAAAAACACTACCTTAAAAGCGTTATTTGTCCGGTGACGGTGCAGTCAAAATAAACCGGTACGCTTTCGACAGGTAACACAGACATTCTACGACTAACTTTTACACCCGTTAATCGTAGGCGAACCTGACTCAGAGCTCAGACGGATATTATAATAGAGAAGAAAGAAGTTGTATCAATATGTTTTGTTTTGTTGGTGTGTTTCTTCTCAATTACAAAGGCTGTTTATATAGTGGCTAATGTAACAACTTGCTAACATTTTAGCCAAGAAAAGGCGCATGACAAGGGGAGTGGACAGACACGTGTAGCAACATTTATGGTTTAGCTTTGAATGATTCCAACAATCTTTTCCCTCTTTTTTTTTCCTCTCAAGTTTCAATTACTAACATACACATCCTGATCTTGTTGTTTGTGTTTTAACATGCCAGAGTAATTTTATGGCTCACACAACCATTATTAGTGGTTAAAATTAAAATTCAATAAATTGTCACCTAAAGATATGCACAGATATTTGAAAATTGTAACCATATACTAAAAACCTCACCATGTCATTTATCTCTTCTTCTGCAAAAGATTTACCATCTACAAGCATGCTCCAAAAAACTTTATTAATCTGCAAAGAAATGTGCGTAGCGCATGGCAACCTTCAAAGCCTTAGCAGATTTAAGCTCAATAACTAAAACAATAAAATTAATAAATAATATAGTAGCTGTTAGTATAGTAAGTAGACCAACCTCATCAGGTTTCTTGGCAGCAAGCAGTGCATTTGTTAAAACAAAAAACAAAAACAAAAAAAAAAAAGACTTACCGTCTGAAGCTCGTCATCGCCAGATCTGCTGTTTCCCCCAGTAGTCGTCATCGAGTAGTCGCCCGGAAAAGGTCTTCACTCAGAGACGGAAGCGAGGGGATGGGAGGACAGAGAAAGAGGAACTGGTGAAGAGATGGGAGAATGAGGCTGTCAAACCGCCGCCGCTGCTGAAGCTCGTCGCCGTCGTCGAATCTGTTGTGCTCTCAGCTCATCATCGGCAAAGGAGGAGAATGTCCGAAGGAGATTGAGGACTTGAGGCGCGGAGGTCAGGAGTCCAGGACTCAGACGTAAGAAACAACGAAGCAATCTGCGGTGGCTGTGGCGGTTCGTGGGAGCTATATCTGGGAGAGTGCGAAGGGAGTGTGGAGGGTCAGAAAGGAGAGTGGGAGGAAATACCGACCACAAAGATGGTCGGAACTTAAGATGAATTTAAATTTTTTAAGATGATTAAAATATTTCCGACAACCTTTACATAGTGGTCGGAAATTCCGACCACTTTGTAAAGGTGGTCGGAATTTCCGACTACTTTTCCGACCACCGTAATCCTGTGACGGAAAATTGAAAAAATGCCACCTTTTCCGAGCATTTTTTTGGGTGGTTGGAAATATGGTCGGAAAATTGAAGATTTCTAGCATGGCCATTTGAACAAGATTGGGAGTTAGCTGAGAATATTTGTGATAAATTAAAAGTCTTTTATAAAGCATCAAATGTATTTTCTGGAAGAAAATATCCCACTTCGAATGTTTTCTTCTTATTGATGTCTCAGATTAAGGTTAATTTGTGCAATTGAGTTGAGTCACTGATTTGGTGATAGCAAATATGGCTAAGAGTATGCTGCAAAGTTCGATAAATATTGGGAAGTGGTGCATGGGATTCTAGCTGTACCTAGGGGTGTAAACGAATTGAGTCAAATACTTCAACATTCAATTCGAATTCGATAATTTTATTGAGTATTCGAATTCGAATTCGTTTAGTGTTCGAATCCTAAATTCCGATTCGTATTCGATTCGACCAATTTATTCGAATATATTCGATTCGACTCGAATATTCGAATTCGAAATGACTATCTTAATTTATTTTTCTAAATTTTTCAATAAATTAAGATAAAATATAACAAAAATTTCGATTATTGGGAAGACTGAAGTGGTTGCTCTCACTTTTATTTTAGCTTAGGGTTTATGCCTTTACTAATTTAGTTTCTTTATATATATATATATATATACACTAGTTTTTCTTATGCGCGATGCGCAAAAAATAAGTGCCCAATATTAGTATTTTATATTAAAATTTTAAATTTATTTAAATTTTAATATAGTATATAATAATAATAATAATAATAATGTAAAATATTTTTATAAATTGGATATTTATATTTTAAAAAATAACTAACATATAAATCTAATATTTAATGTGTATATATTATTATTATTATTATTGAAGAAGATAAGAAAATATATGGTGGATGCATGTGCATAGTAACAACAGTGGAGAAGATAACGGAAGTTATAACGGTAGGGGTATATTTGTCCAAAATATTATGTAGTACAACTTTTATAGCATAATGTACAAAAAAAAGTTAACGAAAAAAACGGACATAAATGAGGGGTATAACCTTCATTCACATTTGTTATGTTTTTAGATATTCGAATATTCGAATACTATTCGAATCGAATCTATCCTGATTTGTATTTGGATTTGAATAACATTTGAATCAAAATGTGTATTCGAATTCGGATTCTTATTCGAAATATTCGAATTCGAATATAACTATTCGAATTCGAATCACGAATCAAATCAAAATTATTTGATTTGTTTACACCCCTAGCTGTAGCTAATGTTCTTGATCCAAGGTATAAGTTAGGAGTTGTTCAATTCTTCTTTCAAACATTTCATGGAGATAAAGTTGCATCACAAATTAAGAGGGTTAAGACATATCGCAATGATTTGTGCCGTGACTATGAGTGTTCTTCAATACCAACATCTTCAAGTAAACACGTTCAATATGTTGTTGGAAGGGAGAACTTGACTCAGGGTAACCTAGTTAGGGATCGGATAAATCGAAAACCTTTATGGAAACTGCAACACATTTGGCTGAGACATCAGAGTTGGACTTGTATTTAGAGGCTAAGAGGTCACCATTTGATGATGATTTGGATGTTTTATCATGGTAGCAAACTGAAGGAAAGAAATATCCAACTTTGAGTAAGGCTGCCAAGGATTTATTAGCTATTCTCGTTTCTACCGTTACTTCAGAATCTGCTTTCAATACTAGTGGTAGATTGGTGTCGCCTCATCGTAGTAGACTTCATCCAGATATTTTGGAGGTATTAATGTGTTCTCAAAGTTGGTTGCTTGAATGTAAGAAATTTTATTTCAACAAATTATTTTTAATTCATTATTCATTACTTTACCATACTAAAATAATATTTGTAGGTAATTGCATCTCGGAAGATTATGAAATTGATGAAGATTTACTCTTTCCTCAAGAATTAGAAGCTTAGAGGTATTTATTAAATTATGTTGTTTAAAAATTTAACTAAATATATATATCATCACAATTTTATTATTCAAATTATTATTATTTTTCAAGTTATTACTAAAGAGTTACTACTTCAGCGCTAGCCTTGAGAAGTGAGAAATGGGAATTGAAGATCATTTGTTTTGTTATGTATTTGTATTTGGACTTGTTTTGTTATGTACTTGTGTTTGGACTTTAGACTTTGGACTTTGAAGAAGCTTGAAACAATTTTAAGTGTTTGAAGTTTGAACATTTTATGATTATATACTTTTGTTTGAAACTTGAAGGTCTTGAAAATTTGGATATTTGTAATTTTGTAGTAAGAGTTGTATATTTTAATGTTATTAATCTATGCGTTCTGAATTTGGACTTTGAAAGTTGAAAGTGTTTCTTTTAGTTTTATTAATCTATAATTTTGGACTTTGAAAGTTGAATATTATTTTATTTTTCAAATATACAGAATTCAAAAAAAAATCTCTGCGGGGATGGGAAACGAGGTGACAATTCGGGCACGGGGACCCCATTCCCCCCCCCCCCCCCCCCCCCCCCCCCCCCCCCCCCCCCCCCCCCCCCCCCCCCCCCCCCCCCCCCCCCCCCCCCCCCCCCCCCCCCCCCCCCCCCCCCCCCCCCCCCCCCCCCCCCCCCCCCCCCCCCCCCCCCCCCCCCCCCCCCGAATTACTCAAAATAACTACCAATTAAGGAATGCTATACTCATCTTGCCCATCAGATTGACTCTGTGAATTTTACGCTTGCGATGATAGCACTGGGATGCTCGGTGTCCATGCTTACCGCACACGAAATAGCATCCTTTGATTTTCTTCACTTTTCCACTCCTTTTGTTATTGTTGTTTCTGACACTTTGAGTTCCAACATCATTGGCACCATACTTTTCTGACAGCATTTTCCAATAACTTTGGCCGAGTCTTGTTTGACATAGGTGTCAAACAATTTGTCAGTCATTTGTGACAGAAGGTATCCTCTAGCTGCTTTATTATCATCTGTAAATTGTCTCAGAGTTACACCTGACCAGGAGTTGGTTCTTGACCAGGAGTATAATCCGGTTCAGGACTAAATTCTCTTGGTCCTTGAAAGGGGAACCCTAGCGGAGCAGGTTCGGGTGGATCACAGAACAACACATAGACCAACTTCAGTTGTTCAAAGAGTATCAACATTCTTTGCGCCCATCTTTTGTAATTATTTCCATCGAGGGCGGTTATTTTGGATAAATCGGGTATGACAGAAGGAGCCATCGTACCGAAAGATTGACTATTGCCGAATAACACTTTTAACTGTTGGGAAATAGGGACAACGTCAACTTAGGCTGACACTGTTTAAGAAAGGAGAACAAAAGAAGCGAGAAACAAAGTCTGTGCCGTGTTATAAAAACACTACCTTAAAAGCGTTATTTGTCCGGTGACGGTGCAGTCAAAATAAACCGGTACGCTTTCGACAGGTAACACAGACATTCTACGACTAACTTTTACACCCGTTAATCGTAGGCGAACCTGACTCAGAGCTCAGACGGATATTATAATAGAGAAGAAAGAAGTTGTATCAATATGTTTTGTTTTGTTGGTGTGTTTCTTCTCAATTACAAAGGCTGTTTATATAGTGGCTAATGTAACAACTTGCTAACATTTTAGCCAAGAAAAGGCGCATGACAAGGGGAGTGGACAGACACGTGTAGCAACATTTATGGTTTAGCTTTGAATGATTCCAACAATCTTTTCCCTCTTTTTTTTTCCTCTCAAGTTTCAATTACTAACATACACATCCTGATCTTGTTGTTTGTGTTTTAACATGCCAGAGTAATTTTATGGCTCACACAACCATTATTAGTGGTTAAAATTAAAATTCAATAAATTGTCACCTAAAGATATGCACAGATATTTGAAAATTGTAACCATATACTAAAAACCTCACCATGTCATTTATCTCTTCTTCTGCAAAAGATTTACCATCTACAAGCATGCTCCAAAAAACTTTATTAATCTGCAAAGAAATGTGCGTAGCGCATGGCAACCTTCAAAGCCTTAGCAGATTTAAGCTCAATAACTAAAACAATAAAATTAAATAATATAGTAGCTGTTAGTATAGTAAGTAGACCAACCTCATCAGGTTTCTTGGCAGCAAGCAGTGCATTTGTTAAAACAAAAAACAAAAACAAAAAAAAAAAGACTTACCGTCTGAAGCTCCATCGCCAGATCTGCTGTTTCCCCCAGTAGTCGTCATCGAGTAGTCGCCGGAAAAGGTCTTCACTCAGAGACGGAAGCGAGGGATGGGAGGACAGAGAAAGAGGAACTGGTGAAGAGATGGGAGAATGAGGCTGTCAAACCGCCGCGCCGCTGCTGAAGCTCGTCGCCGTCGTCGAATCTGTTGTGCTCTCAGCTCATCATCGGCAAAGGAGGAGAATGTCCGAAGGAGATTGAGGACTTGAGGCGCGGAGGTCAGGAGTCCAGGACTCAGACGTAAGAAACAACGAAGCAATCTGCGGTGGCTGTGGCGGTTCGTGGGAGCTATATCTGGGAGATGGAAGGCGAGTGAGGGTCAGAAAGGAGAGTGGGAGGAAATACCGACCACAAAGATGGTCGGAACTTAAGATGAATTTAAATTTTTTAAGATGATTAAAATATTTCCGACAACCTTTACATAGTGGTCGGAAATTCCGACCACTTTGTAAAGGTGGTCGGAATTTCCGACTACTTTTCCGACCACCGTAATCCTGTGACGGAAATTGAAAAAATGCCACCTTTTCCGAGCATTTTTTGGGTGGTTGAAATATGGTCGGAAAATTGAAGATTTCTAGCATGGCCATTTGAACAAGATTGGGAGTTAGCTGAGAATATTTGTGATAAATTAAAAGTCTTTTATAAAGCATCAAATGTATTTTCTGGAAGAAAATATCCACTTCGAATGTTTTCTTCTTATTGATGTCTCAGATTAAGGTTAATTTGTGCAATTGAGTTGAGTCACTGATTTGGGTGATAGCAAATATGGCTAAGAGTATGCTGCAAAGTTCGTAAAATATTGGGAAGTGGTGCATGGGATTCTAGCTGTACCTAGGGGTGTAAACGAATTGAGTCAAATACTTCAACATTCAATTCGAATTCGATAATTTTATTGAGTATTCGAATTCGAATTCGTTTAGTGTTCGAATCCTAAATTCCGATTCGTATTCGATTCGACCAATTTATTCGAATATATTCGATTCGACTCGAATATTCGAATTCGAAATGACTATCTTAATTTATTTTTCTAAATTTTTCAATAAATTAAGATAAAATATAACAAAAATTTCGATTATTGGGAAGACTGAAGTGGTTGCTCTCACTTTTATTTTAGCTTAGGGTTTATGCCTTTACTAATTTAGTTTCTTTATATATATATAATATATACACTAGTTTTTCTTATGCGCGATGCGCAAAAAATAAGTGCCCAATATTAGTATTTTATATTAAAATTTTAAATTTATTTAAATTTTAATATAGTATATAATAATAATAATAATTAATGTAAAATATTTTATAAATTGGATATTTATTTTTAAAAAATAACTAACATATAAATCTAATATTTAATGTGTATATATTATTATTATTATTATTGAAGAAGATAAGAAAATATATGGTGGATGCATGTGCATAGTAACAACAGTGGAGAAGATAACGGAAGTTATAACGGTAGGGTATATTTGTCCAAAATATTATGTAGTACAACTTTTATAGCATAATGTACAAAAAAAAGTTAACGAAAAAAACGGACATAAATGAGGGGTATAACCTTCATTCACATTTGTTATGTTTTTAGATATTCGAATATTCGAATACTATTCGAATCGAATCTATCCTGATTTGTATTTGGATTTGAATAACATTTGAATCAAAATGTGTATTCGAATTCGGATTCTTATTCGAAATATTCGAATTCGAATATAACTATTCGAATTCGAATCACGAATCAAATCAAAATTATTTGATTTGTTTACACCCCTAGCTGTAGCTAATGTTCTTGATCCAAGGTATAAGTTAGGAGTTGTTCAATTCTTCTTTCAAACATTTCATGGAGATAAAGTTGCATCACAAATTAAGAGGGTTAAGACATATCGCAATGATTTGTGCCGTGACTATGAGTGTTCTTCAATACCAACATCTTCAAGTAAACACGTTCAATATGTTGTTGGAAGGGAGAACTTGACTCAGGGTAACCTAGTTAGGGATCGGATAAATCGAAAACCTTTATGGAAACTGCAACACATTTGGCTGAGACATCAGAGTTGGACTTGTATTTAGAGGCTAAGAGGTCACCATTTGATGATGATTTGGATGTTTTATCATGGTAGCAAACTGAAGGAAAGAAATATCCAACTTTGAGTAAGGCTGCCAAGGATTTATTAGCTATTCTGTTTCTATACTTCAGAATCTGCTTTCAAGTACTAGTGGTAGATTGGTGTCGCCTCATCGTAGTAGACTTCATCCAGATATTTTGGAGGTATTAATGTGTTCTCAAAGTTGGTTGCTTGAATGTAAGAATTTTATTTCAACAAATTATTTTTAATTCATTATTCATTACTTTACCATACTAAAATAATATTTGTAGGTAATTGCATCTCGGAAGATTATGAAATTGATGAAGATTTACTCTTTCCTCAAGAATTAGAAGCTTAGAGGTATTTATTAAATTATGTTGTTTAAAATTTAACTAATATATATATCATACAATTTTATTATTCAAATTATTATTATTTTCAAGTTATTACTAAAGAGTTACTACTTCAGCGCTAGCCTTGAGAAGTGAGAAATGGGAATTGAAGATCATTTGTTTTGTTATGTATTTGTATTTGACTTGTTTTGTTATGTCTTGTGTTTGGACTTTAGACTTTGGACTTTGAAAAGCTTGAAACAATTTTAAGTGTTTGAAGTTTGAACATTTTATGATTATATACTTTTGTTTGAAACTTGAAGTCTTGAAAATTTGGATATTTGTAATTTTGTAGTAAGAGTTGTATATTTTAATGTTATTAATCTATGCGTTCTGAATTTGGACTTTGAAAGTTGAAAGTGTTTCTTTTAGTTTTATTAATCTATAATTTTGGACTTTGAAAGTTGAATATTATTTTATTTTTCAAATATACAGAATTCAAAAAAAATCTCGCGGGGATGGGAAACGAGGTGACAATTCGGCACGGGCCCCCATCCCCCCCCCCCCCCCCCCCCGTTGTTGACATCCCTAGTAATGGTAAATTGCGTCGTGCTAAAGGCGTTAATTGTAGAGCTTTTTGGGAGGCAACCAAAGGAAAAATAATTAAAAATAAGGGAAAAGGTTCAAATAAGCCCTCCAACTTTACCCAAAAGTGCAATTAAGCCCTCCAACATTAGAAAAGTTCAATTAAACACTGAAACTTGTCATTTTGGTACATTTGAACCCAAATGACCGGTTGTTCACCTGAAAACAACCGGTCATTTAAGTTTCTGTCCAATATTTCGGCGACTGTACTGGCGTCCAGTGTCTTCTACCATCTGCTCGTCTCCGGGTTGCTTCTGCCTCCGTTTCTCCTTATTTTCTTGTATTTTTCTCCACTCTGCAAAGAGAAAACTCTATTATGTTCTTCGATCCATCTATCATCTTTGTTCACATGGTGATTCTTTGGACCCAGGTGTGGATTCCAAAATGAAAACAGAAACTGACCCTAAGCCCTGCAAATAGTTATTGTTAAAGCTTTAGATTTTAGACTCGATGAAGTTTAACTTTTGATTTATTGATTTTGTTACATGTGAAACCATGGATTTAACCTTCTGGCTCTAGGACTGTTCAATCTAGGGCTGATTAACCCATTCAGGCTTGAAATTCCGGCCATCGGCGGTCGGTCGCAATTCCGCAGATGCTCAATCACGGCCAATCATTCGATTCTACAACATTCCAGATGTCCAGATCGACAGGCAGACAGTGTGTTCTTTCATTTCCTGGTCTCCCACGCCAATATCAAAACCCTAGTCCGATCCACTTTACTACTCGCTTCAATGGATTCTTCCCTTTCTATCAAACTTCGCTTCGTTTCCACGGCATTCAAGTACAGAAAAAGGAAAAGGGGAGAAGATAAAGGAAAGCATATATACAATATTCCTGCAACCATTGATTTAATTTACACTTGGCAGTTTGTAAAATTTATTTTCTGTACATGGGTTTCCTTGTTAGAATGATGCTCTGGATCATGAGATTCTCGTAGTTTGTTTGTGCTGTTGTGATGACAATTGTGCTCTACTCGTCATCGTTGCAGTCCTTCCCGCCGGCAGAAGCCATCAAATCGGCTAACTTAGACTCCAATCTCAGATTCCATAATTCCAGCGGTGCTCTCGATCGGTTTTCTTTTCGGAAAGCTCCTCTGTGTCGAAGTGGCGGCGAATGCGACTCCGCATTGGGTAAATCGGCGTTTTTAGTCGCCTTCTTCGGCGAGTCACCAGGCGACCTTTTGTAGATGGGATGTTTTCCCGTAAGTTTTGACCGGTAACTTGGTTACCGGTAAATTTACTTATTTGACTAAAAATAATATGTTTGAGGGTCCAATTGTACTTTTTAAAAGTTTAGGTGCCTAATTGACTTTTGGTGTAATGTTTAGGGGCCTATTTGACCCTTTTCCCTAAAAATAATAATTAAAAAATCATTTGCTTTGTTTTTGTAGTTGTTTTGTTCTTTTCGGGAAAATGGTCAAATAGATCCCTGAACATTTCACAAAAAGTCAATTAGGCACATAAACTTTTAGAAAGTGCAATTAAGCACATCAACTCATGATTTTAGCACATCCACCCCATTAGTTGGTTAACCTTCCGGTAAAAGCCTCTGTGATAGCTTAGTTGGCAATGATTTTAATATTTGGCATGCGGCATAAGTATAAGTAAAAAAAAAAATTAGAAAAATAAATTCATATCACTGCTTCTTCTTCACAGGCTCACTGGTTCTTCTACTGCAACTTCTTTCTACGCCATAGCCCTAATTTTGCATTTCTTTCTCTTCCATTTCCATTGTTTTTTTTTTCCTTCCCTCCTTGAATAATAAAGAGAAGGAAAAAACAATGGTTGTCGTGGCCGCCCTTACACGCAAAATGCCCAAATACAAAAAATTGAAGATCCCTAGCACACTATTGGAGAAAAGCAAAGTTAAAGTGTGGAAACTTTTGATGAGTGCCAAATAAGCCTTATTTGGTGGGATGTTTTAGTGGTCTTTATTGCCTTGATTGAGTCTTCTTGGGTTGAATTGTGTGTTTAATTGCTTTATTTGCATAAAAGTTGTATTTGAGGACTAACATTGGGACACTTTTGTATTCCCAAGGCATTTGAGTGGTTTTAAGGCATTTGGGGGCAAGAAAAGGGCAAAGGAAGAAAAGCTTGGAAAAATATAGGAGCTGTACGAATCGTGTACGCTCGTACAACCCTTGTACAAAAGAAAGTCGACACTTGCACGACGGGGGCACGATTGTGGTGACTATGGAATTAAATGAAGGCATGCACGATTGTGCAGGGTTCGTGGCGGCTCCAGATTTCGCGCATATAAATAGAAAGTGGCAAGACTTATTTTGGGGAGACTTCTATTAGTTTAGATTTACATTCTCTCACTTATAAACCATGTTATAAACTCTCTCTAATTGAAAAACAAGATATTTTCTAGGGTTCAAGAGGAATTGGCAACTCTTCTTCAACTTTAGATCTCTTCTTGCTTGATTGGATGAGTCTTGTGAATTGATTGTGGATTACATTTGAGCTAAGTATAATTCCTGCATTTTTCTCTTTAATTTCATCATCCATCTTTATTGCTAAGCTCAATTGTTGTTACCATTCAATCTATACAATGCTTGGCTAGAAGTGTTTTGTGAATTGGACTATATTCTCTTGTAATTGTGTATGAATTGATTAAAGTAGAATTACTGTGTGATTGAATCTTTGTTAGAAGTGGATGTCGTATAGACTCTTGTATGAATTGTGCACATCTTGCAAGAGGCTTGGGATAAGTGCGTTGTCAAGAGATTGGGACATACACTAGCCTTCCCTCCACTTGAATGCTCAACTTTAAATGCTATGTATTTAGTTGGAATAATTATTTGACCAATGTTTATGTTAAATTTTATATTGCTCTAACATATTCGTAGAAAAATGTAGAATATGTTCAAACAATTATGCCAACTCTAATTGGGGTGAGATCGAAACTAAGACCTTTCTTATAGAAATAAATGAGTAAATTAAGAATAATAAATAATTAACAAAATATTTCGTTACTAAAATTTATACTAACCATGGGTATTTAAGGGAGGAAAAAAAGGGAAAAAGTGTCAAATTGGCCCCTTAAGTCGGGTGGATAGTGCAATTAGGCTCCCTAACTGAAAAAAGCTTCACTCAAGCCCCTTAAATCGGTAAAATTGTTCAATTAAGTTTAAGTTGACTTGTTTATCCGGTCAAATTCAGTTAGGGGGCCTAATTGCACTATCCACTTGACTTAGGGGCCAATTTGACACTTTTTCATTTTTCATTTTATTTTTCAAAAGAAATATTTTTTATTTATTAAAAATATTATTTATTATAATAGTATAACTAATACTGTATCTGATTATTAAAAAACTATAATATACATAAAATATACAAATTTGAAAAGTTAAATATGGATAAATTACTTGAATTATTTTAGATTATTATGAAAGACTAACAATTAATTGGTAAATAATATACTCAACAATTAAATTTGACCTAATAGCAATGAATTATAAATCGATCTCAATCCTAATAGCAATTAATTAGAAATTAATAGTAAGTAAATAGATTTTTCGAAATTTCCATTTTCAATGAAAATACAGAAAAAATAATATAAATTATAAAATTATTATAATATATGGAGTAATTATTTTCTTTGTATTAATATGAAAATGTTAGTGATTACTGCTATTTGAACTTTATTTTATATATTTAAAAGTTAGAGTACTTTAATTTTTTTTAAATGTTATATTCTATTTATTTTCAAATATGTTCAATAATTTATTAGGTGTATGTCAATGAGTGTTTATAGAGTTAGTGGCTGTTTTTTTTAAATATTATTTATTTTTTATTTATAATAAATAAAATTTTTAATAAATAAAAAATATTTGTTTTAAAAAATAAAATAAAAATGAAAAAATATCAAATTAGCCCCTAAGTCGGGTGGATAGTGCAATTAAGCTGCCTAACTAAATTTGACTTGATAAACAAGTCAATTTGGATTTAATTGAACAATTTTACCGGTTTTGGGACTTGAATAGAGCTTTTTTTTTTCATTGTGGAGGCCTAATTGCACTATCTACTCGACTTAGGGGGTTAATTTGAAACTTTTTCCGAAAACAAATTAAAATCAAACAAATGATTTGAACTATTCATTTTATCAAATAATTGAACAGATATTCTGTTATAGGCATTAGCTTTTATTAGTATATATATACTAGTTTTTCTTATGCGCAATGCACAAAAAATAGGTGCCCAATATTAGTATTTTATATTAAAATTTTAAATTTATTTAAATTTTAATATAGTAAATAATAATAATCATAATAAATATTTTTATAAATTGGATATTTATATTTTAAAAAATAACTAAAATATACCTCTAATATTTAATGTCTATATATTATTATTATTATTGAAGAAGATAAGAAAATATATGGTGGATGCATGTGCATAGTAACAATAGTGGAAAAGATAACGGAAGTTATAACGGTAGGGGTATATTTTTCCAAAATATTATGTAGTACAACTTTTATAGCATAATGTACAAAAAAAACATAACGGAAAAAAGGGACATAAATGAGGGGTATAACCTTCATTCACACTTATTATGTTTTTAGATTAGATATATATATATATTGGCTCGTATGCGGACTGTGGTTTAGGTGTGGTCGTGTGGCCTGATGTTTGCCGTTGGATTCGCACAATCTAACGGTGATAGCACTTTCTTGATTTTGGATTGTTTATTTCGTATTTAGTAAGTATGGGGTGTTTTGGTAATTACATTTAATATTCACGCGCATGTATATAAGTCCGTTTATTTAGTTAATTATTACCGCGGATTGTAGGAGATCGTATCTGGGAGAAGATCGCGATTGGAGAAGATCGCAAATTCGGAGGCTATCGCAGCTGGAGAAGATCGCGGTTGGAGCCTGGTATGTCGTTGTTTTCCGGCGTGTTTATAATCGGCTTGTTTATTGTTATTAATTTTTACAGATTTTGAAATATGTTTGGTTTTTTTTTATTTCTGTAGTTTCAATTCTTTGTTATTGCTGTGTGGTTTTTATGTTTTTTCGATGTGTTTATGTTGTAATGGTGGTTTCCGGCAATGTGATATTATTTTCCGGTGGTTTTGGATGGTGGTATGTAATAGTTTTGTTGTGTGTTTTGTAGGCGGTATGGTGTAATTCTTGTTGAATTGTGGTGTATAATTAGTTGTTGTTATGGTTTGGAGTTATCAGATATTATGTGGTGTATTGGTGCGTTTTGTTATATATTGTGGTGTTTTTATGCTGGTATGGATTTGTAATATTTTTGTTTTTTTCATTCTGTTATTTTTTCCTTGTTTTAATTGGTGAGTAGGTTTGAATATGGACTCTGCTAGTGGTGGTTGTGATGAAGGTTATTCCATAGACATTGGTGTAGAAGGCAGTGCATGTGATATGGAAATATCTCCTGGCATGACTAAGTATTGGCGTCCAAATTGTGCTGAAAGTTTGAAGCCTCACGTTGGGCAACAGTTTGTTTCCTTGGATACTGCTTTTGGTTTTTATAAACAATATGCTGGCTCCGTGGGTTTTGATTGTAGGCAGAGCACAACTCGGAAGGGTAGGGATGGTGGTGTTGTTTTGAAGCAGGTTGTATGTAGTCGTGAGGGGTTCAAGTAGAGTTTGTCTAGTACTTCTTCTACCACACAAAGCACTGTTGTGAAGAGACGTATGGTGACAAATAGGGTTGGGTGTAAGGCTAAAGTGGTGTTTAAGGTCATTCCTAATGGTTGCTATCGTGTACATTTTTTTGAGGAACGTCATACCCATTCTATATGTTCAATTATTGCTAAGCAATTTTTAAAGGTTAATCGTAATCTTGATGCTGGCCATCAACTTTTTGTTGCAAGTTGTGTTCGAGCAAACATTGGTCCTACTCGGTCGTATAGGTTGTTTAAGGAGATTGTTGGTGAGTATTCTAATGTTGGGGCTACAGGTGTGGACTTTAAAACCTTCAAACGTGATTTGATGGCGTACATTTTAAATGGTGATGCTCAAATGTTCATAGATACATTGTTTAAAAGGCGTGAATTGTGTGAAGCATTTGGTTTTGAATACGATGTTGATGAGGGTGATCAGCTTTCAAGGGTTTTCTTGGCGGACGCAGTATCTAGGAAGAATTTTTCTTTGTTTGGTGATGTTGTTTCGTTTGATGCTACATACCGTACTAACAGGTTAGTAATCTTTTTTGTGTTGTGCATTTTATATAGAGTAGTGGTGTATTATTGTATGCTCTATGGTGCGTTCTGAGACGTGTTATTGTGCTAATTGTTTTTTTTTTTGTGAGTTTTTCCTTATGTAAGGTATAATTTGGTTTTTGTCCCATTTACTGGCATTGATAATCATAAGAGATGTATCACCTTTGGTGCTGGGTTGCTTACGAAGGAAGACATAGACTCATACGTTTGGCTTTTGGAGAGCTTTAAGAAAACAATGGGCCATGATCCTATTTGTGTTGTTACAAATCAAGATCCAGCTGTGAAGGTTGCTATTGCTCAAGTGTTTGGTGCCTCAAAACATAGATTTTGTATGTGGCATATAATGTGTAAGGTGGGAGAGAAGGTTGGACCAGTTTTATCAAAAGATGAGGTGTTTAGGAGGAAGTTGAATGGCATTGTTTGGGATAATTCACTTGATCCCAATGCCTTTGAGTTGCGATTGAATCATATTATGGAGGAATATGGGTTGGGTGATAATGGTTGGTTTCGTTACTTGTTTGAGTCCCGTACATTTTGGGCACCTCCATACTTTCATGATTTTGAGTCCCGTACATTTTGGGCACCTCCATACTTTCATGATGATTTTATGGCCGGTTTAGTTAGGACTCCATACTTTCATGATGATTTTATGGCCGGTTTAGTTAGGACAACGTCTAGATCGGAGTCTCAAAATAGTTTTTTTGGCAGTTTCTCTAATGGACATTCTAGTTTGGTTGAGTTTCTAGTGCACTATGACACTGCTATTGGTGCACAGCGGCATGCCCAACCAAAATTGAATGCTGATTGTGAAGCTTGTGTTTCAGTTTTGAAGACACCATTGGCGTTGGAGCAGCATGCCAGGTTGTTTACACAATTTCTATATTTTATGATGTTCAAGAAGAGATTTGTTCGGCTTGTTTTTCTTGTCAAGTGGTGTCTTTGACTAATATTGATGGTTGTGTGTCATATGTGATAAAAGATGGTGACCATAGGACATGGCGTGTGTAGTTAGCTTTAAATGATTATTGTGCAAGTTGTTCTTGCAAGATGTTTGAGCTTATGGGGTTGTTGTGTATGCATATTTTTTTTTTTGTTTTTAAAGATCGTGGACTTGAGAGTATTCCTTCTAGGTATTTGGTGCATCGGTGGACAAAGGGTGCATGTTTGCACCCAATGTTTCATATTGATGGTACACTTGTTGATCAATCTGCTAAAGTGGAGAATGTTAGGGTGCTTACCAATCTTATGTGGTCTGATATTTATGCTTGTGTGGGGTTGGCTGATGGTAATATTGACCGTTTGTCACAGTTACGACGTGTTATTAATGAGCAAAGGCAAATATTTCTACAGGATGGGAGTGAGAATGGGAATGGGGTTGCTGTTGGTAGCAAGCAAAGTGTGATTAATTCGTTTTGTGGAGATGTGTCTATGGGTTCGACAGTAGATGTGCATGACCCTGTCCAAGCTAAGAACAAGGGTAGTGGTAAGCGCTTGAAGAGCGCAAGGGAAAGAGTTGCAAGCAAGTGTGCAAAGCAATCAAGGAGATGCCACAGTTGTGATGAATATGGCCATAATAGTAGGACATGCCCTTTAAATACTTGAAGTTGTGCATTGTAGTATTGTATGTGGTGGGTGTTATTACATATTGTGGTGCGTTTAATTACTTATGTTGAAACATTTAAAAATTTTACGAATAGTGGTGTGTATTATTACAAATGCTGGTGTATTCTACGTTACTAAGAGTTTTTGGGCTTTTGTGGGGAATGGTGTGTTTTAGAGCGGCAACTGGTGCATTTTAAATCGAATAGTGGTGTGTTTTACTTATATTGGTGCTTTCTATGTGATCAACTGTAGGAATGGTGTGTTCCTGCATTTCACTGGTGCAATCTATTACGAATAGTGGTGTGTATTATTACAAATGCTGGTGTATTCTACGTTACTAAGAGTTTTTGGGCTTTTGTGGGGAATGGTGTGTTTTAGAGCGGCAACTGGTGCATTTTAAATCGAATAGTGGTGTGTTTTACTTATATTAGTGCTTTCCATGTGATCAACTGTAAGAATGGTGTGTTCCCGCATTTCACTGGTGCAATTTATTACGAATAGTGGTGTGTATTATTACAAATTCTGGTGTATTCTACGTTACTAAGAGTTTTTGGGCTTTTGTGGGGAATGGTGTGTTTTAGAGCGGCAACTGGTGCATTTTAAATCGAATAGTGGTGTGTTAGAGCGGCAACTGGTGCATTTTAAATCGAATAGTGGTGTGTTTTAGCGGCAACTGGTGCATTTTAAATCGAATAGTGGTGTGTTTTTAACATATGCTTCTAAGCATGCATAAGTTCATTAACTATGTGCCAAACAGTACTGTCAAATATACTAACAACCAAAACCTACCCAAAAGCTTTAGTAGACATATCAACTAATAACTATAGTCAAACTGTTGTCCCAATTGTCTCGAATTGTCAACCAAAAACCATTGTCCAATCAATATTGTCAAAGTAGTGACCAACAGATTATGAGATAACAAACTTACCTTCAAAGTCAGCATTCCAGCCCAAACTCTGCTGCTTGTTGTATGTTCCGTGCTTTGTGCTCATTCAGATCTGACATCACGAGTGCAGTCAAGTACTTCACTCTTAAATCATTCAATTGGTCCTTGTTTTCTTTCTCCAACCCACAGTCCCAATGCTCTGGTAACTGGCCTCTGAATGTTTCCATATGGCGCATGAGGAATACACCCTGGCCTCTGAATGTTTCCATATGGCGCATGAGGAATACACCACAATCAATCTTGTTTCTGTTATCCCTCCAAGCGAATACACCACAATCAATCTTGTTTCTGTTATCCCTCCAAGCCATTTTCATCCTCTTCACTTTCAAGTTTTGAATCTTCTTAGCTTTGTAAGTCGATTTCAAACCATTCAAGAACATGAATAGGAATTCTTGCTGCATATAATAAAAGGCATAGATATTTTAGTGAGTGAATAAAGTTTTTGTGTATCAAAAAAGGAAGAGGTCAGTGTGTTACCAATCTCTTAGGCACATCTCCATATTTGGCTTCGGTTTTTGAAACCGAAGATGAGTTGTCTATTGCATCAAATCTCTCACAGAGTGGGTCAAATTGAATCAGGTAGTAGTGCTGAGATGCTATTATTGGAAACAGAAACTATTACAGGAAAACACACGTGTTAAAATATGTACCAAATAGTAGAATGTACTAAGCAATCCCTAACACTTACGTGTTGAATGTTATGCCATCTTGTCTTCGCTGCAAAGGTCTTGTCCACGAGGTAGCTATCATTGAATTTCTTATACCTCTCATCCTCATCTCCTAGTGGATTCACAACTGTGTAGAGCTGTAATTTAAATGTTATTATTGTTAGAACTTGTAGTTTTTTAAGTATGTAATTAGTTTTATAATTTTAACTTACAGTTGTCCAAGTTAATGCAAACAGCCTTGCTGAAAGCCGGTCTTCCTCATTATGGTTCAGAATAGCTGCCCAAGCATCAATGATACTAGTGGGAAGCTCTGTGTTCGGCTTCAATAAAAGCATATCAGACCAGTGGATAACCCTTGATTCAAATCTGAATAATTCTTGGGCCCTGGAAACAGATATGCACAAGCTTATAAAATGCACCAGTTTTCATGTTAAAACACACTGTTTAACACACACCAAATGCAACTACTCTCGCAAAAACTCACCACCATGTGTATTAGAACACACTATTCCATGTATAAAATGCACCACTAACCCAATTTCAACACTATACACACCATGATACCCAAACACACCTAGTCAATTCTAATATGCATCAAGTAAAGACTTACGGATCAGGGTGAGGTTTTTCTAACACCCACTTCCTTATTGCATCCTCAGTTGCATTGATTGGTGCTTTTACATCTATTATTGAGAGGCGCTGCCGGGGCCGAACTGGGGAGTATTCCACTACTGGCCTTTTCCCCTGGTCTTTTGGGGGTCTTTCTAGGGGATTTGATGCACTGCCTTGTTGGATTTGATCTGGTGTGACCTGTTGTGTTCAATTATTATTATTTTTTTCATTTTTTTTCTGTTTGGAATAATTAAAGACAGTTGCATTACCTCATCATCTTGGGCTATAGTGTCAGCTTCTCTTGCCTGAGCTCTTTCACCTTCATTAGCTCTGTCTTCACTTCCTTTTCTTCCTTCAGCTGTCTCATCTCCAAGAGCTCCATCATCAGCTACTTGATTTTCCTCTCCTTCCTTGCTTTGTTCACATTCATTGTAATCTCTTGCCACAGCATTGACATCATCCCAGCGTTGAGTTTGTTCCTCTTGTGTCAATCCAAGGCTAAATGAAGTGACGTCATTCAGATAAGTTTTTTTTTTGCACTACACGCACGATCTCGTCAACTACATTGAGGAATTCTGGGTTACCCCAAAATGCGTCTTCTTGTTGTGAGAAAGTTAGATGTTGGTCTTCTTGAGCTTTGAAACCCAGCAGTTGTCGTGCAGTTTCAAACATCTTCTTAAACCTGTCATCTTCCAGGATTGCAGTTGGTGCGTTCTCAACTAGCCTTGCTACTTTTAACAGCCCCGTTGCAATTGTCCTTGTGTTGCTGGTGATTTCATTAATAAAACCCTGTATATACACCAATAAGTGATTAGTAATGCAGCATTAACGAATAGATGTTTGTCAGATGATGTAGGAAAACACATCCATTAAAACACACCAACAGGTATGAAGATATGCACCAACATACTCAAATACAACTACTTACACAAAATGCACCATCGTACCCATTAAAATACACCTTTGAACCTACTAAAATACACCAGTTCACAAATTAATTTACACCAGTAAGTAACCATACACCAATGCAGCTACTATTGTAAAATGCACCAGTATTAGTAATATAATACACCATTCTACCTAATAATTACACCAACAAATATCAAGATATGCACCAAGTAATGAGTAGACTGTTGTATAATTTGACATATTTTAAGATTTTTTAAAATGTTCAACACTGCATAACAGCAATTCACCATGAGTGGGCTTGTAGATAGGTGTTTACCTATAATCCTTCCGGCAAGGGGGCGTCATCTTCTTGTGGCTGTGGGTGCTGTGCTGGCTGTGCTGGCTGTGGGACATCAGGTACTGGAATTGATGGATTTCCCTCCTCAGGTGGTGCATTTTCAAGCCTCAAGGCAGTATCAACATGCCCATATCCAAATCCTTCTAACTTTATCTCATCACGCTCTCTTTTAGGCACCAGCTTGAATGTCCAATTTTTTATGGCTGGGAAGCTTCTTGGCACTATGCGTCTGAAAAGCACCACACGGTCCACATAGAATACCTGCATATTATGTTTGAGAGTATTAATAGTTGGATTGCTTTGATGGTTAAAGGTTTGGGAGGTAATGGGAGCAGCTTTACCATGAGGAAGAGAATTGGTCCTCCATAGAGCTTGTCTGCGCTCTTCATCCACACCTGCTTGCTATTGATCAATGCATTGATGACCATCTGACTCCAATTCAAATTTGGTATGTTGCCCACATCCAGGAAGTGGTCAATATAGTTTTGGTTCATATACCCATTGACCATTGGATCTATTAATACACTCATCACCAGCAGGGCAAAATGGCGCTTGAACCATGGATCAGCAGCATCAACTTCTACCATTTTCCTTCTCAATGCTTTTGGTGTGATATATGCAGTTGTTTTTTCAAAGAACCACCTCCATTCTTTCAATATTTCTGGGATTGCCTTCACTGTTCTCTTTGTTATTTCAATATTTCCCTTTGGCAGGCCTAGAACTGCAGCAACATCATCAACAGTTATATGGATAGTCTGTCCGTTTTGGAGCTTTAATGTGCAGCTTCTTGGATCGAAGTTTTCGACTAACCATAGCTCCATCTGGCACGGCAAGTTGGTGATTTGTAGGTCTAGAAGACTGCCTAACCCAATGTCCTTTACAGCTTGGCGATGTGCAGGGCTTAGTTGCTCTACAGCATTAGTTAGTATTTTTGGAAGTGCACTAATTTTTAGTCCATCATCATCTGCCCTCGTGGTGTTATCCTCAGCATCCGTTTGCTCTGGACTGTCAACCTCGTCTGCTTGGGCAGGTTGTTCTTCTTCAATCTGCTCTTGCTGGGGCTGCTGTGCCTGTTCAGTGGGTTGCTCCTCTAGTTGCTCTTGTCATGGCTCTGTAGTGGATGTTCGGGGCTCTTTGCTTGTTGATGTGTTTCCTTCATCTATTGCCTTTCGCTTGCTACCTGCATGAGCTTTTTTAATTGAAATATAGGTGTACAGACATGAACTCTGATATACACTTATATCTATTTGCATTCTAACAGTAGAAACACATAATACTGACAAACAATGCACCAAAACTTATTGTAATATACACCTCTTAACCAGCATACACCAATAACACATAGTACCATAAAATGCACTAGCATTAGTAACAGAATACACCACTTAACTAACTAAATTGCACCAGTACTCAGATTAAAATGCACAATTTACCCACCACACATGAAATGGAACTACTCTTGTAAAATCATCATCAACATCTATAATAAATCACAGTATTATACGTACCAATATACACTTATCTCTATTTGCTTTCTAACAGTAGAAACACATAATACTCACAAACAATGCACCAAAACTTATTATAATATACACCTCTTAACCAGCATACACCAATAACACATAGTACCATAAAATGCACTAGCATTAGTAACAGAATACACCACTTAACTAACTAAATTGCACCAGTACTCAGATTAAAATTCACAATTTACCCACCACACATGAAATGGAACTACTCTTGTAAAATCATCATCAACATCTATAATAAATCACACTATTATACGTACCAAGATGCACCACTGGACATATTAAAACACACCATTCCCCCCTCCCATAGCCAACAAAGTTAATAACATGGAAAGCACTGATACAAGTAAAAACACAGCAATCTACGACTTAAAATGCACTAGTAGACAGCCTAAAACACACCATTTCACCCAATGCCTAAAAGCACATAGTCACGCAGAATGACATAGTCAAATATGTACAAATACACACCAGTCTACGATTAAAAAGCACCACTGCAATGCTGGAATACACCATTCCATCCCTCGACACAACGATCCACCAAATACATACATTATTGCGAATTACACTAATAAAATATCTAATACGAACCAGATTAATGTTGATAATGCACAAACAACACATTACATGGTGCCCTAGTCTTAAATGCACTAAATATTTCTGATTTTTTGCCCTATTTTTGAAATAAAATGGTGTGTTTAGAGTGTTAGAGTATACCTTTGTGTTTCGTCATTCTCGTTTCTCTAAAGCCGCCTTGTACGTTTTGTACGTTGAGTGTGAGAACGATCGGTGTCTGTGATGGAGTTCTACGTCCTCCAGGAGTGTAGTGTTCGTGCTCTGTGCTCTGTGCTCTGCGACTGGAGAAGTTTCGTTGTCGTCGTCCTAAAATTTTCTTCGTTGGAGAGGTTTCTCGGGGGGAATGGAGAAGTTTTGCTTTGGGGTTGTGAATGACGACGTGAGTGGGTTTACACTGGTTTGAAATTTTCTGAATTCACAAATTTACCCTTCATTCACTACGCTCTTTTTAGATTGGAGCAGCAATGTGGACCGATGGATTATCTAATCTAACCGTGTGTATTTGGCCACACAGCCGCATGTAATCACACAGCCGCATGTGATTTTTCCCCTATATATATATACTAGTTTTATACGTGCATTGCGCGAATGGGTTAATGCCCAATGTTTATATTTAAATAAATATTTGAAAGTATATCAATGCAAGATTATATAGGAGAAGTTTATACATGGGTAATTGAATGTCGAATTATTTTATTTAAATATCTAACTCAAAGTATATGAATCCAACATAATATAGAAAATTCATTATAATTATTACTAAAATAAATGTTTGCAACCTTGTAAAATCGATAGCCTAAATATTTGGTCTAAAAATGATAGTCTAAATAAATACTACTTTTAATTTGAATTTTTTTAAGTGGTTCTTAATTCTCTTTTGAGTAACATTGTCATTGTCTTCATCTTTACTATTTGTTCTCTTCCTTTTTGTTGGTAGTGTGTTATTTGCAATTCGGATATTGTTGGTAGCATAGATGACAACGTCATGCATTGAGATTATGATATAGGAGCTATGGACTTTCCTTTAGGTGTTCTGCTTGGGATTCATTTGGTTCAACCATTATTGTTGAATGAGTTATTGTGGATAAAGAAATCTCTAGTTTAAGAAAAAAGATTAAATAAATTAATAAAAATTTGAATTTTTTAAATATTATGTATTCTGGAGATATTAAAAGGTAGGTTCGCGCTTCAATTTGCTAGGTAATGGGTTATTTGAGTACTTTCATTGTCAACAAATCCCCCAAGTAATTAATATGATTGGTTTCAAACTATTCTTTTTTATTTTTTTTCATGATATTAAAGAAATACATATGTATTCTTTTTTGGTGTAACTACTAATTTATTTAATTCAATAAGAGTTAAATAGAGTGATTTTGCTTCAATTTGTTGGGTTATTATTTGAGTACTCTCTTTGTCAACCAATCGCCAAGTAGTTAATATAATTAGCTTCAAATTATTTTAAATTTTTTTCATAGTATTAATAAAATACTTGGTAAATAAATATATAACATTATTTTGTACTATAACTTTGATATTTAATTACAAGATATTGTAAAAACAAGATAATAGACAATGTAATGAATATCAATTGATAAATTTGAGTGTAAAGAATCTTTGCATGAGAGAAAATAAAGACAATATAACTAATGAAATTATTTCTCTTATTTAATTTAATTTTTTGATAATGAATAATTTTTTCAAATAAAGTAATTGTAAACACATAATTCTAAATTAAAGAAAATTCATATGTATCATTTTTTGTTGTAGCTACTAATTTATTTAATTTAATAAGAGTAAAATAGAGTGAGAAAATTAATTATGTCAAATTTGATTGAGATGAGGTTCGAACCTAAGACCTTTCTTATATAAATTAATGGGTAAGTTAAAAGTTAACGGAATTATTAACGGAGAAGAGAATATTTAACGGAAAACTTAACGGATAATCATAAAAGTAAGGTTAAATTAGGTAATATCTATTAATAATATTAATCTGAATTATCTTAACCATCTATTTGATTAAATAATTCATCTGAACCATCCATTTGATTAAATAATTTGACCGCCATTTTTTCTACCTATTTTAGGCCTAACTCTCTTTGGCTCTTATTAGTATAGTAGATATATATATATATATATATATATATATATATATATATATATATATATAGGGGCCCATCAGATGCGGCTTCCCCGTGCGGGTGTGTGGCCTGATCTACACTATTAGATCCCATGATCTAAGGCTTCATATTAATCCAAACAATATAAGCGCTTCATCTTTAGCTACGCGAACGAGAAGGATAATGTTGACAATTCACTACAATTTCAAAACCAGATTAGACGACGACGGAGATCAGACTTGAAGTCGACGAGCACTGAGCAACAAACACCTGACGAGCGTAGAAGGGACTCCATCACGTGACGAGCAACAAGAACTTGTGCATTTTCGTACGTTGAATGGTGTGTTTTAATAATACGTTTGTTGGTGCATTCTGTACTCTAACATTACCTTCCCACTTACAATTACCATAAAGCCCCCACTTAAGTTACGCGAATTAAACTTCCTGAATCCTAATATATAATCTCCACCGTCAGATCAGCACAATCCAATGACGCACGCTAGGCCACCCGACCGCACCTAATAGCAAGGGCGCATTTGATTAATTTTCTATATATATATATATATATATATATATATATATATATATATTATAGATATTTCTTATGAAAATTATAGGAACATTTTTTTTTACTCGTTACAATTATATACGCTATTTGAACGGTAAATAATACTCCTTACTTTAGAAATATTATTTTGCCACGTCAGATAGGATTGATGAATACTGTCCAACGGTATATATTGCAGCGGTCTAGCGGAGCATTTTCCCTCCGGTTTTCACACATTCATTCCCATTGCCGTAGTCATTGTTTGCAATCTGCCGGACGATTACTGTTGATCGGAAAGTATATAACACGTACGGAAACGGCAGCGGAGCATTTCCCTCCGTTTCCGTTTTCTTTTTCAATACATCCTCATCACCATCAGGAAGTATATAAAACGTACGAAAACGGCGGCGGAGCATTTCCGTTTTCTTTCTTCCATACATCCCATAACCGTCGTCGTCATTCGTCATCCGGCGGAGGATCGGGGAGGCATATAAAACGCACGAAAACGGCAGCGGAGCATTTCCCTCCGTTTTCGTATTCTTTGTTCCACACATTCCCATGATCGTCACTCTTCGCCATGTTCACTTTCCTCAATTTTCATCTCCAGCAGTGTATCGTTTTAGCAACAATCCAAAGGTACAATTACCGCGCAGACTCCCTTTTCATATACATTTTACAGATTTTCCTTGCAGAGCATACATAATTACATATTACGTCTCAATAGTTTGTGTTCATTAATTGTAATTGGTTTATGTTGATTCCGACAACATTGGCATTGAATATACATATATACTTAAATATGTAGATGTATATATGCTTTTCCCTTCCCTTTAGTATTACTATTAACTTTGCACTAAACTGAGAATCAAACAGCTGGGTTGTTTCTCTTTATTTACTCCGTATTTATTATTCATGTTTCATTAATAGATGGTTACAGGTTGGCTTGGTTGCTTTATACAACTCACAATGGTATTTTTTGGAGAGTGGGGGTAGGGGTGAGGATCTTAGTCTCAGATTTGGGATGCTTTTGTATGATTACGTTGTAGATGGAAATCATTAATGTTATTATCTTGGTCATGTTATGGACATTTTTTAGTTCGAGGCACTGACAAGTGCTGGAATATGTTAGAAGAATGGTATAGCTTTATTATGCTTCCTAATGGGCTGACTGGCTAAGAGTTAATTTGAGTCTGTGTTTTATTTTATTGCAAAGGTTGGCATTTCATAGCACACACGGGAGATCTTTGTGGATGAAATGATGAGGAAGTCATTGAGGACTACTGTTGTTGTTCTGTTGTTCAAAATCAAATCAAGAAGGCTACTTTTTGTTGGTGCTATTCTAACAGTTGTTAGTGCCATATTTCAAATTTATACACTTTCTTACCCATTGACAGGGTGGTGTTTCCACCCTCTAGTGGAAGTTTCACCCACTAAGAACTTGAATCATGAGAGGCATTTGGAGGAAAATATAAAGGTTGACCATTTGGAGGCTATTCAACATTTCCAGTCAGTTGTTCCACAGAATTGTTCTGCTGATCAGGATCCATTAAAGAAATCTTCAACAAGAGCCAAAAAGACCGCTCATGTGAGAAAGCGAACAAGACATTTAGAGCCTCCTTCTGCACCTTCTTTACTTCCTGGTAGAAATGTGTCTAATCACCTGCTGGTACGTTTGCGATCGTTCTGGCTATGCTAATGGAAACTTGTATGTTCGTATTTCATTTTCCCTAAAGTTTCGCATTATAATGTTATTCCTTTTGAAATGTAAATTTAAGTTGTGCAGAGATATATTGAGTCATTGTCACCTGATGAGGGACTTGCATATGCTAAAAAGGAGATTGAGAAAGCCCCCTTGGTTGTTGATGATCCAGACTTGTATGCCCCTCTATTCAGGAATGTTTCTGTATTTAAGAGGTATGATTTATAACGTTTGTATTGTACTTTCATATATTTGATTACCATGTTGTACTATTAATAGATTGCTTTAACAGTTTTATAACTGATTTAAGTATCCATATTTCATCAATATTGGAATTTGTGTTTTACCACTGTCACGTATCTTATATTTTTATTGCCCATAGCATTTTAACATGTTGAATTATTCTTATAGTGACTGGAATCTGTTCTAAGCTTCTTTTAAAGAGTTATATAACAGTAGCTTGATGCCAGTCTATCCCAGCATTCGTTACAGTATTTTGGTCGGTGTGCCTATCAAATTGATGATACAAAATTGAGTTTGAACTTCTTAATTACTTTTGATGAAGTTTTCCTCTTTAAAAAGACTGTAATATGTGTTTTAGGTCTATAAGCAAAAGATGCATGTTAGGAGATTTATTTTGCCTCACACCATATTAAGTAATTTCTATCAAGTAGTTTGAATGCAAAATGAGATATCTCAATTACAAGTAAGCTTCCCGTTAAAGAAACTCAAGATAGACCAAGATGCATTATTTGTACACTAAGAAACATAGTTTACCTGTTCCTAGCTATCCGGTAAATCGTGGTTTTAGTCATGCAAGTACTTCACTTTAAGGAAGTTGCTGCAGGTCTCTTTGATTTTCTGTCTAGCTAAAGCAATCTAGGCATATTTCTTCACGTGTCTGAAGTTGTATAGTACTAATGAATATGTATTTCACCACTAATTCAAGTGATTTTTAACCTCTACTAAGTGCATTATTTGTCTATTTCAGAATAGTGATGTCTTTAAATGTCTATTCTGTTTGACTCCCAGGAGCTATGAGTTAATGGAGCTTATACTTAGAGTTTACATTTACCAAGAAGGAAAGAGGCCTATTTTCCATGAACCTTATCTTCGAGGAATTTATTCATCTGAGGGATGGTTCATGAAACATATGGAGGAAAACTGGCAATTTATTACAAAGGACCCAAAAAAGGCTCACCTATTCTATCTTCCATACAGTGCAAAGCAGTTACAGAGAGCACTTTATGTTCGTAACTCACATAACCTTAGGCCTTTGTCATTATTTCTACGGGATCATGTGAACATGCTTGCTGCGAAGTATCCTTTCTGGAACCACACTCGTGGATCAGATCACTTTCTGGTAGCTTGCCATGATTGGGTATGCTAACTACATCATATATACACACACATAAAGCTCAGAGATGTGCACAATACTAATTCATTATCTGGGGTTGTTTTTCCTATCCTTTGAACTGTTTCTATTCATTTGGAATCCCCTTTCTGTCCTGACTCCTCTCTCTCTCTCTCTCTCTATTTTTTAAAATTTTCTGTGCATTCTTGCAGGGGCCTTATACTTTGATGGATCATGAGGAGCTCCTTAAAAATACAATAAAAGCTCTCTGTAATGCTGATCTTTCTGAAGGAATATTTGCTGCTGGGAAGGATGTTTCCTTGCCAGAAACCACCATAAGGAATCCCAAAAGGCCTCTCAGGAATGTTGGTGGAAAAAGAGTGTCACAACGCCTGATCCTTGCCTTTTTTGCTGGACGCACGCATGGCAGGGTTCGTCCCAGACTTATAAAGTACTGGAGTGATAAAGATGAAGACATGAGGATATATGCAGCTTTACCTAACAGAGTGTCAAAGATAATGAGTTATCCTGAACATATGAAATCAAGTAAATATTGCATATGTCCTATGGGTTTTGAAGTGAATAGCCCGAGGATTGTTGAGGCGATATATTATGAGTGTGTCCCAGTGGTAATTGCTGATAATTTTTCCCTTCCATTCAACGAAGTACTTAACTGGAGTGCATTTTCAGTGCATGTTGCCGAGAAAGATATTCCAAAACTGAAAGAGATTCTATTAGCTATTCCGATGAGACAATATCTTACCATGCAGACTAATATCAAAAAGTTGCAGAAGCATTTCCTCTGGAACTCAAGGCCAACTAGATTTGATTTATTCCATATGATTCTGCATTCACTCTGGCTTAGCAGGCTGAACCAGTTTCAGATACCAGAGCAATCTTAATATTGGTTAGCTCTTCTGCCTGATATAACTGGGTATGGATGTGAGCCAGTTATATTTTGGCATGGCTGATATCTACACAGTTAAGGAAGAGCTTCTTTATTAGGGAAAGGGTAATCAATTTACTTAGGTCGGGTTAAAACCTGTCCAAGAGGGCTAGAGTCTGCCTTGAGTTTGGTGTCTGAAAGAAAATATTGCCATATTGATGTGCACCGTGGACATTGTTTGATTGGTGCCAGTAGTTGCCTTATGTTGGATTGTTGGTTGGTTCTCTTCATTTTTGCCACCTTTAATTCAAATGATCTCAGGTAAAATGCTCAGGCTTCTTTTTAAGGAATTTTCTTACAACTTCCTTTGTTTTTAGGTATGGAAATATTTCTGTTGAATGGCTATTGATATGGAGAAGTATTCCGTAATCTCATACTATGTAGGAGGCAGTGGCATTCTGCATGCTTGCCTGGGAGGACAACATGCTGGACTGTTAAAGCATTCATCTAAAGTACTGAGGATTTATCAGATCGCCCATGGTCTTACCAAAATCCTTGATTCTTCTGTACTTCGGAAAAGTGTTGAGAAAAGGTTAGGTATGGTATGACAAATCAATATATCTAAATGGGTTTGTAATAACATACTACAAGTTTGTGGTAAATTCCATTTATGACTTGGAATTTTCCTTAGCTGTGATTGCATAATGAATATTCTGAATCTTCTCTGAACAATTTTACCAAAATGCATTCATCAATTCTAACGCATGTAGGTGTGTTGAAGATATGCAGCCTAATATACTACATCAGTAACTTACCAGACGAATCAGCATTCAGTATGTTAATTTGTACTATTTTACAGTATCCGTGTTTTTATCATTTTGTGTGATCAACTTGCAAAGAGCGTGATGGGGGGATTTTATTTTATTTTATTTTATTGAGACAAGATTCAGAGCAACATGCTGGTTATTCTTTTGCCACTTAGGGAGCATTTAAAGAGCACTTTCTTGGTGTCTGATTTTTATAGATTGCAAACTTTAATTTACCAAACTGCTAGGACAGATAGCTGCACAGTGTATCAATGTACATACAGAAGACTACTAGTTCTCTAAGCTAGTGCATCAAAGGAGAATGAATTCTCATTTTAGCTGTGTACTACATCCCCTTTCTCCCCCATTGAATTAATATATTATATGCTTATGTATTTTTTTCTGCTACTGTGTTTGGTGCTGTATATATTCCTACATGTCAATAAACATCATTTTTCACTTTAAAATTAGTGCTTTTACGGTGTCTGATGAGATGAGCACATTGCACATACAATACATCTACCGAATTGATTTCATCACATTCATGCTCAAGAACAGGTTAGTCTTCTGCACAGGCATTAGGCATAGATATTAATACATTACAATCTGCCAGCTGCCATCTATTGCATACCCTTTAATTTTCAACTTCAAGAAACTTGTTGACCCATTCTGTGCCATATGTCCCTTCCACAGAGAAGTCAAAGAACTCATCTACATCAAAGTTCAATTCTGGGTCTTCTTCTTCTTCGCTTTCTTTATTGCCTCCCACTTGTTCAGCATTGGCCTTGGGTGGCTGATTTTGTGTTGCTGATAAAGAAGATTTTCCCACTTGGGTCACTTTTTTGCTCAAATGAGTATTCCAGTAGTTCTTGATTTCATTGTCGGTTCGCCCTGGAAGTCTCCCAGCTATCAAAGACCACCTGCTATCAAACAAAAATGATCAATGAACACATCTCTCCTAAACAGTTGATTAGCTAGCTAGGTTTGGTTCATATATAGAATGGAATACAATACTATTCCCGGCCGGAATAGTCCTATTTCTAATCTAAGAATATAATGTTCTGTGAAGCAAAGATGGTGTTGGATTATGAACCTGTTTCCTAGTAGTTTATGAAGCCTAAGGATCAAGTCAGCTTCATCTTCAGCTATGTTGCCTCTCTTGATGTTTGGCCTCAGATAGTTCAACCACCTCAGCCTACAACTCTTACCACACCTATTCAAACCTGAAAGAACACGCAGTGAGTGGCAGCATATAGCAACAAGGAGAGAGAGAGAGAGAGAGAGTAATTAATTACCCGATTTGATGGCCACAGTTTTCCACTTTTTAGCGCCATGATTCTCAATGTACTGGGTCAGTTTCTTGTCCTCCTCAGCTGTCCATGCTCCTTTATGAACATGCATTCTAGCACCTCCACTCTTTCTTGAAGTCATTGATCAGATCAGATGTAAATTGTGTTTGTCTACATGCCAGTCTGCAGAGAGAGAGAGAGAGAGAGAGAAAGTTGTTTTGATATTCACGAGAGAATCAATGACAGGAGAGTGACATTTGGTAAGCAAAAGAATGAACTCGAATAGCTGCGAAGCCAAAGTAGCCTATTTGTACTTGCTACTGCATTCAATGGAGATTCATGTGGTAGTTACGTTATGAATATGGCTTGCTTTCTTTACCACCTTTATGCTTTTTCGGCCTATCACGTGATCACCCAAATTTTCAATTATAAAAATATTATGTAGAATTCCCAACTTCTACTTCTACTTACACTCTTAAATTCTCAACTGAGTAAAATTTGAACAATATACATATTAGAACTCTTTTCATTTCAACTACCACAAGACTATCGCCACTCCGTCTCTCTAAAAGAAAATGTCACAAAAATCTAAAAAAAATCATGATATTTCATCAATAAAAACACATAACATAAATAGCATAGTTTAATATGAAATTTTGATTTATTCTACTACGTAATTTATTATCAAGTTGGAACTAGAAAATTGTCAAATAAATCTACTGAAACACTAAAAATATCGTAAAAGAAAATAAATATATAAATTAAATTAAATTTTCATATTACTAAAACCACCACTTTAGAATTGAGGAACCAAAAATAAATATAACAATAATTGAGAGATTAGATTAAATCTATCCGAATATGTGGAGACCAAATAAAATATCACAAAAATAAATCAAGTTTAACATGTATAAATTTGTATAAGTTGGATGCAACAAACAAAATTGAATTTGAGACCTCATGTATAAAGTCTCAAATTATATCATTAATGCCCACTAATGTTGATACTAACTACAACAGCAACAGCAATGAGCTCCTCTTGTTTCTCTTCTCATTTTTTGTCTTTTTCACGACTGACTGGGTAGATGTTTATACCTTCTTCCTTGCTCTTCTCCTTCTACTTCTTTCGTTTCAGATAAATTATTTCTTCACGCTGTCAGGTTTCTCAACCCAGTTTGAGAGGCTGTGAAAACCTTCTTTAGTACAAAATATGCAGAAATAATAAGCAACATCATCACTACCTTCTTCAAGGCTAGCACCCTAAAGTTTACCTGCAACCCATGCTTTCTCATTAACTCAACTCCTGCCCCACTTAAACAAATGAGCCAAGATAGGAAAAACCATAACACCGCTTTCATCGTCTCTGTGGTCCCACACATGCTTTTGGATGACAACTCAATGTAGGACCAAGAATGGCTGCTGATGTCCATGTCCTGGTTAAGCCCTAGACTCTCATTTATCCAACCTGAGAACTTCACGAGAAGCTTTGCTAACCATGCGATCTCATCATTGCAGATGGGACGTTTCATCCAATCATCCTTGCACTTGAAATCAACCACTGCACGGTGCCCAAAACTTCGGGGCTTAAAAATTTCATCACGTCGGTGCTCACAGTATGTTGTCTCTGACATGCTAATAGGCTTCTTCATAATAGGGGCGCCAAATAAGTGCACTACTTGGGATTTCAGTGTGTCCAAACATTCAAAGTTTTGTGCAAGTTTGTCCCCACCCATAGCTTGCAGCTCAGACTCCGCTCGCAATACAAAGAGCTACATAAGGGATTTACAGTAGTGAATAAGTCACAGTAACAGACATGTGAATACTGCAGGGCCCAGTTTGGATGAATTTATTTTCAGCTTATCTACTGCTACAAGCACTTGTGTTGATTTTTTACTATGCTTATATAAGGCTTATAAAAGGAATATGACTTTTGAAATGCTTTTTTTATTTTTTTTGGTGGGGGGTTATTTCCATAAGTTATTGCAATTAGCTAATCAGGAATTCAGAATAAACTGAAAAAATCTTTTATAAGATATTTTGAGCTTATTGAAAATTGCCTATCTTAAAAACACTCAAGTCATTTATCCAAACTGGGCCTGGGCGTAATAACAATAATAGAAGTTCTAGATGGCATTTATTTATCATGCTACTAACCTGTAGCAATTTCTGTCCACCATCTTCACTGTAACTGAAAAGTTTTAAGCCTTTGTTTCCAATCTCGGGTAGGGAAGATCCATCAACCTCGCTCTTGCATAAACCATCTTCCCAGTCCTGATAATGTTAGAAATAAATACAATGATATTAGTGAACAACAAGAACCCCACAAATCAAGATGGCCCACTCTACACTATATTGACACTTGCTAGATAGAGCCATCAAGCAAAAATGCAGAGAATTCTAAGGCATAAAAGATGCCAACTCAAACAAGCTTCTTCTGCAAAAGTGAAATGCAGAGTACAACGCAAAAATGCAAAAGTGAATGCTTTCACTCTACCATAGTGATCAATGGCACATTTTCTCTTGTAAATTTCCCAATGTTGCAAAAATCTCGCCCAGGCACCGATTAAGCGGCGCCTAGGCGCTGGCCGGCCGTCTAGCGTATCACCATAATCGGTGGTCTAGGCTGCTGGCCGGCTAGGCAACCTACTAGGCGCTAACCGCCTAAGCCTCCTAGGCACTGACTAGGTCGCCTAGTCAGCCGATTAGCTATAGTTCCTTTCTTCTTTTTTTTAAATGGGTTATTTCACTCAAAACGACATCATTTTGAGCGAAATAACCCTAAATTGTTCAAATTGTAGATGTTTTGTAGGTTAATATTTAATATTTTTGTATCAACTATTAAAGTAGTAAATAGTTTATAATTATCAAGTCTTAAAAATTTTAAAAAAATTTAACAAATTTTTAAAAAATAAAAATATATACGGCCGCCTAGGCGCCCCAAGCGCTCAAGGAACGCCTAACAGTTTTTTCAACCATGAAATTTCCCTTATATTTCCTTTTTTTTTTTCATGAGGGGAGGGAAGAGGTAGGCTGGGAGAGGGTTTCCAAGTAGTGTGTATCAAAACTCAGCAATGAATAGTATCACTATTACAAGCCATTTCTGTGTTCATTTCATTTTTTTGTCACTGATATATAGCTCAAAAGTGTTACAGTACTAAAAGCCAAAAAACATAAACAAGTAGCCAAAATCTAATTCCCCTTGTATGATAATCAGGCATCTTTCAGAATCGGAGGAAACAACACAAATGAGCACACAGCTAGATAATATATACTTATATACAGACACTGTATCAATAATGTTTGGTTCAGGTGAAAGGAGGTTTGTTCTCTATGCAGGTTCTCAGGTTTGAGCCTTTTGAATAGAGCCACAAGAGTTGGGAGAGATCCGCAAATGGGGTTTGACAGTAGCTCAGTTCTAGATTAGTTGAAATTTATTGTTGCTACCAGATTTTGGGGGTCATGTTACAAAAAAGAATATTTAAATACAGTTTTATAGGGAAAAAGGAATAGGTGACAAAAACAATGTAAAGCAGAAAGCAAACGAAAGATACCTGTAACTGTTCATGAATTGCAGGAGTAAACTGATCTAAGTTAAGCATTGATTTGGATGATCCAGATGATTTTGAATGGAAAACAGAGTCCACATTTTTTATGAGATCTGTTAGCTCCACAGATGAAGTTAATATGACTATCACCTGCATTAATTGAGCAAAAAATTCTTTATACATTAAGAGCAATAAATAGATATACTTTGCATAGAATTCATTGGCAAAAGGTTATTGTATGTTTAACACTTTAACCAGGTCATCAATAAGCATGCTAAATATGACTAAGTAGCCATTCCATTGATTTATACTTCCAAAAGCAAAGTGGCATAGCAACACATAGAATTCCCAATATTAAAATTAAAATAAAAATAAAAAGGAAAGTGTATTACATTATTTTGTTGCACTGACAAGAGAAACTAGCTCAGCACTATTGATCATACAGAAACGTGCATTGGATAGAAAAGACCTAAGTATAACATTCAATGTCTAGGTGCACCTCCAAATGAAATCTCTTTGTATAAACCTAGATCCAATGTTTAAAAAGGCGTTTCTGAGGCGCACCTTAGAGTGAGGCATAGCTGGTAGGCGCTGAGGCATATGCCTCTTAGGCTGAATTAGAGGCTACGCCTCAGCTTTATGGTACACCTCATATGCGCCTCAAGACATTTCTGTGGTGTTCTTTTGATGCGAATCAGGCTTAACCCAAAAAACATTTAGATAATTTAGGCCCAATTTATTTTTCTATAGCCCAATAGGAGATGACCCAACCCAAATTAGATTAAAATTAGGAGAAAATATTTGACTAGAAACCTGACTTGCGATTGCAAATACCCCAAAACTTGACTTGCGACTCTTGCAACTTGCAACTTGCGACGGCGACCTTCAAATCACATATGCTTGTGTAGCAACCAAATTATTGCTGAACCTTAGTTCATCACTTTATCATGTAAATTGTGGCCTAGTTCTCTCCATTATTCTTTTATCCCAGCAATTCTTATTCCAACAAACAAAATGGACCCCCATCCATCACACCCACCAAAAGAAAAATAATTATTGAAGTAAAGAGTTTGCCAGTTCAGTGTTCAAAACTGGAGTTGAAAATACATTATGAAATAGGAGAAAAGGCAAACACCAGAACCTACTTGACTGTGTGAAAGTAAAGTCTTATGTTAACCAAGTAATTGTTCAAAATGTAAGGACATCTCATGGCATTTTCATGCTTATCTAGTCATATTAGGAAATAGGAACACCCAACAAAGAAGCACTTCACCTTCTCTTAAGTTCAACTATCAGCCAATGCAACCTCTAAAAGGAAAGGCATCATGTAGTAGAAAAATGCAATAATGAAGGATTAATGAGTGAGTGAATTAACCTTCAACATCATCTGGACAATTATTTCAGGATCTGTGTGAAGAAATCTGTGTGAAAACTCAATAAAATGCATGACCAGAGAGCTGTAAAACAAATAGTTAGCCAACACAAAACCCTGCCAAGCAGAAGAATATCCACGTGTCAATGAATTAGTAACCTCCTTTTGCATATCTTTAGAGGTTACGTCTAAACCTGCATCAAGCTCTGCAAACTCTTCCAAACTGACTGTCCAAGGTTCCAAGTAATTAACCCAAACAGTGAAGACTTGAGATGCAGTTTTTACATGACTGCACACAGGTGAAAACATAAATGTCCTTAATATAAATCTATACAAAGGCCTCTGGACCCATGGGTGCCAATAATTAAAAGAATGCATACTCAATGCATCATCCCTTAATTTAACAGTATCAGCTGACCCTGAATTCCATCTAGGACTCTCAATGTATGAAAAATTATTGTTCCCACCAGCAAGTGTAAATGAGTTCAAGTTCAAATATTTCACAAGAACATTCACCACCTCACATAATCTTGAATTCAGGGGAGTCTCATTCAAAACTGGATGGAAAAGTTTCAACACACCATACATCTTGCACAAGTTCACTGGCAATGGTGAAAAATCATTGTCCACTAGCCAAAAGTGTATTAGTGTATTAACGAAAAACTCTGCTCGTTCAGCAACAAATGTGTTATATACTGAAGAGTAATGCAGTAGTGAGCTACAGTATGGTTGATGAGCATTCAAGTCATGCATATATACATAAGCATGAAGATACGCGAACAAGAGGCGCGCATAAAGATTGCCATCCTTTTTCCACTCTGTTCCAGGCTTATTGTTTGATAAATGAGGAATGGAATAAGCCCAATTCTTGAACCTAAATTCTCTGCTTCTCTTAACTCTAACAGCTGGTGGGGTTTCACTACAGCGCCTACAAACAGGGTAATATGCAAACCAAAAAGTATAATACTCAAAAACATTCAAATGAACCTGAGAAGCTGGACCCTTGATTGAATCCTCCTTCAACCTACCCCTAAACAATGGGCACAAGTCGGACAATATCCTAGAATTCTCTGTTTGAAGCATATGCTGAACCCATACTGGCAATCTTTCAATGGGAAACACATATTTAACCAGAGATAAGTCATCAACAGCTACAATTGATGACAGCAACACACCATTGGGTGATAGTAAGCTGAAGATTCTACCTGTCAGAAAAGAAAATATGAGAATAGGGAAAAACAAATAAAGGTAACACATTTGTTAAATCACAAAACGAATATTAGCTCACGTCTCAAGGAGTAAACAACGCACTCAAATGTAGGCATGTGCATATGCAATATGACAGGACACTGTAGAGTAAAAGTAATGGTCTTGAATTAGTTAGAAAATCCAATGTTAAGAAGCATGCCTGGGAGCTGGGGATCATCCGATAGAGCGGCAATATCGATCCAAGCGGTGGGGGACTGAGCTAGCTTAGCGGCACAGTCGAAACCGAAGATTTTGCAGATTAGGGTAGGAAAAGTGAGGGAGAAGAAGCAGCGGGACTGGTCCGGGGTATGTTTCTGGAGGAAAGACTCCACCTCTGCGCACGCGGCCATGATCTCCAGCGGCGAAGTAGCGCCTAAGACGGCGGTGGCCATCTCGGCGGCCTTGGTCTGCGCCTCCGCCTTAGTATAATACGAACGCGGAATCATTTCCCTCCCTGCAGTGTCAGTGTGTGTGTGTGTGTGTGTGTGTGTGTGTGTGAGGGTTTAAATGAACAAGGGATGGAGAGTGCCGGCACCCGGCAGGGACAATGGGACAGGTTTCTTGATTTGCCGGTAAAATTTTCAAACAAGGCAAAGGATTATTAGGGCCCACAAATTATTTATAATGTTGTTTCGGCCCGTAAATTGAGCTGGTGGTTTTTTTTTTTNTTTTTTTTTTTTTTTTTTTTTTTTTATAACAAAGCAATAAATTATCGATATACTTACTATAATCATTAGGCAAAACAAAAACTTCTGTGAGACCGTCTCACCATGAGTCGGATCGGGTCGGGTCAAGATACAAATGTAATACTTATATGCACAGATGTCATACTTATATGCTCAAATGTAATATTAATCAAGAATAAAATTTTTGTCACTTATAAGGGAAAATACAATACTTTTACATTTCGATTTAAAAGTATTACGTTTTTCCACAAAAGTATTACATTTGCCCTTATAAGTAAGAGGCACTTGTCAACATTACTTATTATGAAAAATGTATTACTTTTTCTCTAATAAGTAACAAAAATTGTATTCTTGATTAGTGTTATATTTGAGCATATAAGTATGATATTTGCATATATAAGTATGACATTTGCATAGTGATTTGATCCGACCCGACCCGTCTCACGAATAAGTATCCGTGAGACGGTCTCACACAAGTGTGACCCTAATCATTATTATCGTTAAAAAAAATAGATAGTAGTAAACTTACAAATTAATTTTAACTTGTAGAGCTTTGCGTGAGACAACAGTTGCCTCAATTCCTTAAACACTTTTTTAGGTTCACCCTAAGGTGACTACACAAACCTATGTAAATGTCACAAAACACTCGCACAAAATTAGGATAAACTTAAGACTTACTTTCAGGACAGTGCCATTGTTTAAACCTTACCACAAATGTTAGGGTTTGAATTTGAGATATACTTCTTATACACATAAATTTAAAATTTGGTGTTAATTCTCAAAATTATATTGACTCAATTTGCCTCCTTATGGGTCTAAAGAACAAGTTCATAAGCTCCACACTATAGTCACGTGAAGCTGAAAGACTTAAATTACACAAAAAAAAAAAAAAGAAAGAAGTGAACTTAACTATTTAAATTAATCAAATTTTGTATACACTTATTTAAAATATCTTACGTCTTAAATAATTATCAAACTTCACCCCTATTTATTAATATTCATTTGATCATATATATATAGAGAATCGTTCAGTGCGATTAAAGCTTCTCGTGCGGTTGTGAGGTAATCAATGCTTTTTTTTAGAAAAAATCTAAACTGATGCACCTTAACTTCTAATCTACGCACCTTAAGTTTCAAGAACTACTCACCTTAAACACAACCCACGCACCTTAAGTACAAAATTCACGCACCTTAAGCACAAAAATCCACGCACCTTAATAAGGAAAACCATGCACCTTAAAATTTGATCTAGATGCAAAAATTACCAAATTGCCACTATGTTTTTTTTTTTATTAAAATTTTGGTAATCCTGAACGTTGATTTAAGCAAGATCCATGGCTCAGATTCAACCACACGGGAACTTAAAAAATAATGGACAAAATGGGCGGTGTTAGTTTTATAAATATTGTAAACTTAAAAGTTTGCAAATTATAAAATTGATCTCATATTTTTTTTACTAAAACTCTCAATTATTGATGAATCCTCATGAGCGCTGTGGGTCTGTGATCAATCCTAACTTTTTACAAAGAGAGTTCGGTTCTCACGTGATGAGGGGTTGGGTTCTCATTTGATTTTATATATATATATATATAATCCTAATCATATGCGAACCAATCCCTAGGTGAGAACGTATGGACAAATCCAAACCATTGATCTGCAAGATATGATGGATGAGAAATGAAGTAAAAAATAAGCAGGGTCATTTTCATAAATATTACTAATTTTTTAAAATGGGTGGGGTCTTTTTTATAAATATTAAGAAGTTTTGTTTATTTTAAACCCTTAGATCTACTAGATTAGTGATTTGGATTTGTCCGCACGTTCTCACTTGGGACATGGTTCTTACCTGATTATATATATATATATATATATAGCGCGACTCTCTAAGATGGCAGTTTGGGTCAGACTCCCTGATCTTCCAATGGAGTATTTTAGGTACGACACCATTACAGCGATCTTGGATAACGTCGGTAAACCCCTCAAGCTGGATAGGACGACGACGGTTGCATCCAAAGGGAGATTCACCAGATCGGCGGTGGAAGTTGACCTTAATAAACCGCTGGTCTCCGAAGTTTTGGCGATGAACTCTGTGCAGCTAGTTGAATATGAAGGCTTACATGTTGTCTACTTCAATTGTGGCGTTGTTGGCCACCGCGAACAATCCTGCCCTGATAATAAACCGACACAAACCGACACGCCGAATATGGATTCGAATGAGGCTCCAACCCCTGAAGCCGAGGGTAACCAGAACGTTGCGTCGCCATCCCCTACATCCCCTCTGTGGCAGGTTAAGCCTCGTTATGAGACTTGGATGTTGGTCACAAAGAAACTAAGACCAGTATCTGAAGGCAAGAACCCGCGTCAACCCAGGAAGGAGGCTAATAGCTCTGTCACTAGTGGTAATCAATTCGACGCTCTGGCTGACATGCGTGAAACGGGTTCACCTCCCACAAACCGTAGTAAGGCCGACAAGAACAAGTCTAAGCCAGGCCCTAACCATGGCACCAAAGGTAAGTCCCCTGTTCCTTCTAATCTTCGCACGTCATCCCCCCGCCAACTCAAGCGGTTACTAACCCGTCGCACACTGGTACCACTCATTCCCATAGCCAGCCTTCTAGAGGCCGTGGGGGACGTTCCAGTGCTACACGGGGAAAGGGAAGAGGCGTTGGAAGGGGTGACCGGACCGACCAGGGGTTCAATGGCGTAGTTCCTCCCACGACTGGGTGGAGTGGTCAAGCGGGTACCCATAACGTTTTTCATTTTGGTAGTTCTCATGTCTCGGCCGGTGCTGGGCTAGGCGAGTGCACCAATCCCTATGGATTTGGTTCTGCTTCTTGTTCTACGCCTGGGGAAGGCAGTGGCCAAACTTCCCCTGGGAACAATGGTTTGCCATGAAGATCATCACCTGAACTACAGGGGCATCGTTAATGGACGAGTTAGGAAACATGTTAAACAACTCTTGACCACGTCCAAAGCGGATGCGATTTGTCTCCTGGAAATTCGGTCCCCTAAAGCAGATAAGATGATCAATCTTGTATATAATTTAGGTTATAATAACCGTTTCTTGGTGGACCCAATCGGGTTCGCAGGCGGCCTCTTACTTTTTTGGAAACAAGGTCATATCGACCTTGAGATTATTAATCACAATTCTCAAGCTCTTCACACAAAGGTGAACAGGCAGACCGAGAATTATTTTATTACGTTTGCTTATGTTAGGCCTAATCCTTTTGCCAAGTGTAGGTTCTGGGATTATTGTAAGGGCCTCGCAGGCTCTATTCATGACCCCTGGCTTGTCCTGGGAGATTTTAATGATATTGCAGGTAGCGGGGAACAGTGGGGTAGCTCTCATGTTAATCCTAATCAGCATCATAGATTCTCGGAAACCTTTGGCGATTGTAATCTATTGGACCCGGGGGCCTCGGGGTCTAAATTCACCTGGTATCGGTTTGTGGGGAACCGCTTCGCACAAATGAGAAGGCTTGACAGAGTTTTATGGAAAGTTGAGGCTCAATTAGCATTTCCTGAAGTAAAACTTGTTGTGTTGCCCCGGCTCTATTCAAACCACAACCCTATCATGTTTATTGAGGAAGCTGGTAGCCCTCCAGACAGGTGTTTAAGACCGGTCCGCTTTGAGGCAGCTTGGCTTAACAGAGAGGACTATAGGTATATTTGGAGGGAAGCTACGGGCGACGGAACACGGTCCATTGAAAGCATCATCCAAACGGTGACCCAAAAAAGCGTCCATTGGAACCGGAACGTCTTTGGGAATATCTTCAAAAGAAAACATAAGTTGATTTCAAAGATTCAGAATATACAAACTAGGACCAACTTTGCCACGTCAAACGATCTTCAAATGCGGGAAAGACATCTCATTAATGACCTCAACGAAGTGTTAGACCAAGAAGAAGCATTTTGGTTCCAAAAATCCAAAATGGATTGGGTCAAAGATAGTGACCGCAACACCCGCTTCTATCATAATGCAACCTTGATTAGGAGGAACAAAAATAGAATTAGATTCCTCAAGATCAACGGTTCTTAGACTGACGACCACGCCTCTCTTAGTGATCATATCACTCATTATTTTACCTCTCTTTTTTGCAGGGTTGATACCAACAGTTCCGAGGTTTTGGCTCCGGTGATGCCTGCTTACTCTATCTCCCCGGACCAAACAGCGCTTCTGATTCGCCGTGCTTCTCTTGAGGAAGTTAGAAAGGCGACCTTTGGTATAAAAAAAGTATGGGAGTCCAGGACCGGATGGGATCCCAGCGGTCTTCTATCAACATTTTTGGAGTGAGGTGGGACCATCTCTAACTAACATAGTCAATCAGGCCCTCGCCCACGGGACGATCAATAAATCTCTCATTAAGGCTTTCATGACTCTCATTCCTAAGAAAGAAGTCCCGGAATCGGCGGCAGACTTCAGACCGATTACCCTTCTGAATGTGGCATTCAAAATGATCTCGAAGGTCCTGGTTAACAGACTTCGACCCATTATGTGTAATATTATTGAGCCCTATCAAAACAGCTTTCTTCCGGGCCGCTCCACCATGGACAATGTGATCTTAACGCAAGAGGTGGTCCATACCATGAACGTCAAGAAAGGTAAGAAGGGCTTTATGATCGTCAAGATCGATCTCCATAAAGCCTATGATAGTGTCTCCTGGTCGTTCTTGGAGGACACTCTCACTCGCTTCGGGTTCCCGAGGCCTATCATTGACTTCTTACTCTTCTCTCTTCGAGAAAGTGACATCTCGATCCTTTGGAACGGGGGTCGTCTCCCTGTTTTTAGACCGGGTCGTGGCCTCCAGCAAGGTGATCCGTTGGCCCCCTACCTTTTTAACCTTGTTATGGAAAGACTTGCTTACGAAATTCAAAGTAAAGTGATTGCAAGTACCTGGAAGCCGATTAAGTTATCTAGAGGAGGGATTGGTATTTCTCACCTTTTCTTTGTAGATGACCTCATGCTTTTTGGGGAAGCTTATGAGAATCAAGCTAAAACCATGATATATTGTCTCAATGCCTTTAGCATGACTTCAGGACTCACAGTCAATCTTCTAACTCTACTACCTTTTGTTCCCCTAACCTTACTGCAGATCTCAAGAGTCGAATTGGGGAGATTATGAATATTCCAATCTCCGCCAACATGGGATCCTACCTAGGAATCCTAATCCTTCAGAAGCGTGTTTCGCGTGACACCTTTTCTTCTGTGGTGGACAAAATGCACAAAAAGTTGGGAACGTGGAAGGCGTGTACGCTCAATATGGCGGGCAGACAGATACTTGCCCAATCTTCCCTTGCGTCGGTCCCCACTTATACTATGCAGTCTCTAGCTATTCCGGTAAATACGTGTAACGATATTGACAAAGTTTGCAGGAATTTATTGTGGGGTCATGGTGATAATCTAAGAAAAATCCACACAATCAACTGGTTAGACGTCTGTAGACCCCGCGAGGTGGGTTGTTTGGGACTCAAAAAAGCCCATGATTTCAACCTCGCATTCCTCACCAAGATGGCATGGCAACTTCACACGAACCAGGAGAAGCTCTGGGTTAAAGTTATGCGAGATAAATACGTAAGAGAATGAGATTTCCTTCAAATCCCAGCTTGCTCAAATAGTTCGTGGGGATAGCGGAGCATTCTTAAAGGTAGAAATGTGCTTGCTAAAGGACTAAAGTGGAGAGTTGGTGATGGGAGCGTCATTAAGTTTTGGGACGATTGGTGGGCGGGTAACGGCCCACTTATTTCCACCACCAATGTTAGTGAACTGGTTGCCACGTACTATGGTAAACTCGTTCATTACTCAACAGAGATACAGGGACTTCCCAGCGTTAAGCAACATCCTCCCTTTGAGCGCCGTCAACGATATCCGGGCAGTGCCCCTATCGGCGACCAATATGCAAGTAGACAAGCTGACCTAGCCTCATTCCAATACAGGTTTGGTATCGGTTTCTTCGGCGTTTTCGTTTATTTCAGGGCAAGGTGGACAGGAGGACACTCACACATGGATTTGGAAGATCCCATGCGTGGAGAAGGTGAAGATTTTTATCTGGAAAATTGCAGCGATTGGTTTGTTGACCAACTTGGAATGACGGCGTCGAGGGCTTACAAAACGATGCGTCCTGCCCAAGATACGGCGCTGGTGATGAAACCTTGGATGACCTCCTTCGAGGGTGTGAGTTTGCCACAGACTGCTGGGACTTGACCTCTCCTCCCGCCGGCTTCAGGTCAAGCTTCCACCTCTCGGTCGCTGATTGGATGGAAGCGGCTTGCTCAAGCAACCATAGAGGTAACCGAGGTGGCAACTGGAAGGTTATCTTCCCCTACGTTCTCTGGAACATATGGAAAGCTCGGAATAACCATGTCTTCAACAATTGTTTCCTCCCGGCGGGCGACGTCGTGAAAAGAGCTGAGGAGGAAGCTATGGAAGCTCATCATTTCCTCCTAAAACGTGTCGGGCCCCTAGCTGCAAGTCTCCGTTGGATTGCTTGGTCTCCCCCACGTAATGGCTATATTAAAATGAACTCGGATAGCGCGAGAAAAGCTCATTCGGGCCTGGCTAGCGCAGGCGGACTAATCCGAGATCAGGATGGGAATTAGATTATTGGATTCACCGCGAATATTGGTAATGCAACTAGCTTCATGGCGGAATTATAGGGTTTCCGTGAAGGTTTAATCATCGCCAAGAACTGAGGCTTCTCTCTAATTCATGCCAAAACCGACTCCGAGGCCCTGGTGAGCGCTCTGGAAAAAGACTCAGACTTTAGCCCCTTTGACTCCACTCTTATGGCGGACTGTAAATCGCTTCCTCAGTGTTTCCAAGAGATCAAGATCATGCATGTTCTCTGGGAAGGAAATCAATGTGCTGACTTTCTCGCAAATCTTGGGCAAACCTCGGCCTGGGGGACTACCCTGTTGGATCATCCTCCTGACGGCCTGAACGATCTTCTGACCCGTGATGTGCGGGGTGCTGCTTCTTGTAGAAGACGTTAAATCAAGGGACCCACCGGGTCCCTCCCCTCACCAATATATATATATATATATAATGGTTAAAAAAATCGCTAGGCACTCATTTGGCGCCCGAGGGAGCCTGGAGCCTAGCGCCTAGGCGATGATTAATCGACACCTAGGCGTCCATGTATTTTTTTAATTTTATTTATTTATTAAAATTTGTTTTTTTAAGACTATATTTTTAAGACTTTTTTTTTTAAAAGCAAAAACAGATGTATTAACTCAAGAGAGAACGAATACAATTTGGGGGGAAACCTCCCAAGTCAGACGTACAGACTAAGAGCTAGGGGACCTCCAGAGCGTGGGCCAACTGGTTTCGTTGAATGTGGAATAAAACGGTAAATAGACTCATGAAAAGAGTTAAGTAAAAAATGACACTGATCTAGGATGGGACCAGTATAAGAGAAATCTTTACTTCTTCTGGAGATGGCATCCACAATTGTAGTCAGATTCAAGGTAGATTTCGTCGAGATTGCGGGACTTGAGCCAGGAGAGTGCCTCTCTACAAGCCATAGCCTCTACCTGTTAAGGGTTGTTGGTGAATGGAATCGGACCGCTGACGGTTGCTAAGAAATCTCTAGTCTCGTTAAGCAAAACCACTCCAAAGCTTGTTGCTCTAGTGGATGAGGATAGTGCGACATCGACTTGACATCTTACAAAACCTCTAGGGGCTGGGGAGGGGGTAGAGTTTCTTGGGTTAAAGACTACAATAAGACTGATTTTCCAAAAAGTGACAAAAATAGGACGATTTTAAAAGTTGGACAAGAATAAGAAAAGAACATTTGGGACTTGCGTTTGAGGTAAAAAACGCAAGTCCCAAATGCATTTGTTAATTTATTTTTTAAACGTTGACCATAAACAAAAGTTGCACTTGCGTTCAACCAAACAAAAAAAAGTCACATTCTCCTGCCATAGGCTTTAGCCATGTCTAGTTTTAAACCAACCTAACCGACACGACCCTCATGTTTTTGGCGCAAAAAATGTCCTGCCTCAGCTGCAGGATTATGTTATCCGTAATTAGTCTATCTGGGAAGCGCTCTGGGACTCTGAGATACACTTTGTAGGATCTCGCCAGAAGAAGAGCCGTTGCACCTTCAGTATAAAGAATGAACCTTGTAATGGAGAGTGGGGGGTCTCTAGTTTTCTGACACACAAACACTATTGCACTCAACTATTGTACTTTACTTATCAATATTATCTGGTAATCATTTTTACTGTTATTGGTGCTTTCATTGAGAGCCGAGATCAAATCTCGGCAACACTTCACACATTACCAAAATTAGCTTATTACTAGAGATGGCTCGATTAGGATCTAGCAGCTCCCATGGATCATGTACTACAACAGCAACCATGGCTACGAAGGGTTCGCCTAAAGCTGCTACCACGTGGTCACCAGAGCTGAGGAGCTGGAGAAACACCAACGGAATCGTCGACATGCCGGAGGCGGTGTAGTAGGCCGCCTCGGTGTCTTCCATGGCGAGGCGTCCGCCTCCTCCATGCGTCCGCCTCCTCAAGTGCGTATGCCTCCTCAAATGCGTCCGCCTCCTTAAGTGTGTCTGCCTCCTCCATGCGTCCGCCTCATCAAGTGTGTCCACCTCCTCCATGCGTTAGCGCGTCCGCCTCCTCCATGCGTCCGCATCTCCGCCTCCATAAGCGTGTTCGCCTCCATGCATCCACCTCCATAAGTGTGCGCCTGCCTCCATAAGTAAGAGGACCCAATAGTTATTGATGTAACTATTGGTCATGGTCCGCCTTGATCAATTTTGTCCAAAAAATGAAAAATCTACACTCTATTCCCTTAGGGCCGGCACGGGATCCAATCTCGCAAGTTACCTGACGGATGGGTGTTTTCTTGGTCAAGCTTAAGGCTTGGTTACGAAAACACTACACTTTATTCCCTTAGGGCCGGCATAGAACCCGATCTCGCTAGCTACCTGACAGAATAGTGTTTTCTTGGTCAAGCTTAAAGCTTGATTACGAAAAACGCTATCCCCTAAGGCGTAGTACGGAGCCTAACCTCGCTCACTACCCTACGGAAGAGCTGACCTTTGATCGAGCCTACGACAAGGAGACTAGATTGCGTAAAAATAAAGTGTTTTCTTCAACATCTCTTCAATCAACTACCTCAACTGCTTCTTGTTGTGATTCCGAAATAGAACCAGCAATGGCCGAAGAACAAGCAGTGGCCGAAAAACAAAGAACTTTAAGGGAGCTTTCTGCACCAAATCTGAATCAACAACCTCTTTGTATTTAACATCCTGCCTTAGAGGTTGGTTTTTAATTAAGGTCATGTTTGATTCAACTACTCGCAACATTTTGTGGTCTTGAAAATGAAGATCCACATAAGCACCTAAAGGAGTTCCATGTGGTGTGTGTAACGTTTTCCCTTTTGTTATTATTATTAGGATTATTATTATTAATAATAAATTAAGTATTTTATGTGGTGCAAACTATCTAGGCTGACTAAGTACTAGTCTTTGGTCAGCATTAGGTAGTTGGTTACCTACATTGATGGGATGTAGGACTATAGATAGACTCCAAGTCCTCTCACTGCTCAGTTCACGCAATACACCATCTAAATTATTGAGTAAAGTGAGAGAAACAACTCTGGTTTACAGTGATTCCACAGGCAACCCGAGGAGCCTCTTCTCAACAGACATTGGTCGCATGCAACCAAAGTATTAAACTATGGCTGGAGGTTAGTAGATCCGTTATTAATTACCACATATTAATTGTCCTATGTGGTTTATATGCTTACATTTGGTATCAGTGTCCATTTAAATCTCTACCTAGTTGTTTTTATTGATTGCATAAATTTACATTTTTTTTACATATGATATATACATTGTTGTATAATTGAGAATGCATATGTAATTTATTTTTGTAATCATAATTATCTGGGTTGCTAGAATTTTTTTGTTTAATTTAATTCCGCATTAAGAAGTTTATTTATGTTTTTCTTTCTTGCTGCCTTGTCGAGACGAAAACAATATATCAATTGTTGTATTTTTTGTTTCTGCATTGGCATCACAACATATATAAATTTATTTCTTGCTGCTTTGGCAACATAAATTTTTTGTTTCAGTCTTGTTGCCAATTCATAAAGAAAAGATGAATGAACATTTACTTTTGTTTCTCCTTCTTTGCTGCAATCGGCGATTGAAGAAAAAAAAACAAAAAAATATTGGATTATTACCTACTGCTACGTCACCTTCTCTGCTTCATCGGAAATTTTCAATCGCCAGCGGATGGAGGGGGAGGCTTGACAGCAACGTAGGACAAGGCTTCGTCCTCACTAGCTTCAGTTGACCGACGAATGAAGCGACGGATTGACCATCGACGCAGAACAGAGGCCTTGGGCGGATTGGTTTGCGTCGCGCAGGCAGGCGATTGGTGACGGCGTGGGCGCTACTTCAGGGTGGCGGCGGCGCTGGGTTTTCGACGGCGATGCCGCTATCCGTTTGGCTGGTATAGTGTTTAGTTCATGGCTGCCATTATTGTCCTGTTCTGTGCTGTTACGCTGTGTAGGTCAATTAATTAGAAGAAGTTGATGGGGGCTTGAGCCTTGGGCCAGACCTTGGCTCCTTATTAAAAAAATTAATTATTCTGGGCCTGTTTGGTTTGGGCTTGCTAAGTTTTTTTAATACTCTTCATCACATTTGGACTTCGTCAATTAAATAATCCAATTGAATTATTTTTTTTTACTAAAGTCAATATTAAAATTATTATTCGATTTTGTACAAATTATTAAGCTTTGAATTTGTTTGAATTTTAATTTTAATATTGAATTTTCAGTTTAAATTGTATTAAGTGTTACAATTTAATTGTGGAGTATTGAGTTATAGTATGCATAATCTGAGCATGTTTTTTTTATTTATTTTTTATTTTTTTTTATGTTTAATGCCTTAATTATTTGATTTTTATAATTATGTCTATTAGAAAAGCATGTTCTTTTAAGTATAAATTTAGAGTCTTTTAGGACTGAATTGTATGTCTATTATGCATGTTATAGTGCTTTTTAGGTGAATTTAGTGTCTTTAAGGATAGATTAAGCATATTATTGTACTCTTTCATTCTTACTCCACTTGTGCCATTTTGAGCACATTAAAGCATCTTAAAAAGATAGTTCACCCTATTTGTAAAAGCCTAAACCATAAGTGAACTCTCGTTTTTTGGTTTAGAATCAATCAAACGGTTTTACTTCAATTATGAGAACACATGACTTAGGGAAGTTTCTTGGGGAGGAATACTAGTTCCCTGGCCCTGGCTTAAACGCCTTACTGGCTCAAATCGCCATATTGCTACTAGTCCCCTTGCGACGCTACTCTGTCTAAGGAGTTGGTTTTTAATGGAACCTTAGCACCAACCAACTTTCTTGGGAGTATACCTAATGATTGTCTATCATATATTGGTTTAATCAGTTTGCTAGGCTTTAAATTCCCTTTGCCAATGATCACAATTTTGTAATTAAAGAGTAGACACATCATCTTTAATTGCCTAAATTGTCTTTAAATCACATAAAGAATTGGCAACAACCTTGTAATTAATTCTATGCGATATAGCAAAATTTAGCTCACAGGCAATTTTGTTGTATTTGTAGGATTGATTAGGATGAAATACCAAACTATGTTCATAATTTGCCCACAGAGATTATGAATCGGTATATAGTTTGGTGGATTTATCATTAAGGATAGAACATCCAAAAATTCATATTGTACCCTATTATCAAGTTCTATCATTTGGCTTAATGGGTTCATCTTGCCTGAAAATTTAGCCCACAAGCAATTTTTATGGCATTTGAATCTATATCTTCCATAACTTTACATTGGCGAAATATGTACTTCAGTTCCTTAGTGCCTCAACAAGTCTAATCGAGTCTTCATTATTATTCTTTACAACATCTCAACCCTTTACTCAATCAATAACAATTGAGATTCCTATACTTGACAATGATAATCACCATCAGTGGAAACACACTATTCTCTGATACTTAAGTTTTTTAGAGTTGCATTTCGCTATTCATGTAACACCCCGGCTCGGCTTACCGTACATCCGGAGTAGTTACCGCCACACCTAGAGTGAATTCTATCATCCCTTGACAAACTCCACTCTAGGTGCACAGGCTAAAAAGGAACTCTGCTTTACAACAACTACCACCCAACATATTCATGTATATATATATACATATTCATGTATATATATATATCTCAGCTGACTAGGGTTAGCTAAGCTGCACATATATAGCTACATATATATATACATAGATCTGCCCATTGGGCCAAAAATACAAGTTTCGGGTTGTTCACGACCCTACTGTTCAGGTTTAGAAACCACCATGGCATTCTTAAGGGTACATCACCTATTCTATCTGACGGTACACTGGACCGGTGTACGTGCCCCACACCACATGCCATTCACCCTCGAACCAGATAAGGTGGTCCAAAAAGCGACACGTGACATTTTCCATGGACCACTCGGCCCACGTCTTCGGAGGACTTGGGTCCCAGAGATAGGGGTAGTGAACGATAAACTCTAGGGGATTACTTCCCTTTAACACTTCAATAGGATAAAATCCGAAACGAGCTTGGACTTCGTCAGAATAATTAGCTAGACCATCAGGGACGGGAGAACTATCTGAAACAAGAGAGTTAACTGGAACAGGAGCAGCATAACCAGGTGCATAAGGGTCGACACCCTCCATGAACTGTACATACATGTCATAATCCATCCCTCGACACACATACTCTGGCGAACCCTTGGAGTTCACCGGGCTACATGAACCCACACTAGATGACATCTGTTATTTTACACAACGAAGTGTAGTTAGCACGACAGCTAAGTAAGGAAATCCATGGGTCACTCAAAACTAAACAAAGGTTTTGCAATATAGACATTGGAAAGCTTTATAACTTTACCCATTGGTTGAGACCCTACCTGCAAACAAGTTATCAACTGTGGCTTGTACAAGTAGTGAATATGAATTGAAACAACATTATGAATTCTCATCCCTCTTCGACGAGGTCTCGTAATAATCCTTTACTCACTAAGGAATTCATTACTTGACACGTCATTAATCGTGTAAGATTAGAATTTTAGTCTTCCCAGACTAGTTTATTCAACCTTTCATCACAAGGAATTTCCACCAGATTTCATCTCAAGGAGAGAGTGTTCGTCAGCACGCTTTGGTGCTCAAATATTCATTACATCTTTCTTTAGCTTAGTTACAGAGTAACTATATTCTCATATTCAAATTTCACTTAGTTTCTTCTTAGAAAGCGTGAGGCCTTTGGAGTTTTCTCCTTCTTCTTTTTGTTTTGACCACTTGGATCTTGACTCGGGTTCAGTGGTCATCCCCCGGTCTAACACGGATCCCCTGGACTTATAGGATCGTTAGAATGATTCCTAGCTGGCCTAACTAGGTTCATTAAAACGACGCCTACCCGAACTTTATTGGAGTAACTATACTTTCAGCCACCCCCATAGGATTACCTCATCCTATGAGTTATACAGTACTCGGCGAATAGACTTCGCCCATAAGTATGAATGGATCATACAACATAACAACCACCGGGAAATGGCACTTTCAGCCACACTTTATCCCGTAGGCTAATCAAGGTCCTCATCAACTTACTAGAAACTAAGGTTTTTAAAGACATTTATTCTTTCTTTCTTTCCTTGAATCAATTAGCATTTTTAGATATACATTATGCTCAAGTCCAATACTTGAAACCGGTTAACACTTTAACCAATGTCAAGAGTTTCCTTTCTTAAGACACTTTGATAGTACATTAATTACCATCCAACACATTTCATACGTATGTAACATACAACATATATATATATAACATAACACCTCACAACATTTATATATATACGTACGCGGCACATATACCATATATATATAATATAACCTCTTCACAATATGGCACATATACCATATATATATAATATAACCTCTTCACAATATATATATATATANCGCTATTCATGTAACACCCCGGCTCGGCTTACCGTACATCCGGAGTAGTTACCGCCACACCTAGAGTGAATTCTATCATCCCTTGACAAACTCCACTCTAGGTGCACAGGCTAAAAAGGAACTCTGCTTTACAACAACTACCACCCAACATATTCATGTATATATATATACATATTCATGTATATATATATATCTCAGCTGACTAGGGTTAGCTAAGCTGCACATATATAGCTACATATATATATACATAGATCTGCCCATTGGGCCAAAAATACAAGTTTCGGGTTGTTCACGACCCTACTGTTCAGGTTTAGAAACCACCATGGCATTCTTAAGGGTACATCACCTATTCTATCTGACGGTACACTGGACCGGTGTACGTGCCCCACACCACATGCCATTCACCCTCGAACCAGATAAGGTGGTCCAAAAAGCGACACGTGACATTTTCCATGGACCACTCGGCCCACGTCTTCGGAGGACTTGGGTCCCAGAGATAGGGGTAGTGAACGATAAACTCTAGGGGATTACTTCCCTTTAACACTTCAATAGGATAAAATCCGAAACGAGCTTGGACTTCGTCAGAATAATTAGCTAGACCATCAGGGACGGGAGAACTATCTGAAACAAGAGAGTTAACTGGAACAGGAGCAGCATAACCAGGTGCATAAGGGTCGACACCCTCCATGAACTGTACATACATGTCATAATCCATCCCTCGACACACATACTCTGGCGAACCCTTGGAGTTCACCGGGCTACATGAACCCACACTAGATGACATCTGTTATTTTACACAACGAAGTGTAGTTAGCACGACAGCTAAGTAAGGAAATCCATGGGTCACTCAAAACTAAACAAAGGTTTTGCAATATAGACATTGGAAAGCTTTATAACTTTACCCATTGGTTGAGACCCTACCTGCAAACAAGTTATCAACTGTGGCTTGTACAAGTAGTGAATATGAATTGAAACAACATTATGAATTCTCATCCCTCTTCGACGAGGTCTCGTAATAATCCTTTACTCACTAAGGAATTCATTACTTGACACGTCATTAATCGTGTAAGATTAGAATTTTAGTCTTCCCAGACTAGTTTATTCAACCTTTCATCACAAGGAATTTCCACCAGATTTCATCTCAAGGAGAGAGTGTTCGTCAGCACGCTTTGGTGCTCAAATATTCATTACATCTTTCTTTAGCTTAGTTACAGAGTAACTATATTCTCATATTCAAATTTCACTTAGTTTCTTCTTAGAAAGCGTGAGGCCTTTGGAGTTTTCTCCTTCTTCTTTTTGTTTTGACCACTTGGATCTTGACTCGGGTTCAGTGGTCATCCCCCGGTCTAACACGGATCCCCTGGACTTATAGGATCGTTAGAATGATTCCTAGCTGGCCTAACTAGGTTCATTAAAACGACGCCTACCCGAACTTTATTGGAGTAACTATACTTTCAGCCACCCCCATAGGATTACCTCATCCTATGAGTTATACAGTACTCGGCGAATAGACTTCGCCCATAAGTATGAATGGATCATACAACATAACAACCACCGGGAAATGGCACTTTCAGCCACACTTTATCCCGTAGGCTAATCAAGGTCCTCATCAACTTACTAGAAACTAAGGTTTTTAAAGACATTTATTCTTTCTTTCTTTCCTTGAATCAATTAGCATTTTTAGATATACATTATGCTCAAGTCCAATACTTGAAACCGGTTAACACTTTAACCAATGTCAAGAGTTTCCTTTCTTAAGACACTTTGATAGTACATTAATTACCATCCAACACATTTCATACGTATGTAACATACAACATATATATATATAACATAACACCTCACAACATTTATATATATACGTACGCGGCACATATACCATATATATATAATATAACCTCTTCACAATATGGCACATATACCATATATATATAATATAACCTCTTCACAATATATATATATATANTTATTATAATTCTATGTATTTGAGTTAGATTATGACTCCCTATTCTATCTTTCTTGTGATTCACCTATTCTAGTATCCATGTGATTCTTTCATTATATATATATATATATATATATATATATATATATATTTCTATTCAAATGTGGCCGCGCCCTTACGTGCGGCCGTGCGATTTACACCACTCAATGTTAAGAAATGCACCACTCAATGTTACGAAATGCACCACAATGAAAATGCATTTCTTAATATGAAATACACCACTCAATGTTATTGAGCGGTGCATTTCTTAACATTGAGTGGTGTATTTCTTAACATTGAGTGGTGTAAACCGCACGGCCGCACGTAAGGGCGCGGCCACACCTGAACATGACCCTATATATATATATATATATATATATATATATATATATATATATATAGATTTACATTCCTGTAAAAACAGGCATTAAAATACAAACTTGTGGACATATCTAGAGCATTAATTTTTTGTATCAACGGTTATGATTTGTTAATATTCTTTGGATTTTTTCTTTTTTTATTTGTGGCGTGTGTTTATGTTTTTACCGTTTTTATTTGGGTTGGGGGCAATTGGGCCTTTTAATTTTATTTTCTCTCTCTACATAGTTCACTCGCCGCCGTCCTCTCCCATCACACAACACGTCCCTTTGTTCCTCTTCAATCATAGAAGCTTTTGGTTCATTGTTTCCACTCTCCTTCCACGGAGATGGTACTCGTTGGGCAACATTGCCAAGGCAAATAGCAAGGACCACCGGGTACAGTTGTCGGTCAAAGTATGTCTTCCCCCTTTTGGTCGATCTAGTGTTGTTCTTGGTGTCGTTAGTTTTTTTTTTTTCTCGTGGGTGGATGATTTCCATCAATTTGTTGGGTTCTCGGTTGGGTATGTTAATCGGCGGGGGTGGGTTTGCCGAATTTGCCACGATTTTTGGGTTTTTTTGGTAGATTAGGGTTTTAGTCTTTAGGTTTCTGGTCTGTTGTTTTGTTTTTTTTCAGTTGTTTTTTTTTTGCTGCTCCAGTTAGGGATTGTTCTCCAATTGGTTAGTGCATTTTGATGGATTGTTAGCCTTGCACTTGATTTTGTACATTCTATAATATTTGTTGGTGTTTCATGTGAATAAGAGATGAACTGGTGATATTTGTGGCTTCTCGTTTTCTTTATAACATCTGGTTTTTGCATTTGATTGATTGTTTGCTTGCATTTGATTTTGTAAATTTGGTTTTTTTTTGTTAACCTATATTTCTGGACTATCGTAATTTTTTTCCCTGTGGCTTTTTCGCTGCTCTTGTTGCTTAGTGTGCTGTTGAAGGTGTACTCGTTGAATGGTGTTCCGATTTGTCTATGAATATTCTTACATGTAAACACTGGTGTACGTTTATAATGAAACTGAAAATATTTAAATTATTTAAGTTTAGAGAGACAAACTGAACAGATGTTTTTTTTAAAATAATAGACATTTTGGTTGTGTTACTGGCGTGTGTTTTGCAGGTGTGTGCACTCGTATGCACACTCAATGCCATATAGGGATCTTCAGCTCATGCATTACAATTTATTTTAATTTGTAATGTCTGTGTGCATTATTCTGTGCGGCTGTGTGCAACCCTGATTCCTTTTTTGTCTGTTGTTTTCTTTTGTTATTTTGGTTTAGTTGTTGATTATTCCTATGACCTTGTTGTTTTCCCTGGTCCTGTAGTGTAGTGAGTTTTGTGCATTTGTTGATGTGAATGTGTGCTATTTACTAATCTTTGTGTTTTTTGTGTATTTAAATGTGTGGGTGGTTGTTCTTCTTTTGCGTGTTGGCGGGTTGCTGTAGGTAAGAAAATCAAGGTATCACATTCAGAAGCTCATGGCTATGGGGGTTTTAATGTGTGATGATGATTTTGTGGCGCCACCTTTGGCGTTCCTTGCAAGGCTACAACAAGACTTTGTGTTGAATGCCCAAGATTATGAACTCACTGCGGAGGTGGCGACTAGGTTTCATTCTACTCTGCTTGCTGATATTTAGTGTTGCATTCCAGATTATGACTTCTTTATGATTAATTATTTTTGGGAGAACTATACTGATTTTGGGTTATGCTTTTTGATGGCATTTACTTTTTGACAGTTACATTAGCCTTCTACCTAGTGTATCTCATTTGGTGACCTATGTCATGGGCGTTTATCATGTATCATAAATTACTACTATAATAACTTTGCTTCCGCCCTGTGTTCACTAATGTCCAAAACAGTGTGTGTGGGTACATGGCCACATGGGGATTCTACGCGACATGCACATATGTTAATTTATCTTTGCAAATGTGTGCGTTCATGTGTTAGCTAGTGTTCACTCTGACACTCAAAGTACCCCTAACAGTTTTGCCATAATTGAATTAGCCTTCCAAAACTAAGGCATGCACCCACTTAAACCCATGCATGCTCAAACCTATTTTCCCATGACCACTATGTGCACACGAACTGCTATCTTTGTGCACAGGACAATATTAATTTAATTCATGTGTATTTTTCATACCAATATGTATACGTTTTTATACATGTCTACACTCCATTAATTACCATTACTACTATCCATCAGGGGAACCTATTTCCTTTTTTTTTTAATTACTAAATGCTCACATTTCACCTAACCTTAATGCAATTAATTTTCAAACATCTCATCTAGGGTCAGTGTAAATAGTTTTGAACTCAATCAATGAAAAAAAAAAAAAAACAAAAACATGTCTTCCAAAAAATGAAAAAAAAAGAAATATACTAAACGAATACTAATTTGTCCGGACAATTGCCGCTATCATGGTGGCCGACGTCGTCGCATGTATGGCACTCCCTCCCCCCTTGGTGGCCGACGTCGTCGCATGTATGGCACTCCCTCCCCCCTGTTTTCTTCTTCTCGGTTGATTTTTATTGGTTGCTTTTAAATCTCTTCCCACTACGCTGAGTGCACTTGAGACTACTTTTAAATCTCTTCCCACTACGCTGAGTGCACTTGAGACTAAGTGCGTGTGCAATTTGCCGGATAACACCGTACCCATTTCTAACAATTATTCTACCATTCTATAACCATGTGTGTTACGCAAGGTGCACACATGTGTATGTGCGTCTGCACCTGGCCGGATATTTATGCACACAAGGCAGGCCGTGTGCACATATTCACGAAGGTGGAAGCATTCATTTGTTGTTTTTGCAATTCTCAACCAAACGCACTACGTTGTGTGCACTCGAGACTATGTGTGTGTGCACTCGAGGCTATATTATTTTACTTATTTTTAAAAGTTCAAGTGTTACGTTTTGATGGTTATAACATATTGTACTACTTTAATGATTTTAATTTGTTTTAAAAAAAATATAATCTAATTTGCTAAAATTTAGTTCATGTTATCAAAAACCTTTGCCTAATTAGTAATTATATTGTTTCTCATGGGCTGATTGTGTGCACTGTCTAATGGCTCTGTGTGCACACAATACTCTATCGCGGTGTTCCGTGCTTGCATGCTACAGCCAAAGCCACGTAATGTATCCTTCAATTTAATCACATCTAATTAAGTCATTAGTAAATAATCAATTTGCAGTATATTAAGTGCGCACTCTAAGTATCTAAAAATAAACATATTCGTATTAAAAACGGTATATCAGTTTATTGTTCGCTGTTATTTTACGAGTGTCATGTTTTTTCTCTTTTGCCTCAATATTTACACTGCCTTCCTCCTTTCTTGCTCTTTTCAATTGCTTTTTGCTTGGCGCTTTTGAACCGTTTGCCACTCTCTTTGTTTTTGGCTATGGTAGGAGGCTTTACGTACACTTTTCCCGCTACACTTTTACCAACTACTGATTCGAGGATAGCTTGTTTACTGTTTGATCGATCCCATTATGACAGTGTGTAGGCATAGATTATTGGGATCGCACTGTGTGCATACCAGCACTTAGGCGTGTGCATAGTAGGAACCCCAGTATATTGGGACATCCTTTCTCATATGTATATTCTATTTCCTAACCATGATCACACCATTTTCTAATTATTCCCTTTTCTTCATGTATATATAAATTATCACTTTGACAACCCTCTGTTGTTCTCCCATTCACAGTTCGAGCATGCACATGGTTTGTGTAGTGTGTGCATCCAGTCATATGTGATTCTCTGTGTGCATTACATCGTGTAATTGTATGCACGCTTGAGCCCATAACTATGGATTTATTTTCCCCTATTCGTTTATTCATCTTGTAGTTCGTAATCACACTGAATTAATGCCTGTTTTTATTCGTCGTGTGCACACGCATTGGTTTTTTTTTTTTTTTTTGCTAACAAGTTCATCACTTCCTCAACATTCCATCCTGTATTTGTTTTGGCGTTTCGTAATCCCTTGCTTGGATTGCTTTGGAATAAATAGAATTATGTCCTTTTTATACCACATATTCCTTCGCTCCTAGTTGTTGCTATGTATGTTGCTTTGGAATAAATAGAATTGTGTGGTACTGCGGTAAGGTGTGGATGTAGGTGGTAAAACGAAAAGTCAAGACTTCTCAAGTGTCGTGTCTCTCAAGGATGGCGAATGTGAACTGAATTAGTGTGTTGGCATTTGAGAGGTTGAAAAGAAAGAGTTACGGGATTTGCTAAGATTGGAGGTCATTTGTAGGAAGGTAGAAAGGGTGATAGGAGTTGTGCAAAATAAATGGAAAGGCGGAGATTGGGGCTTTAGGCTTCTCTATGTGGTCTATCTTTATATGGTTTTGTGAGCTAGAGATGTGTAATAGACTAGGGAGTTCATGGCACATCACCAAGTGGCGTCACACTTGGACTCCCACATCCTCATTCGGTTGGGGCATTTCATCGAACACCTTGTCTACCACTGATTGATATTTTCTGCAAGCGCACAGACTCAATCACAGTATAAATTCCTGGAGTATTCCAGGGTCGATCCCACGAATAACACAATTAACTGCTATTCTTAATAACTAATCTTGTAGATAGGAAAAACGCAAATAAAAGAAAATTCATGTATTAAAATAAATATTTGTGAATTTAAAGCAAAGGAAATTTCTAATTGATAAAAGACTAGGCATTTGGGTTCACCTATTAGATAATTAACTAATCATCCTAAGTACTGATTCGTTTGATTATAGTGATGATTGCTCCATTTATATCCTAATACTCCGTCGAGCTACTAAGTTGTATCCAATTAACTGTGATTATCCGTCGATATTTCACCACAAATACCTAAAGCTATGTCTAGTTTAGGTCAATTATGTTTATCTTACGAGGTCTAGGTTCATAATTCACTTGTCAGTTTTTCTTATAAACCTTAATAATAGAAATATGCAATGGCCAGTCACACAATTCACAACTAAAATACATAAGATAAATATAATCAAGTTCAATTATTCAATTGAAATTAGAAGAATCAGAACATGAAGAATAATCAATTAATCTAATCTAAGGCTAGTCCAAACCCCTAATTCAAAGTTCTAGCCAATGATCATAATTAATTGCATAAACTACTCAAGAAATTTAGCATATCAAAAGAAAATATTAATCTGAAAATTTAACCTAACAAGGAACAATAATAAAATAGAGACAGAAGAGAGTAATTCAAGCCTAGAGAATTAATAGCCTCGATTGAAAGCTCGGAAATTCCTTCGCTTCCTCGCTGACGCCGCTGCTGCGCACCCAGGCTGGTTCGTCTGCTTCTGCCCTCCTCGTATCTGTATTGCCGTCCCCAAAAATTAATTCCCTTCTCTTTTTCTTTATTTCCTTTCCTTCTTTTTCGTTCCTTTTCTTTCGTCCGTAACAGTGAACCCAAAGACCCAAATTAATTTTCCTCCTTTTTTTGCTTTAGTCTGTTCCGCAAATAATAATTAAAAGAAAGATTACTATAGCCTAATGACCCAACTTAGATAAACTTAATAATTAAAACACTAGTTTAAAATTGAATACATAAAGCTACCAAATAATATTAATCCTAAAGTTAAAATAAAATCTCTATTTAATTTAATAAAAATGCAACATTAGCCTGATATTTATTAAAACCAATATAAAGTAGTAACTTATAAATAAATAAGATATTTATAATAAGATCAACACTACAATTTAATTTATTAATGCAAAACACTTACTAAAATTACTATAAAAATGTCTAGAAAGTAAGCTTATCAACCACTACTCTAGTACCTCGTCCTTTCAGACTAAGGGCGGAGATGTGGGTGAGTTAGACTCGTGGGTGGCCGCTATCGCGCACACACTCACTTCCTTTGGGTTTGCTACCTAATGTGGCCACAATAGGCACAAAGCTTGAAGAACATCATCCACACAAGTTCATCATCCAACAATCAAGAAACTCACAATTCTACTAGCAATAATATCAAACATCCACATAGGTTAACCTTGGGGCCACCAATCCCCTATCTAATCTACTCTAACATGCTAAAGAAACAAGAAAAAGAAAGGAAGTCTCAAAGAAACAAATATTAGATTAAGAATTGGAGAGAATAATTACCACCCTCAAGAAGGGGATCTTTACACTTTTGTTCTTGAAATTCCAATCTTCATCCTTGCCCTTGGATCTAATCTAACCTAGAAGAAAAGGAATTTTCCCCCAAGAGGGGAGAAAACCCTCTACAATTTTCATATCTATCCTATTCTATAACTCTTCTCTTAGGTTTAGGGCAAAAGGGATTTATATAGGTGACAAAAGGGAACAATTTTCCCAAAATGGCCCTTGGCCCGACCACGCATGCCACCACGCGTGGTGGTGGGCGTGGATGGTTACTGGAAAGATTCCACGCCCAGCCACACGCATGTGAGGCTGCGTGGGACGATACTGCAATTCTGCTTCTTTTGTCTTTTGTTCTATTTTAGCCTCAAATCCCTCTCCAACCTGTAAAATACCTAAAAACTCTTCCTAGGATTGATGTTAGAAGATTTTAATCACATCTGAGCTAAAATGCATGCAATTGTTATGATCGGATGTCAAAACGCCCACCATGCTCACTATATCATCAAGGATCTCATCATGACAAGAGAATACCCAAATCAAACAATTTCAAGATCTAGTCACAAAGACATGGTAAAACATGGAATTTCTAGTGTATAGAAGCAATGTAGGCCTATTACAAGTCTACTAAGTCATTTCACAACAATATATCTCAAGAAAAATCTTAAACAAGAAAAACCCATGGAGATATGTTTCAAGGAGAGTAAGCTCTTCATTCAAGCAAGTAATAGGAAAAGAGAATATGTTATTACCTTGGAAATGACTTAGGAAGATCAAGAGAAGTTGAAAAACTTGGAAGGAAATGCTTTAGAGTTGTGTATTTTCAGCTTGAGGGAGACTTTAGCTCGTGGTGGTGAAAAAATGGGGTAGGGAAGGGTTTTACACTACTTCGCGCGAAAAGACTGGTGCCCGTCCACGCACGTCACCACGCGTGGGCGTGGGAGCGTTCTGGTTTATTTCCACGCCTGCTCACACGTGTGTGAGTGGCGTGGCAGCTTACTGGAAATGTTCCACACCTGCTTACACGCGTGGTAGCAGGCGTGGAAGGCGTGATGTGCAAAATTTTACCTTGATTTCCCTTCCTTCCTTTGCTAATGATGATGATTGTCGATCGATTACGGGCAATTTGTAACTCTCGGGTTGATGATCTGTACTTGTTAGCTCAACCGAGGTTATAGGAACATTATTGAAATAACGATAAAGAAAAGTATATTATAGACAATAAGAAAAACTTAAAGAAATGTAAGATAACATTGGGACTGGCTCCCAAGTGCGCCATAGTTTTACGTCTCCTGGCCAGACGTAGTGTGGCCTATCCTTCAAGGCACACAGATTTTGAGACCTTGCCAAGCGTCCCGTGAACTTTAGCTTCAAGGTATGTCCCAAGATGGGTAACATCCTTGAATTCGAAAGCAAAGAAGGGGAAAGCATATTGTATTGATAAACAAACACGGGGTACTACCCTAAGTTGTTTAAGGATAGCAAGCCTCTCTTCTCCCTTCTCGTTATGGATTCCATCCCTCAAAAAGTTGTCCTTAAAAGCTTCCTAGTGAACACACTCACCACCATTTATCTCTCGTGAAGTGTCTACACCCTCTCTCGAATCATCAAATTCGCAGATCTCACTTTCACAAGAATAAAAAGAATTGATATCATCCTCACTCCCCAAATCATCGCAAAATTGTAAGGAATCACACTCCCATGAACAAAAGGAAACTTTTTCACACTTATTAAGATTATCATTATAAATCGCAAAGGAGTTATCCTCACAAACATCATAAGAATTTTCAATAAGAGTTGGAGTGAAAGTTGTACCTTGTGTGGGTTTTTCGTCTTCCCACACTATTTCAATATTATCCTCATCTTCACTCTCAATCTCTCCCCATTGTTGCGTGTTCAACTCAAGAGTTGAAACTTCTTGGAGCACCGGGGTCTCAAGTTCTATGCATCCTTGGACACTCACCTCTTCATCATCAATCGTCTTTTCCATCTTGTCACTCTCTTGTTGGTCGGTTTCCATTGTCGGGTGGTCCATTGGTAGCATTCTCCTCATGAGTTCCTCCGACATCGATAGCATTTTGGTCTCAATTTCATCCAGTGGAAGTCCTTCCTCATGAAGAGTGACGAGATTCTTCTTCATTTCGCTCCTAATTTCATTTCTTAAATTGATAGTATCTTCCTTGGCTATTTGTATGAACATTTCTACTTTTTCTTTCAAAATTTGGATTTCATCATTGACCGGTGGAAGGTACTCATAAGATGGTATAGGTTGTGTGAAATTTTGAGCAAAAGGTGGTGTTTCATAAAAATATCTATCATTTTGTTGTGGTGGGGGTGAATAGCTAGTATTGGTGTAAGAATGAGAATACCAATGTCTCTCAGGTTGATGGTTTGATGGAGGGTTATAATGAATTGAAGGTTTAACGGTTGAAGGAATTGTAGCCTTTAATGCCGGTTCACAACTTGGATCAATCTCCTTCATGACTTGAATAAGTCGGTTGTTAATATTCTCCGCTATTGAACTAAGGGATTCCTCTCCATTTTGGTATGTAGGTTTCTCGATTCTCTCATAATTAAGCATAGAGGATGTAGCATAAGGATATGGCTCGTAGTTAGGATAAGTGAAAGTGTTTGGGTAAGGTGGGTATGTGTATTGTAATGGTGGGTATAAATAAGGAATTGGATAGTATTGTTGGTGTTGTTCATAGGTTTGAAGTGGAATGTTTCTTGTGTATGGTCTTCCATGGTATGGGTAACTATGGGAATACGGATAAGCACTCATTTGTAAGCTTCAATGGATTGATTGTAGAAAATTTCCTGCGCAAGCTTAACAAACAACAAATATTTTGCAACTAGAAGTAGTTGCAAGTGAGCACAAGATATGTTCAAGATAAATAAGCTCACTTCTCTAATTAAGTAACAAAAATAAGAAAATAAAACAAACAAAAAGAAAGAAAGCAATTCAAGAACTCTTAAGATTCTACTTCAAAAATGTCAACACAATTCAAGGACCGTTTGCCATCCCCGGCAACGGCGCCATTTTGACGTGTTGTGTGGTATTGCGGTGAGGTGTGGATGTAGGTGGTAAAACGAAAAGTCAAGACTTCTCAAGTGTCGTGTCTCTCAAGGATGGCGAATGTGAACTGAATTAGTGTGTTGGCATTTGAGAGGTTGAAAAGAAAGAGTTACGGGATTTGCTAAGATTGGAGGTCATTTGTAGGAAGGTAGAAAGGGTGATAGGAGTTGTGCAAAATAAATGGAAAGGCGGAGATTGGGGCTTTAGGCTTCTCTATGTGGTCTATCTTTATATGGTTTTGTGAGCTAGAGATGTGGAATAGACTAGAGAATTCATGGCACATCACCAAGTAGCGTCACACTTGGACTCCTACATCCTCATTCGGTTGGGGCATTTCATCGAACACCTTGTCTACCACTCCACTCGGATCTCGTCCTTTCAGACTAAGGGCGGAGATGTGGGTGAGTTAGACTCGTGGGTGGCCGCTATCGCGCACACACTCACTTCCTTTGGGTTTGCTACCTAATGTAGCCACAATAGGCACAAAGCTTGAACAACATCATCCACACAAGTTCATCATCTAACAATCAAGAAACTCACAATTCTACTAGCAATAATATCAAACATCCACATAGATTAACCTTGGGGCCACCAATCCCCTATCTAATCTACTCTAACATGCTAAAGAAACAAGAAAAAGAAAGGAAGTCTCAAAGAAACAAATATTAGATTAAGAATTGGAGAAAATAATTACCACCCTCAAGAAGGGGATCTTTACACTTTTGTTCTTGAAATTCAAATCTTCATCCTTGTACTTGGATCTAATCTAACCTAGAAGAAAAGGAATTTTCCCCCAAGAGGGGAGAAAACCTTCTACAATTTTCAAATCTATCATATTCTAAAACTCTTCTCTTAGGTTTAGGGCAAAAGGGATTTATATAGGTGACAAAAGGGAACAATTTTCCCAAAATGGCCATTGGCCCGACCACGCATGCCACCACGCGTGGTGGTGGGCGTGGATGGTTACTGGAAAGATTCCACGCTCAGCCACACGCGTGTGAGGCTGCGTGGGACGATACTGCAATGCGGCTTCTTTTGTCTTTTGCTCTATTTTAGCCTCAAATCCCTCTCCAACCTGTAAAATACCTAAAAACTCTTCCTGGGATTGATGTTAGAAGATTTTAATCACATCTGAGCTAAAATGCATGCAATTGTTATGATCGGATGTCAAAACATTACACTTCTAATCCATTTTAGACCCTTTTTAAGTACCATTCTTGGTGCTTATCAATATATATATATATATATATATATAATATATATATATATATATATATATATATACACACACACAAAACACTCATACCGTGAATATATGTACATACTTACAAAATATAACATTCATATAAGGGAAAAGGTTCAAATAAACCCTCCAACTTTACCCAAAAGTGCAATTAAGCCCTCCAACATTAGAAAAGTTCAATTAAACACTCAAACTTGTCATTTTGGTACATTTGAACCCAAATGACCGGTTGTTCACCTGAAAACAACCGGTCATTTAAGTTTCTGTCCAATATTTCGGCGACTGTACTGGCGTCCAGTGTCTTCTACCATCTGCTCGTCTCCGGGTTGCTTCTGCCTCCGTTTCTCCTTATTTTCTTGTATTTTTCTCCACTCTGCAAAGAGAAAACTCTATTATGTTCTTCGATCCATCTATCATCTTTGTTCACATGGTGATTCTTTGGACCCAGGTGTGGATTCCAAAATGAAAACAGAAACTGACCCTAAGCCCTGCAAATAGTTATTGTTAAAGCTTTAGATTTTAGACTCGATGAAGTTTAACTTTTGATTTATTGATTTTGTTACATGTGAAACCATGGATTTAACCTTCTGGCTCTAGGACTGTTCAATCTAGGGCTGATTAACCCATTCAGGCTTGAAATTCCGGCCATCGGCGGTCGGTCGCAATTCCGCAGATGCTCAATCACGGCCAATCATTCGATTCTACAACATTCCAGATGTCCAGATCGACAGGCAGACAGTGTGTTCTTTCATTTCCTGGTCTCCCACGCCAATATCAAAACCCTAGTCCGATCCACTTTACTACTCGCTTCAATGGATTCTTCCCTTTCTATCAAACTTCGCTTCGTTTCCACGGCATTCAAGTACAGAAAAAGGAAAAGGGGAGAAGATAAAGGAAAGCATATATACAATATTCCTGCAACCATTGATTTAATTTACACTTGGCAGTTTGTAAAATTTATTTTCTGTACATGGGTTTCCTTGTTAGAATGATGCTCTGGATCATGAGATTCTCGTAGTTTGTTTGTGCTGTTGTGATGACAATTGTGCTCTACTCGTCATCGTTGCAGTCCTTCTCGCCGGCAGAAGCCATCAAATCGTCTAACTTAGACTCCAATCTCAGATTCCATAATTCCAGCGGTGCTCTCGATCGGTTTTCTTTTCGGAAAGCTCCTCTGTGTCGAGTGGCGGCGAATGCGACTCCGCATTGGGTAAATCGGCGTTTTTAGTCGCCTTCTTCGGCGAGTCACCAGGCGACCTTTTGTAGATGGGATGTTTTCCCGTAAGTTTTGACCGGTAACTTGTTGGTTACCGGTAAATTTGACTTATTTGACTAAAAATAATATGTTTGAGGGTCCAATTGTACTTTTTAAAAGTTTAGGTGCCTAATTGACTTTTGGTGTAATGTTTAGGGGCCTATTTGACCCTTTTCCCTTCATATAACCTATGTATGCATACATTATCTACGAACATATATACAACAAATTCCGAAGTCCATACAGTGGTTACATAGGTTTAGTACGAAATCCTCAAGTTTGACACATAAATTCCAACATAGAACTCCTAATTTCATAATTCAACTTATCAATTGTCTAATTTCAAGTGACAATAACCGACTTAAGGGATTCCTTACCTCACAAGTGCGTAATATCACCGTAAAAGTAGTCTTGAACCTTTATCCCCAATTTTCACCGAAAAACCTAGGTAGAATACACCACCATAACAACATATTTAAGAAATCTTTACCTACAATCAAGTTCTAGGGAAGAAATCAAGACTTTTTAACCAAATAAAATTAGAATTTTATCGAAAGATGATCAACTTTGTGTAGAGGCTTGGCTATGGAAGTTGTTGCTCAAGGTTGAAGATGAAGTTCTCTTCTCCCTCTTTTCTCTCTTAAAATTTCGGCCAAGGGGTGGAAATGGAAGACAAACCCAATAAAATCTACTCTTTTAATATTTTAATAAGGGTATGTGGCTAATTAAAGTGACACTTGTCAATTTCTTGTGGTAGATCATGGAAAAATATCTTTGGCTTGCTAGTTATGGGTTAAACAGATATAGTTACGGTAGAAAATAATTTAGTTAATAATGATTTCGAAGCCAAAATTATTCCGAACTTGATTCTATCATTAAATCCTTACATCGGACAATTTTCGGTAAATCGCGAAATACAGCGATACCAAGGTTGTAATAAATTTTCACTCTCATGGGTTAATCTAATTTAAACTTAACTAAGTAGGAAGTTCATGGTTAATGGTATAGTGCATACAGTCCACTTCCTAGGGAAATCTAAACTAAACACATGTTCCTAAAAATTTTACGGTTCATGACCGGCACGCATGTTTGCAGCTTATTATCAACAATTCTAACTCGCAAAATCGTCTTGAAATATCTACTGAACATAACCCATGTATGTCAATGCCTAAATTTTTTTTTTCGAACACTAGACTTATTGGAATGAGTGAAGGGTTACAATTCACAATAGAGAGCCTCCTACTGTCACTGCTGATAGCACTGAGGCTGCCAAGAAACTTCATGCACAATGGACTCGATCCAATCGATTACGTGTGTGTTTCATAGGATCACGAATTCCATCCTATATTCGTGAGATGATTGGCCGTTGTGATACAGTCGAAACCTTGTTTAAAGCTGTTGATGAGCTATTTCCTACATCAAAAACAGCTTTGGCAAATACTCTAATGGTGGAGTTTTATGGTCTTCGTCTTTCCACTGTTAAAGGCACGCGCGAACACATCATGCGGTTAAGAGATATTGCGGCTGAACTAAAGACGTTAGGAAGATCTTTGCCAGATATTTTTGTGGTGCATTTTGCACTTAATACCCTCGCTCAAGAATACAAACCCCTTAAGATTTCCTACACCACACATACAGAGGATTGGACTATCAATGAGTTGATAGCCAAGTGTGCTCAAGAGGAACACAGGCTTGTTACTGAACTTGGGTATGTTCCCTCTTCTTTTGTATGATTGTGAATCCAATATGCCAGACGTTAATACCAATATGTCAGACGTTAATACCAATTCTTTGTGGGTTGACTCTGGTTCAACAACCCACATTGCAAACTCTTTGCAGGATATGACAAAGCTGAGACAGACGATAACTGACTGAAGCATCTTCTTTGGAAACAAGATTGCATCACTAGTGGAAGTTGTCGGAGTTTGCAATTTAGTTTTGAATAGTGGTTCTATTTTGATGTTAGATGAGATATTTTATGTTCCTAGCTCTTTAAAGAACTTAGTTTCGGTTTCAAGACTTGTACCCTTCATATTCAAATTTGAATTTGATACCAATTATTTCAAGTTATTTTGTAATTTTGTTTATGTTGGTATTGGTACATTGTCTGATGGTCTCTTTTTTCGTCTTAACTTAAAGAATAATTTTTTTTGAGTACTACTGACTCTATTACAATGTAGTATCTGTTCATAGCTACTTTCTCAACCAACTGAAGCACAAAGAGTCACCAGTTGCCTCCACTGAGGCTCGAACCCCCCCCCCCCAATCATCCATGTGGGAGTGTTAATCGGGATACCGGGTGCCACTAGACCACAAGGTCTTTGGCACTTAAAGAATAATTTAGGTTATAATTCTTTACATATTCAAAATAGCACCAACCGATGCAGTGTTAACAAAAATTCCTCAATGTTGTCGCATCGGAGATTGAAATATATCTCCGTTGAACGCATTAAGAGATTAGTTAAAGATGTGGTACTTTCTACCTTAGGTTTTTCTGATTTCTTGACTTGTGTAGACTGCATTAAAAGCAAGCAGACTAACAAGTCAAAGAAAGGTGCCAACAGAAGTTCAACATTGTTAGAGATAGTTCATACTGACATATGATGTCCTGACATCGATATGCAGGGCCAGAAATATTTCATTACCTGTACAGATGATTTTTCTAGATTTACCTATGTGTATTTACTTCATCATAAACATCAAGCATTGGATGCCTTTAAACTGTTTAAGGCTGAAGTTGAGAACCAATGCAAGAAGCAAATACAAATAGTTAGGTCGGATAGAGGTGGTGAATATTATGGTAGATACACAGAATATGGACAAGCCTTGGGTTCGCTAAATTTCTTCAAGAGCATGGGATTGTTTCCCAATACACCATGTCGGGTTCTCCGATCAAAGTTGTGTTGTTGAACGAAGAAATCGGACTCTTTTGGATATGGTGCGGAGCATGCAAAGCAACTCTACACTTCCAAAATCATTGTGGGCCAAAGCTCTTAAGATGACAATGTATATATTGAACCGTGTTCCAACCAAGGTTGTCCCCAAGACACCTTTTGAGCTTTTCAAAGGTTGGAATCCGAGTTTGCATCATATGCGTATTTGGGGATGTCCGTCTGAGGTGAGGATATATAACCCACGTGAAAAGAAACTTGACCCGAGGACTATTAGTGCTTTCTTTATTGGATATGCACAATTTTTTAAGGGTTATAGGTTTTATTGTCCAAAACATACTACTAGGATAGTGGAATCAAGAAACGCTAAATTTCTTGCAGATGACTTGATTAGTGGGAGATCGATTTAAGAACCTAGTTCCTTTCTTCGATCATACTGACTCTCGCGCTTCTACGTCGTCTAACGGAGTTGTACTTATACGCAACGCGCCTTCAGTCCCGCCTACGGTTATACGGCCCACCGTTGACATTCCACAAGCTGTTGAAACTCAACCTTTGGAAGAAACATTTAAGGATTTACAGCAACCTCCTGAACTAGATTTCGAACCAATGGTTGATCCAATTCAGGATTTACAGCAAGTTCCTGAACCGATGCAGACTGAACCAATTCAAGAATTGCTACCAGTTCTTGAAGAGGTAGTTGCGCCACAACCTTCTCAAGGTGCGGGTGTTCCAACATTAAGAAGGTCTACTCGGGTGAGGCGTTCAGCAGTACCTAGTTATTATGTATCGTATTTACAAGAATCTGACATTGGAGCCGAAAATGATCCTAACACGTTTTCACAAGCCACAAATTGTGCACAGTCTGATTTGTGGTTAGAAGCCATGAAAGATTGGATTATAATTGGAACCAAATATTGATTATTTAGTATGCCCAACTAATGGTGGGGAATTATATCTTCATTATTTAGTTGGTCAAATCAATTATAAGTGCTATATCATTAATTAGTGGGAGTGATCATTTAGAAAAAAGTCATTAAAAAACTCCACTAAAGATAAGGGATTTAATTGTCTTTCATACATCCTAAATTGAATTGTATGTCAAACAATAAGTCCAAAAGGTTCCACAAGATTCGGGTCATTCTGGCATTAGTTGCACACTTCTAGGTTTTGGGTAGACCAACATCCTAGATGTTGCTAGTTATTCTAATGCGGACTTCGCTGGTTGTGTTGATACTCGAAGAACAACTTCTGGGTACGTTTTTTAGGCCACTTCGGAAGGTGTATGGCTCAAGAATTTCGTCTCCGGACTTAGAATTATAGATTTCATATCTAAGTCGTTAAAAGTCTAATGTGACAACTCTGATGCTGTGTTCCTGGATAAAAATGACAAAAGTGGGAGTCGAATCAAGCATATCGACATTAAGTTTTTAGCCCTTAGAGAGCGTGTTAAACGTAAAGAAGTTGTCATTGAACACATTAGCACAGAGTTAATGTTAGCAGATCCTTTGACTAAAGGCATGCTTCCATTTAAATTCAATGATCTTGTTGTAAACATGGGACTTTCGCCCACTTTATAATTTTGTATATACATTCAGTTCAAATTAATGAAATTCTTTTGTACTTCAGAAACTTCAGATATTTTCTTTTGGGTGTACACTTTATTTCAATTTTATCTAATTAAGAAAATACTTCAGTGGACTTGAAATGAACATATGGTTTGTTTCATTAAGTTGATTACCTTAGTACTCTAATGCAATTTGCATTTGATCATAATGGATACTACTCGTGCTAAGGAGGACGTGTCATTATGGTTGGTGTAATCTTGTTCTTGGAGTTTCATGTTTGCACCAAGTGGGAGAATGTAATGTTTTCTCTTTTGTTATTATTATTAGGATTAATAATAATAATAATAATAATAATAATAATAATAATAATAAATTAAGTATTTTATGTGATGCAAACTATCTAGGCTGACTAAGTACTAGTCTTTGGTCAGCATTAGGTAGTTGGTTACCTACATTGATGGAATGTAGGATTATAGATAGACTCCAAGTCCTCTCACTGCTCAATTCACGCAATACACCATCTAAATTACTGAGTGAAGTGAGAGAAACAACTCTGGTTTACGGTGATTCCACAGGCAACCCGAGAGCCTCTTCTCAACAAACATCGGTCGCAGGCAACCAAAGTATTAAACTATGGCTAGAGGTTAGTAGATCCGTTATTAATTACCTCATATTAATTGTCCTATGTGGTTTATATGCTTACAGTGTGTTCGAGCTTCAAATCGCAAAGAGTGACAGAAGATCAAATCAAACTACGTGTTTTCCCATTTTTATTAGCCGATAGAGCAAAGGACTGGTTATTTTACCTTACTTCAGGCTCAATAAACACATGGGATGAAATGGTAAGATTATTTATTGAAAAGTTTTTCCCAGCATCACGAGTTGCCAGCATTAGAAGGGAAATATGTGGCATCAAGCAAAGAGACAAAGAGGTTCTCCACGAGTACTGGGAACGCTTCAAGCAATTGTGTGCAAGTTGCCCTCAACATGGAGTTTCTAAACAGCTCCTCATTCAATACTTTTATGAAGGATTGCTTCACAGGGAAAGAAAGATGATGGATGCAGCTAGTGGAGGTGCTATAGTGAACAAAACTACTCGTGAAGCTAGAGATTTGATATCCATAATGGCTGCCAATTCACAACAATTTAGATGTAGACAGGACACACCTTCTAGAAGAGTGAGTGAGGTAAACATTTCTTCCCTTGAGAATAAAGTATTTCACTTAACTACTCTTGTTCAACAGTTAGCTCTAGGAGGTACGCATCATGTAAAAGCAACAAACATATGTCCGACACTTCAATATGATTCTTATGAGCAAGCTAACGCAATTGGAGGGTTTCCAGGCCAACCACAAAGAAATTATGATCCCTATTCAAATGCATATAACGCAGGATGGAGGGATCATCCAAATTTCGGCTACAAGTCACGTCCACAATTTCCACAGTTTCAGCCTAGACAACCCATTCAACAACAACCTTTATCTTCACAACAAAAATATTCTAATTCAAATATGTCATAGGAGGATATTGTTAAGTCACTTGCTACTAACACACAACAATTTCAGCAAGAAACAAGAAGAAGTATTCAACACTTGGAAAGTCAGATGTGTCAGCTAGCATCTACCGTGTGTAGATTGGAGTCTCAAGGTAAGTTGCCCTCGCAAACTGTTGTAAACCCAAAGAAAAATGCAAGTGCAGTTACCTTGAGAAGTGGAAAAGAGTTGTCAAACAAAATGAAAAAGAAGTCCATCCACCCCAAAATGATCAAAAGCTTGTCAAAGAAACTCTAGAGACTTTGGTAATTCCTCCCCTTTTTCCTAGTAGATTGGCAAAATAAAAAAAGGATAGAGAACAAAAAGAAATACTTGAGACATTTCGAAAGGTCGAGGTAAATATTCCTTTACTTGATGCTATTAAACAAATTCCTCGATATGCTAAGTTTCTCAAGGAGTTGTGCACAAACAAAAGAAAGTTGAAAGGCAATGAAACGGTAAGCATGGGGGAAAATGTTTAAGATGTTTTACAAAAAAAAGTTGCCTCATAAATGCAAAGATCCTGGTATGTGTTCTATCCCTTGCAAACTTGGAAATGTTCATGTTGAAAGAGCAATGTGAGATCTAGGAGCTTCAATTAATGTGATGCCTTTATCTATTTACTCATCTTCGAATGTTGGTTCCTTAAAAGAAACTGGTGTAATTGTTCAACTTGCTGATAGATCTAATGTTTATCCTGTCGGGGTTTTAGAGGATGTTTTAGTACAAGCTGACGGATTGATTTTTCTGCTGATTTTTATGTGTTAGACATTGATAAACATTATTTTTATTGTTATTTTAATAATATTTTTATAGGTAATTTGTATTAATTGATTAATGTTTATCTATTTTTTATTTATTATTGCTATAAGTAGTTTTTAATAATATTGTTAACTTTTAGGGTTGTTTTTGTTATTTAATTAAGTTTGTTATTAAAATTTTGTCAGCCCAATAAACCTCATTTTATTATTATTATTATTATTATTATTATTATTATTATTATTATTATTATTTCCTTCCTTAGTCAATGAACGAGAGAGAGAGGCGCAGACTTTTCCGATCGCAAACAGAGACATCGGATCGAGAAGGCTTTCTGTGGCTACTCTTCATTAGAGCTCGGAGTTATTGTTGGGATTGAAGCAGTATAAAAGGGGGGCCAAGGTTCTTCGAACAGACGACCAATCATTCACCAACCTGCACAAAAAAGGGTCGTCCCGGTACCTGGTTTCCGGCGGTGGAGTGTGGCGACAAATTCTCTTCGGCAACTGCAGTTTCTGGGCGGCGAAATTCATTTAGTCGGCGTGGGAAATTGACTTGGCTTGGCAGTAGCAGCACATTCGTTTGGCACACCTTTTTGCATAAGCAATTATATTCATTCTTCTTTATTTTATTAATTTGTGCTTAGTCTGCAGTCTGCAGTATAATTACCATTAGGAATTCTTACTTTTATATTTGAATTAAGGGTGTAATTAGAATGAAGACAAACATGATTGTCTCATATACTGTTATTTTGCATTGCTAAATTATTGTTCTAGGAACGTGAGGAGAATCATCATGAAATTCTTGTGTTGATAATGTTTAATTTGCCAATTCTTTTAAGTTTTATCCTATGATTTGTGTAGAGATTAATTGGGTTGGATTTGGCCAATTTAGCTTTTAATTGATCTATTTGAGGGGATTAATTGAGTATATATCATGCCTATTAATTCTGAGCTCTTTAGGATAAACGAATAAATAGTTTAATTGTTTTATTAATTAAGCTGTTTATTTGGTTCATAACCAGGTATTCCGTAAGTTCTTCCAGGCTTAATGGGTTTTAATCATTCGAATAAATGTCGTAAGCATATGAATGATTAAAGCACGTGACTTGCTCTGAACGCCATACGGAGTAATCATATAGCAGCTAGAACGAACCCTTAATTGGTTGGCAATATTAGACTTAAAATGCATAATTAGTAGTGGTAATTGATTTATGTTCCTAGCCTTTATTCTTTTATTAGCCGCTCTCTTGCTTCGTTTGTTATTTTATTGTTTTCCCTGCTAGTTAATTACATGCTATCTCGTTCTTGTTGTTTTTTATTTCTCCAAGCTATTTTATTAGTTCGGTTTCGCTTTAAATTGTTAAGTTAGTTATTTTAATTTCAAGTCTTTGAATTGCATTGTATCAATTCCCTGTGCGTTCGACCCTTGCTATTGCGCACTATCACTATGACTGATTCGTGCACTAGCGAGGACTATTTAAAATTGTCCATCAGACATGGAAGAAGACAATTCTCCCAATTCTTCATTGATCTTATTAGGAATGCCATTTTTTAAAACATCTAGAACTAAAATTGATGTGCATGATGGTTGTTGGTCCCGATAGGGTCGGGAAAAGTCTAGAGGGGGGGGGGTGAATAGACTTTTCTAACTTTTCAAAATATTATCACTTTAATAGAGAGAATCCAAGTGAATAAATTCAACTTGAATTACGCAGCGGAAATAATAATATGGTAAAGTGCTATAAACAAAGTTACGTAAAAGTGAAGAGCTTCACGACATGCAACACGTTAGAAACGTCAGAAATAACTCAAATACTGAGTATATAAAGTTTGGCTCGCATGCGGACGTGGGAACTATCAAACCCAGATCAAATAGTATAAGCAATGAATAGTTGGGTTCGCAGCATAACAACAAATAAGCTTTGACAGGATGAGGTTGAGTAGGAAATAAATCTTGTGCATGCAAATGAGATGTCACGTGAACCAATAAAGCACTTAGCAATAAATGTGACAAAATATGCAATGCATGCAATCTTAGATAGATAAATATGCAAGCAGATATGTGAGCAAATAAAGTAAATGACACAGGGATTTATAGTGGTTCGAAGGTAATGTAATCCTCCTACTCCACTTTCTCCTTCCTTTAGGAGAGATTCCACTATCTTCAATCACCCAGATACAATAGTGAATCTGTGCTCTTCTAGCACTCCTCTACTCCGAATGCCCTTTGCCTACAGCAACACTCAAACCCGAACGTCTTGCACCCAGCTACGTTCACGAGCGTCTTGCACCCAGCTACGCCCTTCAACCAAGTGTTTTGCACCCAGCTACACTTAGTCTGCACGAGTGTTCTGCACAAAGCTGCACTTCTCCGAGTAATTCGCACAAAGCAATTCAACCAAGTGTTTTGCACCCAGCTACACTTAGTTTCCCCGAGTGTCTTGCACAAAGCTACACTCCTACAATTTCTTTTCAAGAAATAAAGTATTTCTCTCTAAGACTTGATTTTTCTCGTGTTTAGCTCACTACTTAGCACTTTCAAATCTGATATCACTTGATGTGTATTTAGTGCTAATATCTTATCCTTGTCTGTTCCCCGTTTCTGCTCTATTAAGCTCTTGCTTTTAGTATCAAGTCTTCTTGGGTTTATATAGCTAAATTAGCTATTTGCCCGTTGTATAATTCTTCAGAGCATTAAATGCTTTCAGATGGTCTTCGTCAACTTTGATGGCTCTGTCGGATGAATTTGAATATTTGCTTCTGATAATCCTCCAACGTTCTTCTGCAATCACTGATATAATTTTCCTTGTAACTTGTAGCCATTCATCCTTGACTTTGTAATGTGAACACTTGATTTTGTTCATAATTCATAAGTCAGGTTGCTCTGAGATATATCCGTTCGGTGACTCTTGCTTGAGCATAATTAATGTCACCGAAAAGTACACTGACTTTTCTCATAATGATCTTCAGCTCCATGTAGCAAGATTATTTGAATTCACCTTTTGGAGTCATCCTCATGCCATATTTAGGAAAATAATATTTTCCCTTTTTGAAAATATTGTTGGCAGTGTTGGACTCCTTTGGAATAAATAGATCATCCTATTTTTCTCCTTGATCACACCATACTCAGCCTCAAAAATGATTTTTTTTCTTCCCCCTATTGGATCTCACGTAAATCATCCTCATGCATGGCATAATAGGTTGACCTTTATTTATGAGGTGTAGGTCATCCTCATCCTCATTTTTAACTCCAAAAATAAAGTCACCTTTTTCTCCTTTAAGAATGCACATGGTTAGCCTCATGAGCAAGTCATGCTCATAGTGACTTGTGACTAAGTCATCCTCATCCACATTTTAATTCCAAGAGGTTAAGTCATCCTCATCCTTATTTTTTATTTCAATTTCGGCTAAGTCATCTTCAATGGCCAAGTCATCCTCATGTTTTGATTTATGACCAAGTCATCCTCATCTCCAAAAAAGTTAAGATCTTTCTTCCCCTTTTCTTTTAATTAATGGGTCATCCTCATCACCAAATTTATCCTTGAAGCAAGTCATCCTCTTCTTTTGAATATGGTCAAGGTTGACCACGCCATTATGCTCCATGAGGTCATCCCCATCTCCAAAAATATTTTCCTTGCATGAGTTAGCCTCTAAAATATTTTGTGAGAGAACCCATTCGAGGTTGACTTCAATTTTGACTTTAATTGCAACATCTTCATCTTGAATTAATTAATTCTTCCAAAGAATTAATTCTTGCAATTTGAACCGTTGTCACGTTCCGGGATGTCTTCGAGTCTTGATCAATCTTCCAAATTCTCCTCAATTTGTAAAGTGGAAGCGAATGACTTACAAGTATAAATTAAAAATTTATACTATTGCAATTTCCACTTAATCGACTAGGCTTGTACTCGGCGTAATCCTATACTAGACTCAAAATAAAATTGGGGGTCTAAAGTTACATTTTTGGTTCATCAAAACAATTACAATATATTCCTAACAATGGTACACTCACAATGGAATTTGATGGTGAACTCATTAAGTTTAACATTTATAATGCCATGAAATATCCTGATGATGTGTCATCTGTTTCTCTAATAGATGCTGTTGACCCTCTCGTACAGAAAATTTCTTATTTGACTGATAATGATGCCTTAGAGGTTGCACTAAATAGGAATTTTACACCAGATGGATTGAAGAAAATCATGAATGAGTTTTCTTTGAATTTTGAGTTGCAGGATATTGTTCATGAGTTGGAGTCACTAAAACCAATGAAATATAATGTTCATTATATTGAATTGCCTACATCTAGCACAAAACTCCTTCCTTATGTTATACAGGCCCCAAAGATAGAATTGAAACCATTGCCAGATCATCTAAAGTATGCATTCTTAAGGGATGGAGAGACTCTTCCCCTGCTAATCTCCAACAAATTATCTACATTGGAAGAAGAAAAATTGGTCTGAGTGCTTAGAGAATATAAAGAAGCTATAGGTTGGACTATAGCTGATATTAAGGGATTGAGCCCTTCCACTTGTATGCACCGGATATTGTTGGAAGATGATTGTAAGCCTTCTAAACAACCCCAACGCCGATTGAACACACCCATGATGGAGGTGGTTAAGAAAGAGATCCTGAAACTTCTTGATGCAGGTATAATCTATCCAATTTCGGATAGCAAGTGGGTAAGTCCTGTGCACGTTGTCCCAAAGAAAACATGTATAACAGTAATAGAAAATGATGATGGTGAGTTGGTGCCTACTCGTATTCCAAATGGGTGGCGAATGTGTGTAGATTACAGGAAATTAAATGCATCAACTAGAAAATATCATTTTCCACTCCCGTTTATTTATCAAATGCTTGAACGTTTAGCAGGTCATTCGCATTATTGTTGCCTAGATGGTTTTTCAGGTTTTCATCAAATTCCAGTTGCACCTGAGGACCAAGAAAAAACTACGTTCACATGCCCGTTTGGCACCTTTGCATTTCGGTGGATGCCTTTTGGTCTCTGCAATGCTCCTGCGACGTTTCAAAGGTGTATGGTTAGTATCTTTTCAGATTTTGTAGAGATTTTTATAGAGGTATTCATGGATGACTTTACAATCTATGGTGATTCATTTGATGCCTGTTTAGCTAACCTCACAAAAGTGCTTGAAAGATGCATTGAAAAAAATCTTATTTTAAATTTTGAAAAATGTCACTTCATGGTTGATCAAGGCATTATTTTGGGTCACGTAGTATCTTCTAAATGAATTGAAGTGGATAGAGCTAAGGTAGACGTTATTAAATCTTTGTCTTACCCTGCTAGTGTGCGGGAGGTTCGCTCTTTTCTTGGTCATGCAGGTTTCTATAGGAGATTTATCAAAGATTTTTCAAAGATCAACAATCCATTGTGTCGGTCATTGCAAAAAGACGTGACATTTGAATTAGATGAGGCATGTAAAAATGCATTTGATACACTAAAAGATATGTTGACATCTGCACCAATAATTCAGTCACCGAATTAGGATCTTCCATTTGAACTTATGTGCGATGCCAGCAATTATGCAGTTGGCGCTGTACTTGGGCAAAAAGTTGGAAGAGTTTCACATGTTATATATTATGCTTCAAGAACACTTGACAGTGCACAAAGCAATTATACCACAACAGAAAAAGAACTTTTAGCTATTGTCTTTGCTTTAGAAAAATTATGTTCATACTTACTTGGTACTAAAGTGATTGTTTATTCTGACCATGCAGCTCTAAAGTACTTGCTTTCAAAGAAAGAAGCAAAACCCAAACTCATTCGGTGGATGCTCTTATTACAAGAGTTTAACCTGGAGATACGAGATAAAAAGGGTGCAGAAAATTTAGTTGTTGATACACCTTAGCAGGCTGATCACAAGTGAAAAACCTTCACCAATACAAGATGATTTTCCTGATGAACATCTTTTTTCTGTCCAAAAGACAATTCCCTGGTATGCTGATATTGTGAATTACTTAGTTACTAGAACATTACCCGCTGATTTATCTAAATCTCAAAAAGATAAAATAAAGAGTGATGCCAAATATTACGTTTGGGATGACCCTTATTTGTGGAAGCATTGTTCTGATCAAATAATCCGAAGGTGTGTATCTCAAGAACAAATTCCTTCCATTTTGAAATTTTGTCATTCATATGCATGTGGAGGGCATTTTGGTCCAAAAAGAACAGCCCGTAAAGTGTTGGAATGTGGTTTATTTTGGCCATCTCTATTCTGTGATTGCTATATGTTTTGCAAAACATGTGCACAGTGTCAAAAAACTAGAAATTTGGGTTATAGGGATCAAATGCCACTTACCCCTATTCTTGTTTGTGAAATATTTGATGTTTGGGGTATTGATTTCATGGGTCCGTTTCCTTCTTCTTTCAATAATGTCTACATTATTCTTGTTGTGGATTATGTGTCAAAGTGGGTTAAAGCTAAGGCTACCCAGACTGATTGTGCTAAAGTTGTTGTTGAGTTTGTTAAATCTAATATTTTTACCAGGTTTGAGATGCCAAGAGCAATAATAAGCAACCGTGGAACCCATTTTTGCAATAGACTGGTGGAAGCATTGATGAAAAATATGATGTTACTCACCGTATTTCTACAGGTTACCATCCACAAAGCAATGGACAAGCCGAAATCTCAAACAAGGAAATCAAGTCCATACTTGAGAAGACTGTTAATCCAAATAGGAAAGATTGGAGTACACGACTTGATGATGCTTTATGGGCTTATCGAACAGCCTACAAAACTCCAATAGGTATGTCTCCTTATCGTTTAGTATTTGGTAAACCGTGCCACCTTCCTGTTGAGCTGGAACACAAGGCGTATTGGGTCGTTAAGCAATGTAACATGAGGATGGATGAAACTGGTGAGTTGAGGAAGTTGCAGCTGCAGGAGCTTGAAGAAATTCGTAATGATGCATACGAAAGCTCTAGAATTTACAAGGAAAAAACAAAAGCATTTCATGATCAAAAGATTTCCAGGAAAATATTTTCTATTGGTCAAAAAGTTTTACTTTATCATTCTAGATTAAAACTTTTTCCTGGTAAATTGCGTTCTAGATGGGTAGGACCTTTTGTTGTCACTAATGTTTTTCCTCATGGTGCAGTTGAAATACACAGTTTAGAAACTGGAAAAACATTTAAAGTGAATGGTCATCGTTTAAAGCCATTTTATGAAGGTTTTCAGGCATATAACGTTGAGAAGATTGGTTTGCAGTGCCCCATTTATGAAGATTGAAAAGAGATGATGTCCAGCCAGTGACATGCCACCTATAATCAGGGGAGTTTGTTCCATTCTTTAAATAAATTTGTTTATTTTTCTTAATTTTTAATTTTTATTCAACAAATGAGGACAATGTTGAGATTAAGTGTGGGGAGAGATATGATTATTTTCTTCTCGCCAAATTGAAAAAAAAAAACTTTCTTTTTCTACTAAAATTTTTCCAAAAAATAATAGTATTTTTACTAAAATTCATAACATAATTGAATAATTGGTCTTGCATATTATGAGTATTTAGTTAGTGTTTTGTTTGATATGGTGGTGGCTAAACTAACCAAGCATGAACCCGTGAGATATTTGAGCCTTTGACTAACACTTCAATCCAATTATTTTGTTCTTGTGTGATATCTTCCATAGACTTGTATCTCTAAAACTTGTCTTGATTCTCTTTAAAGCTAATTTGATCCATGCATGATTTTAATATGATTAAGGCCATCTTTGATTTTTAGCCTCACTAGCCAAATAGCTTGTTCATATCGTAATTATTCTCCTTTGTCAGCCACTTTGAGCCTTTTGACTCTATTTTATTCTTATTGAACCACACATTATAAGTCTCATCCCTGAAATTAATTTCCTTAACCTTGCCTAGAGGACTAGGGAGCTTTGATTGGGTAAATGCATAAAGATTGAGTGTGGGGAAAGAAGTTGGCAAAAGTGTCTATATGAGTGAGAATAAGGAAATTGTCATTGGAGTTTTATGAGCTTTTTGGTTGGTATCTTCAAAAAAAAAAAATGAGTTGATGTAGTTGTTTCTATTTGAGGTTGTTTCTACACTAAGGAGGATGAAATGTGTAATGGAAAGTGCCTTTCTTCAGATTCTACAAAAAAAAAATCAAAAGAAAAAAAAATGAAAAGTAGCCAGTACAAAAAAGAGAAAAAGAGAAAATGAAATTATCATTTTTGGTTGTTATTAGTAGTCCTGCAGAATAAGATATGAATAGTTTATGGTCATATTGGGATGTGATAGTGTATTTGGTTGGAGTTGAAATATCAAAATAACAAGAGTGTTTGGGTTCATTTGATCTTTATGTTTGAGTTAGTTCATTCAATTATGCTCCTCTAGTTTTGAACGCCTTTTGAACTACTTTTCCAAATAATTCCTACCCTTTTGCCCTAAGCCCCATTACAACCCTGGTGAAAGTCCTTATGATTTAGTCATGCATGTTATCTTGTAGTGGAGAATGAGAAGATATGCAAGCATATGGTAGAGCATTTCTATAGGAATTGATTTGAGTGAAATTTATACACCCCCTCAAACACTTTTTGAGTGACGAGTGATATACCCGTGAGGGCTTGGTTATTTAGTTTACTCCATTTTCAAATAAACTGCTAGCTAAGTATTTATAATGTGTTTGAGACCAATGTTCATGAAGTGTTATGAGTTTTTTTTAAAAATTCAAGTTTTCTTAAATAATGTTTTTGCTTGGGGACAAGCAAATGATTAGTGTGTGGAATTTTGATAAGCACTATTTTTATATTTAATTTAAATTAATTTTTATAGTAAATTAGTTTTATTTATTTTACATTATATTTATTTTAAGTTTTATTTTATATTTTATACTAATATAATAATTATGTTAATAATTATGTTTAATAAATAACTTTGGGCCATTAGGAATAAACATATTGCATTTGTTATTAATAAGATTTGGGCTAGGTGGATCAAAATGGGCTTTTTACTCCACTAATTTGATTTGATACAACAAAGTTGGCAAATTATTGTGTGGACCATACTATTAAACAATGCACATCCAATATAAAAATAATGTACATTCAGTATAAAAATAATGTACATTATATTCAGGGGATGTACATTATTTGTGTACTAAATGTACATTATTTTTATAGTTTTTATAGTATAAAAATAATGTACATTTAGTAACTTAAAAATGTACATTTGATTATGGTTCACATAGTAGTGTGGACCATGGTCCACACAATAATTTGCCAACAAAGTTTATTTGTTTATTTTATTGTTAAAGCCCAAGATCAAATAAATTAATTAAACAATCCCTTTTAGGTTATTTTCTTTCTTTAATTTGCTATGTTATGTAATCTGTACGTAGAATATAATACAGCAGCAGCAAATTGCGTGCGATGACCAAATCCAACGGCGACGTGCGAAGTCTTCAATACGTGATCAAAATTGTACGCGTCTTCCGACTGCTGCGTGCGAATCGGCGATGCTACGTGCGACGAGGATTGCGTGGAGTGCTGCCAACCAAAGAATTCAGCCGCAACTCATGCTCCTGCTTAGTATATAAATATGTGTGATTGTAATGTCAGGACATCACCCCTGATCATTAGAAATTCCTTTTCCTTTGTCTCTCACGTAAATAACACATGTATGTTTTGTTCGTCTCTTTTATGAGATTAATATAAATATATATTTTAAACACTCCTTGCGATGTACTGATGAGTTCTTATTTTTCCAATTCGAGGATTATTGAAATTTGATTCTACAAGACCAGTAAGCTTTATTTAACCTATATTATTCTTTACACTTTACTATCTATATATCTTCTGTTATATTTATATAAATTATTGCTTGGTTAATTGTTGCAATAGGGCTCATTGTTCAATTATCAATTTATTAAATTGCTAGTCAGAAACTTGAATCCGTAATTGTTTAAGTGTTTTGATGTTGGTAGCAAATAGCACAATTTGATTATAACTGATTTTCAGTTTGTGTTATGAAGATATATAGTCTAGCTTAAATAAACCGAGCTTATAAGTTTGTTGGCTAGGATTGGTAGTCTTTCTAATTCGATTAATGCTGTTAGTAAATTAAATCCTAAGAGCTTGTTTAGGGTTGTTTATTAGCTAGGGAAATATTTAAAGAGCTTGTTTTAATTACCGACGAACTAAGGAAAGACAGGTTGTTAGAGCTTGTTAATAACCATAACCAATCTAGTAAAGAGTAAAGTTAGTTTGGCTTCATATCAATATTTGTCTTGTTAGAATTAAACTGATATTATTCCTTGGGTTGGATACCATTTGCCATTGACATTTACTTGATAATTATTTGCTATTTGATATTATTTTTTCCATTTTCCATTTTATTGTTGTTATTTAAGTTTCTATTCCCATTTCATTATTTATTAAATCTATTGCTAAAGATAAGTCTAACCAATCTCTGTGGGTACGACCTTACTCATCGCTATTACAATTCATAAGAGTAAGTATTTATTATTTGTTGGTTTCGACACCCATCATCTCCTAATAAATTTTTCAAAAAAAAATAGTAATAATAATAATAATAATATTTTTACTAAAATTCATAACATAATTTAATAATTGATCTTGCATATTATGAGTATTTAGTTAGTGTTTTGTTTGATATGGTGGTGGCTAAACTAAGCAAGCATGAACCTGTGAGATATTTGAGCCTTTGACTGACACTTCAGTCCAATTATTTTGTTCTTGTGTGATATCTTCCATAGACTTGTATCTCTAGAACTTGCCTTGATTCTCTTTAAAGCTAATTTGATTCATACGTGATTTTTAATATGATTAAAGCGATCTTTGATTTTTAGCCCCACTAGCCAAATAGTCTATTCATACCATAATTATTTTCCTTTGTCACCCACTTTGAGCATGTTAACTGTATTTTCGTTCTTATTGAACCACACATTATAATCCTCATACCTTAAATTAATGATTTCCTTAACCTTGCCTGAAGGACTAGGGGAACTTTAATTGGTTAAATGCATAAGGATTGAGTGTGTGGAAAGATGTTGATAAAGTGTCTATATGAGTAAGAATGATAATTTTCATTGGAGTTCTATGAGCTTTTTGGTTGGTATTTTCAAAAAGAAAATGAGTTGATATAGATGTCTAAATTTGAGGTTATTTCTAAACTAAAGAGGGTGAAATGTGTGATGGAAAGTGCCTTTCTTCAGATTCTAAAAAAAAAAAATCAAATCAAATCAAAAAGAAAAAAAAAAGAAAAAGAGAAAAAAAAACGAAAAGTATCAGCACAAAAAAGAGAAAAAAGAGAAAATGAAATTATCATTTTTGGTTGTTATTAGTATTCATGTTGAATAAGGTATGAATAGTTTGTGGTCTTATGAGATGTGATCGTTTATTTGGTTGGAGTTGAACTATCAAAATAACAAGAGAGATTGAGTTTATTTGGTCTTTATTTTTGAGTTAGTTCATTCAATCATGCTCCTCTAGTTTTGAAGGCTTTTTGAACTAATTTTCCAAATATTTCCTTCCCTTTGCCTTAACCCCCATTACAACCTTGGAGAAAGTACTTATGATTTGGTCATGCATGTTATCTTGTAGTGGAGGATGAAAAGATATGCAAGCCTATAGTAGAACATTTCTATAGGAATTGATTTGAGTGAAATTTACACACCCTTCAAACACTTGTGAGTCATGAGTGATATTCCCGTGAGGGCTTGGTTATTTAGTTTACTCCATTTTCAAATAAATTGCTAGCTAAGTATTTATAGTGTGTTTGATACCAATGTTCATGAAGTGTTATGAGTTTTTACATATCTAGGTTTTCTTGAATAATGTTTTTGTTTGAGGACAAGCAAATGATTAGTGTGAGGATTTTGATAAGCACTATTTTTATACTTAATTTAGTACGAAGATAAAGACTTATTAGGTGGTTTGCAAGTGGTTCCATCCAGAGGTCTACTTGTCTACATTCGGCAAGACCATCAATTATTTCAGAAAAGTTTTAAGGTTCTCTAAAGATCAAAACTCTGTTGTAACACAGTTTGTGAATCTAAATTTTATTAGCGTAGCTAGAAAATTTGGTTCTATGTCAGATTGTATGAAATGGCTTTACATTCCATTGAACCTTGTTGTAATTGTTTCTAATGTTTATTAATGCAGTCTATCGTTCAAAAAAAATTAGATTGATCTTATAATAAAGTAGTTTTATTTATCTTAAGTTATATTTATTTTAAGCTTTATTTTATACTAGTTTTATACGCGTATTGCGCGAATGAGTTAATGCCCAATGTTTATATTTAAATAAATATTTGAAAGTATATCAATGCAAGATTATATAGGAGAAGTTTATACATGGTAATTGAATTTCGAATTTTTTTATTTAAATATCTAACTCAAAGGATATGAATCCAAGATAATATAAAAAATTTATTATAATTATTACTAAAATAAATGTTTGCAACCTTGTAAAATCAATAGTCTAAATATTTGGTCTAAAAATGATAGTCTAAATAAATACTACTTTTAATTTGAATTTTTCTAAGTGGTTCTTAATTCTCTTTTGAGTAACATTGTCATTGTCTTCATCTTTACTATTTGTTCTCTTCCTTTTTGTTGGTAGTGTGTTATTTGCAATTCGCATATTGTTGGTAGCATAGATGACAACGTCATGCAATGAGATTTTGATATAGGAGCTATGGACTTTCATTTAGGTGTTCTGCTTGAGGTTCATTTGGTTCAACAATTATTGTTGAATGAATTATTGTCGATAAAGAAATCCCTAGTTTAAGAAAAAAGATTAAATAAATTAATAAAAATTTGAAAATCTAAAATATTATGTATTCCAAAGATATTAAAAGGTAGTTTCTCGCTTTAATTTGTTGGGTAATGGGTTATTTGAGTACTTTCATTGTCAACAAATCCTCCAAGTAATTAATATGATTGGTTTCAAACTATTCTTTTTTATTTTTTTCATGTTATTAAAGAAATACATATGTATCATTTTTTGGTGTAACTACTAATTTATTTAATTCAATAAGAGTAAAATAGAGTGATTCCACTTCAATTTGTTGGGCTATTATTTGAGTACTCTCTTTGTCAACCAATCCCCAAGTAGTTAATATAATTAGCTTTAAATTATTTTAAATTTTTTTTCATAGTATTAATAAAATACTTGGTAAATAAATATATAAAATTATTTTGTACTATAACTTGATATTTAATTACAAGATATTGTAAAAATAAGATAATGTACAATGTAATGAATATCAATTGATAAATTTGAATGTAAATAATCTTTGCATGAGAGAAAATAAAGACAATATAACTAATGAAATTATTTCTCTTATTTAATTTAATTTTTTGATAATAAATAATTTTTTCAAATAAAGATATTGTAGACACATAATTCTAAATTAAACAAATACATATGTATCATTTTTTGTTGTAGCTACTAATTTATTTAATTTAATAAGAGTAAAATAGAGTTATTTTTTTTTTATATTAAGACAGTTTGTAATATTTTGTTTACTGACTCCAACAAAAAGCTGTACATGTACAAATTTATGATATGATATACAGTTACATTTGCTTTACGATAATGATTTTTTAGATATTAATGTGCGCGATCATGTTATATCTTTCGATATCCAACGTTATTTGTAATAGTTTCATTTTGGAGAGGACATAAGCGATTTAAAACTTAGATAAAGAAAATCATGAATGGCAAGTCCAAACATGACTTGATAAAATTAATAGTATATGTGGCACTTAATTAAATTAAGATTTAGGGCTTATAAACGGGCCATTGAACTATATATATATATACATACTTTTATGTTTATATTTCTACGAATACTTTATTTTTCACATTCAACTATTGATAAACTCATTGTATTAATTTTATGAGCTGAATTTATTAATCTAAATGAAAAATAACATTCCAATAATAATTTTATGAGATCAACGCTTTTTACCTTCTAAAAATAGGAGTCGGACATAGCATCGTAATAAAAAAAATTTAAACATAAAATAGGAAGAAAGTTAATTCATGTATATATAAATTACTGTTATTGAAATATAAAATTTTGTGATATAATGTAACCTATTTATAATCTCGGAATATATCTAATGACTGAGACGGCATGCGTAAATAAATTCTGCATTAACTTGGAGTTTGGCCAAAAATTATGTAGTAGTGTGGCAATACATATTAATTTGATACTCAAAGCCACTCTCAATTGTACAGATCAATTCCTCAAAGGCAATACAAAACAATGAACACAGTAAGGAATTTCTCAGTGGCCAAAATCAATTGAATTGAGAGTCTCAATTGCCCAGGCGGTGAGACATAGACAACCACAATTTTTTATTTTAATTTTTATTTTATTCTTATGACAAAACACCATGACTTGCAAGGATTAAAGTTTCCAATGAATTGAACACCACATCAAATAAAAACCAGTGCATTATTTTATATTATTGCACGGATCTAAACGCAGAACAACGCATGTGACATATGCATTCACCTATCGACCAGAAGAGCACAAACGCCAGTTGCATTCATCTGTGACATATGCTTGGACCAGAAGAACTAAATTGCCAGTTGCGTTTTAGTGGTAAAGTGTTTCTGGATGCGTCAAATCATCATCAAAGCTCACCACATTTACCTATAAATAGTTCTGGTTAGACGATTTTGTTACAGCACAAACAAAATATATGCATTGTTCATATGGTAGCATCACTTCCTAAAGACGCACAAGTTATTGAAAAGTTTTTATATATATTTCAGACCGCTATGGGAAAAATCAAGAAAAAACGGTGAGAATATATAGATTTATATGAGTATGTTAGTTTGCGTTTTAGGGTTGGAGATTGCTTATTTAATTTGTCCTCGACTTCTGGATATTTTTTCGTTTTGCAGATACAAATTATGGAGGGACAAGTTGAATTTCAATTAAAATTCGCGAATGGTCTCCGAATTTCAATTAAAATTCGCGACATATATTTATTTATTTAAATAAATATATTTCACGAAATTATAAAAAAAAATAGTAATAATATATTTGCATGAAAGAAATGATCATGTCTTTTGCAGAGATGATCCATTACTTTCATTCAAATATATATAATTTCGTCCAATTACAGGTTTAATCGGACGAATTATGTTGTAAAACACGCCATCACGATAAAGTTTGTTTATAATAAGCCTGCCCGCCAACAATGTAATACGTATTTTATATCAGAGAAGCCCATAATATAACTGTATATATGAAAATCAATAAATCATTTATTCTTTCAATTTCTTAATTTTTTGCAATAACTAGTACTTTGTTGTTTATATTTTAATTTTTGAAGTTTATTGAAATATATATAAATTACAGTTATTGATATAAAATTTTGTGATATAAACTTTCATCTTCGTAAAAAAAATTATAACACTAGAATCTAAATCATGTGACGCAAAACTCATTACTAATAAGTAAAGGATGTAACTATATATAAATTACACTTATTGGCCTTCCGAAAGCATTTACCATTCCCTCAATTGCAATAGAATAAATACCCTGCACATCATCATGACGTTTAACACGTGCTCGTTATTTGTGACTTTGCCGTTTTAACATGTTATCAACAATTCTACGAGGCCATTTTAAACCAGCTTGTTGCATTTGTAATCTATGTGTTCGCCGTTGTGCGAACTATAAAGCTAGTTTTTCGTATGTTACTTTAGCCAATGTAGACACCGGTAAAATACGACAACCCTTCAAGCTGTTATTGAATGATTCAGAACTGTTGGTCGTCATTAAACCGTGTCAAAAACCACCATCGTGACTTATAACCCAATAGCGCGGAGGAATTGAATTCAAATAATTATACGCCCCATTGTCAATTGCGCGTATTTTCTTCATTGTTGCTTCAAATGCCCTGGTATCAAAAGCACAACTTGCTTGCCAAACCAATGTTTTTAACGTCTTGTTCTTAAAGTTCGTCATTAGGTTTGATCTAAGATGTCTTAGACAATACCGTCGTTGTATTCGAGGCTCGCTTAATTCAGGCAGATCACGAAACGCAACGTCAATGCCACCATGTCGATCGGATATAATACATATGTATTCAACATCACCAAACACATGTTGTGCCAACAATTTCAAAAACCAAGTCCAACTGTCTCCGGTTTCACCATCAACGATTGAGTATGCAATTGGAAAAATTTCTTTGTTTGCATTCATTGAAACTGCTAGCAGTAAGTGGCCTCCATACTTTCCATACAAATGAGTACCATCAATTGTAAGAACGGGCAGACAATATTTGAATCCGTCAATTGCGGGTTTAAATGCCCAAAACGCGTACTTAAATTGATACTCGTTTGGAGTACCACTTGGGTTGGCAACAATATCAATAACAATGCCGGGGTTTGTTTGATGTTAAGCCAGTAACATTTGCGGAAGTACGTTGTAGGACTCTTCCCACTTCCCATACAATGTTTCCAAAGCGCGCACTCTGCCATACCAAGCCTTTTTGTAATCAACATCAACAACCCATTTGGCCTTTACATCTTGTTGGACATATTTGATTTTGTACTTCGGATCCTCTTCAATTTTTGGCAAAATTAAATCCACAATGACTTGACTAGTAAGGAGGTAGTCTTCCGCGCCTTCGCTGTAATCCACACGATAGGTGTGCTTATCCTTGAACTTTTTAACAATCCAGTGCCCTACAATTGGAACTTCACTCGTAGTAATCATCCACGTACACTGATCAGGATATAAACATGTGGCCTTCCAATATTTTTCTTGCTTAAACACGGTCTTGAAATGTCGGTGCTGAGCAAGGGCTGCAAGGTTGTGAAGTGCTACCAAATTCTTTAATTCTGGGTAACTTCCAAAAAACATTCCAACTTGTATGGACGAACTATGAGAATGTAAAGTTTTTTTGTACTCATCGATATCATCGTACCATTCCGGCGTATCTGATCGATGGCCATATGATGTAAACTGAGATGTTGTCGATGGCGAAGCACGAGCAACCGGTGGGACATATTCTTCGGAATCATTTGAACCATACCAATAATCAGCCCCTTCACCACTTCCGCTACTATCACTACTTCCATCAGATTCAAAATCAAAGCAATAATCTCACCCAGTACATGGTCTAGAAGAAAGTTAGAGAAACGATCTCACCCAATGTGTTCCCCACACAATTTGTACCCAATCTGTAATGGTTATAGCAGATCGTTGAAGTTGGAGATCTATGCAATCAGAAGTCCAAGAAATCCCTTCTTGAAGAGTTGCTCTGTTGCAATATGCTTCACTGACTCACTCTACACTGTCCCACAACTGCATGGTCTTTTGTCCACAAATTCAACATCAGAGTTTTCTTCTCAAGTTTTTCTTCGTAAAACTTTAGATAATAAGTCTTGAGAAAGAGATATGTCAGAGTATCCTTCTTAGATCGTTGAGAGAGTTTTTCAGTGATTCAAAATGTCAAAACTATCTTTTGTAGTAGTGTCTCTCAATTTCTTGAATCAACTCGCTCTTTAAATAATATCTCTAACTTAGGTAGACAAGTAATCTCAAAGATATTTCCATAAGGAAGATTATTGTCTTACCTTTATGAGGTGTACTAGGAGATAAGGACTTTCTTGTAAAGTCACCTCATACGTTGTAACTGCTTGATCAGATAAATCCGGATAGGCGGTGTAGTTTAAGAGCTAGTTTCCACAAGCTCTGACGTAGTGTCTGCTTGATCAGGTATTTACTTAGTTCACTGACATACACAAGACTTAACATATCTAATTTTGCCATAATAATTCAACCAATTACAAGTTAGGGTTTCTAACCTTTAAACACTAACAATTATAATACATTTGTATTATTTATAAGTTATCAAATAATATTACAAGTCGTTTTCAAAAAAAAAAATAATATTACAAGTCTTATATACATTTTTAATAGCACAAGTTCAAATGATGTTAAAGTCTTTAAAAAAAATTTTAGTTTAGTAAAAAATTATTATTAATTTTGAGATTAATGGCTAAAATCTTATTTTAAACAAAAGTATTTACTTTAAAAAGTATGTGTGTATATAACTATAACTATAACTATAACTATATATATATATATATATATATATATATATATAGATAGATAGATAGATAGATAGATATATTAGCATTATTATTTCAAATTTCAAAAGGTTGAAGTTAGTCAAGTTACCTAATTAGAAATAATTTTAGTTGTTAAATGTTAATTATGAGGTCAAGGTTCAAATCTCATTTCAAATAAAAAAGTGAATTTATAATTATATTATATATAAATAAATAAAAAATTCCTTGTTTAACCTAAGACCGGCCCACAAGAGGCCTAGGCCCAAGATCGGCCCATGTTCATAATTTGACCACCTCTAATTTACAGAAAATGATGAGTTTGGTCCCTAAGTTATAATCGTAGTGATGACTCAGTCCCTGTGTTATTACCATATCCATTTTTAGTCGCTCCGCTATGAATAAAGTGGCGAGTTTGATCCCTAGCGTTATTGGTGTATTGACAGAGTTAATTTAAGGGTTAAGAAGTAAATTCTTTAATAAAACTGCAATATAACTTGTTTCTCTTGTTTCTCCCTTGTACAGACTTAGCCAAAATACTTTCCCTCGAAATCGACAAAAGTCCTAAATTACTTATGTAATCAACGAAGAAATTGTACTCCCATTTTTATGAAAAATCAAATTTCAATATTTCAATTCTATTTATAAAAAAACAACTTAAATTACAAATTTTTGACAAATAAAAAAACTTACTCCATAACGTAGACAATCTTGGTATCTTTTCCTCGGATTAACATAACCCCAGGATATTTCGATTATTTACTTAAACATATAAAATAGAGAAACAACTTACCTGTGAATTTTGCAAATTAAAAGTGGAAGAATTTGAGACGTCAATGCTTAGAGAAGAAGAAGACCTTCGAATGTAGATATAAGAAGAAAAGAACGATTGTTACACAATGAGTTTTAACATAAAAATGGGATTATAATTTGTAATTTCTATTTTACCTATCTATTATTAAATTATTTTTAAGTTTTGCGTTAACTCCAGACGAAATATTAACGTCGGGGATCAAACTCGTCACTTCACTTAACCGAGGAATTAACCTAAGATAATGTCATAACTTAAGGATTAAAAAAAAAAGAATAGGAACTTGTTTATAACTCAGGAACTAAAGATGTAATTTTTCACCTGGTATATAAATTAGCTCTGCCTAATAAGCGTCTTTTCAGTACCCGAGACAGGCCCAGGCCCAGAATTTGGCTACTTTCAATAGGCCTAAGTATGTAAGGTTAGCTCTGCCCAATAGGCCTTTTCAGTTCGTAGAGACTGACGGGTTTATGTGAAGGGCCAGAGGGGTTCCGCCTCCTAAGTCCTAATTCTGCAGCCAAATCAGCTTCACAATTCTGCAGAGAAATGCCAGGCTCAGTAATAGAAACTGAACATGAAGCCATTAACAAATTCGAGTATTTAGAGGAGGAAGTCAATGAAGAAGAAGAGGAATCATGGTCCTCTTCCGACGAGGAAATCGGCGGCGCCTTGGATTACTTGGATGCTAGGGATGGTTCGGAAGGCGGCATTGGCGGCGGTGGTGGTGGAGGTTTCACTCTGCAATCAAGTGGTAGACGACCCAATGCTTACGGAGGGATTCACTCTCGACCCAACAATTCATCCCTTCAACCCCTCTCCAATCGCACCCAGAAGTTTGCTAATCGCATCAAAGCTTCCCCTTTGGAGGTAGGTAATCATAATTCTTATTGAATTGTAATTTTATAATCATAATAGAAAGATAATGCAATTTATATTATATTTTACGTGAATTTGGTATGCTAATTAATTATTTAAAACATTGGATTTTCTAGTCAAATCAGGGAAAAGATCCACTTCGAATTTATTGATGCGAATTTTCTTATATTTAGTGAATTTGCTCATCAAAAGACGAAAAAAAAATAAGATTTGATTTGACTCCTATTTGTGTCTATTTGGTAGACTGTGACCAGGTGCACCAAGCTTGGTGTACCCTCTGAATTTTAGTGAGCTTAATGCTTTGAAGTCAATGAAAACATCCATGCATGAATATTTACATAAAAAACAATGAACAATTTTTGGATGAAATTTTGTTACAAACATGACTAGCATTATTTCAAAGTCAATGAAAGTTTGTTTCAAAAGCATTTAACTTTAAACTTTAAAGTGAACATCTCTCACAATTTTGATGAAGATCACCCACAACTACTATGAACATTTATTGTGGATGCACTGATGCACATGGTGGATCAGGGCCTCAGGGGGCCATAATATGCATCTGCATGCCCTTCATTTCCACAAAGTCAAATCCTTTACAATCTTTTTGTAGTGAGTAAGACTGAAAAGGATTATTTAGAAAAGGAAGTACAACCTGCTTTTCTGCTGTTCTTATAGGAACAGTGATATGTGCAAGAACTTGTAAAATGCAAAGCCTGTTTTCCTCAGTTTCTTCATTACTGTAACCACTGAGTAAAATTGAGTGAATCTAAAGTTGGAAACATATGCAGTAAAGGGAGGAAAGTTGACTTGTGAAGATACTATTATTGCTAAAAGTTTTGATAATTATGCCTTTGAAACATGTAACTTGCTAAATACTGAAATGTGCTTGAGTTGCTGTCGATCACAGGAATGGGAAGGAAGGATCAATTTTGGCATGTCAAACTCCGTAACAACTGAAATTCGTGAAAGTGTTCGTGAGATGGCCATTGGTAAAACTAAAACCACTGACAAAGCAGACCGTGCAACTGTTGAACAGGTAATGTACCCAATTTATGATGTAGCGAAAATTTTATAATCCTATGCTGTCAGTAATGAAAATAGATTCTCAATGATAATTTTCCCTAATACTTTGATTAGTGAGTTCCGTATTTGTGCTTCTTTTCTTGACATGCAGTGCTGCTACAGTGCTACATCTGAAAGTCACAATAATTCTAATTGTTTTGGAACTCCTTCATTTTGTTATTACATCTGTAAGTCGTGATAAATCTATAAATCAAAAGATTTCAGTCCATACTTGCAAGTAGCATATAGCTCCTCAGTAGCTAAAGTATATAAAACTTTTGAAAGAGAAGGCATAGACTCATAGAGTGAGTATCATATAGCTCCTCACTCCTTAGTAGCGAAAGTATATAAAACTTTTGAAAGAGAAGGCATAGAACGAGTATGTGCAAAAAACAATGGGATTCCATTGTATTCAGTTTACCTGAAAAGCCTTCAAGTTTTCAGTACAAATACAAATTGAATGCCTACATGGAAATGAAAATCAGTTTCTCTTTATAATCTGTAGAGAGGTTAACAGTAGATCACATTCTATGGGTTGTTCAATTTGTTCAGTTCCTTTGTTTCAAGATTGAAACTTCATGATTCTCTGTGCATTTTGGCCATAGTTGGAAAATATTTATTTTATTATTACCTACCTCTGCTTCAATTTTTGTGCCACTTCTGGCATATCCCTCCTTTTTGACCTTCAATCTTCCTCAGGATTTGCATCACTTCACCCTCTGCTTTGTTTCATTTGTTTTTCAATCAACATTTTTAGATTTTTGGGTCAAGATAATCTGGCTAGCTAAACAATTTTTCCACAGAAAAGGCCCATACTTTGATGTACCACTTATTGTGTGTATATGTCTCACTGAGCATTTACATTAAGTAAATGCCCATATTATCAAGGATGTTAATACTTGAGTACTTCTTGCTAAGATATCTTTTCTTTTTCAGGCAATTGACCCAAGAACTCGCATGGTTTTGTTTAAAATGCTGAACCGTGGTGTGTTTCATGATATCAATGGTTGCATTTCAACTGGTAAAGAGGTATGTCAATGTGATTTTGTTTGCAAAGTTTGCTTTTTGGCTATATTTTCCTGGAAGCTGTTCACTTGGATTGATGTTACCTGCTCTTTCAAATAGGCCAATGTTTACCATGCTTCAAAATCTGATGGGGAGGAACTTGCAATCAAAGTTTACAAGACTTCAGTCCTTGTATTTAAGTATAACCTTATAACCTTACAACTAAGCATTTAGTTCCTTTCTATTAATCTTATCTTTCTGTTGATTTCATAATTATGGTTGACTTTTATTAAAAGCCTTTTCACATTGGATAATGGCTTGCTTTACACATGTCGAAGCAAATTAAGGATTGCCAGCATTTACTTTTGACATCTATATCATGCTGTGCTTTTAATTTTATTCTTTTGAAATTCTGAAGGAAATATCATGCATTATGTAATAATTGAAAGATAATCATTTGATGTAGTGCATATGGCGATTGATATCATATTTAAAATTAATTGTGATTTTTGTGGAACTAGTGGTATAGAAGGTTGGCTTAGTATAGTGGCCAAGTGTTCACTGTTAAGTCAGAGTTCAAGGATCCTTGCAAGTTGGATTTGACCATAAGTGGTGTCTAACACACTAGTTGAAATCTGAAAATTACCTGAGTCTTATGCACATGTATGTTGGTTTAGTAGTCAGTTTATTTAAAATATGACCACAAAACAACCCTCCCACAAACCAATCCACTCACGCACCAAAAATAATAAGGGAAAGATGGAAATGTGGCAAGAATACTGAGAAAATAAAATAATAATGTAAAAGGAAGAGATAATACTATCATGCTCCTTTGTTGTTGTTGTTGTTGTTGTTGTTGTACTTTGTGCTTTATACATTTCAATTTCCTTGAAATTCCATTATTTACCAAGCATTCTAATTAATTATGCTATGGTTTCTTTTCACTTCAGGGATAGAGATCGTTATGTTCAGGGTGACTATCGGTTCAGATATGGATATTGCAAGCATAACCCCCGGAAAATGGTTAAGACATGGGCTGAGAAAGAAATGAGGAATCTAATGAGGTAAGGAAATATTCATGTTTCCCATCTTGAATCTATCTTGTTACTTCTCTTATTGCTTTCCTTTATGCCTCTCTCTCTCTCTTTTGGCACATAAATTGGTAGTGTTGATAGGTTACTTAAGCATTAATTGTCAAGGTGTCAATGTATGCCTAAAATCCCCAGTTAACCCCGATCCATATCTGCTACTCTGCTAGTGCCATTTTTGAACTTAGGGAGCAGTGCAATGTGAGACCTCCTAAGGGGAAAATAGAGGCCTACCGTACCAAGAAATATTTCGAGTGGGATGAACACCAACATGGCCTGCTGGGATTACTGAGAACCTACCCACATGCCACAGCCTGGGTGCTTCTGAGTTCCATTTGGATGCCTTTGTAAAGCTTTTAGTCGCTAGTTATGGGCCATACTGTACTTTCAGGGAAAAAGTATCATTCCTTCTATATCAGAAAATCTAACTCCTTTTATTTCCTTAAATGATTCATTTACTAAAAGTGCTTCTGCGACTGCAGGCTTAAGGCAGCTGGAATAAGGTGCCCAACTCCACTTCTTTTGAGGTTGCATGTTCTGGTTATGGAATTCATAGGTACAGTGTGTATATATGCATTTCAAAATTCACTCATTATGTAAATAGAATAAGAACTATATTAAACAGTATTCATGAAGAGGTGGAAGCTGATTTTGAATATGTTTCCAATGGCTACCATCTAATATCTCTGTCTTATGAAAGGTATAGTTTGATTTGATTTGATTTATGTTTATTGGGCAATGCTGTAGAAATTTTACTTGGCAGTGATCTGTGATTATAACCTAACTGAAAATTGCAAAGAAACCGAAATTCTTTAGAGCCCTACTTTATATATGAGATCCATTCTGCATGAAAGGATCCTTCACATGCTTCAGCAAAATTATATATGAGTTCTTGATCACAGGGGTTTTATAGTGATGATTGGTTTTGTAGGGTGCATGGTTGAAAAAATTGCTAGGCGCCCGGGGGACGCTAGCGCCTAGGCGGCGATTAATCGGCACCTAGGTGCCCGTGTATTTTTTTATTTTTTATTTTTAAAAAATTTGTTTAATTTTTTTAAAATTTTTTTAAAGACTAATGGCTTGTTTGGTTGGACGTAGTTTGGGAGGAATTGCAATCAGTAAATTTCCAAACTACAATGTTTGGTTGGAGGGAATTGCAATTCCGCAGAATTGCAATTCCCTCCAAATGTTGAATTGCAATTCATGGGGTACCCCCATGAATTGCAATTCGGTGGAGAGGAAGGGCAAATTGTTGGTGTAAAGACAATTTTGCCCCTCCTCCCATACTCTTTGTTTTTTTTTTTTTTTTTTTTAAAATTTGAAAGAATTATTATTATTATTATTATTATTTTGAAAGAATTATTATTATTATTATTTGAATGAATTATTATTATTATTATTATTATTATTACTATTGCTATTGCTATTGCTATTACAATTACTACTACTATTACTAATTTACTACAACATAAGGGCATTTTAGTCATTTTGTCGCTTCTTACCTTTCAATTACCTGTACTCCTATTTCTGCATACCGAACACTGTAATTTCAATTCTTACTTTATTTATTGAATTGCAATTCCACCGAATTACAATTTTTTCCCCCCTTAATTCCCTCTTCTCAACCAAACGCCCTGTAATAGTTATAAATTATTTAATACTTTAGTAGTTAATACTAAAATATTAAATATTAACCTAAAAAATATCTAGTGTTATTTGGGGTTATTTCGTTCAAAAACGATGTCGTTTTGAGTTAAATAATCCATTTAAAAAAAAATGAACAATAGCTAATCGGCGTCTAGGCGGCCTAGTCAGTGCCTAGGAGGTTAGCGCCTAGACCATTGATTATGGTGATATGCTAGGCGGCCGGCCGGCGCCTAGCGCCGATTAATGGGTGCCTAGGTCGGATTTTTGCAAGACTGGTAGGGTGGAAAGCAGTAGGGTGTTCAGAACAGCTGTTGACATAGGTTTGAAATAGATTGGATTAGTGGGCTCTTGTCTAAGACCAGAACATGGAGGGTGCCATTGTGGAGGAAGTTTGGAGAAGTCTTGTTAGGTAGCACTGGAAATAGAAAAAATCATTACTGTGTAGTTGACTCTAGTTGGAGAGGGCTGGCTAGGTGTGTTAGTGGAGATTTGATGCTTCTTACATGAAGATGAGAGATATCTGGGTTACACAAACTTAGTAACTTACAAATGGTTGTTAATTGTAACTCAAACGGCAGCCTTAGAGTCTTCTTGTCTGGTGTGGAAGGATGTCCTCCATGTTAAAATCAAGTTTTGGAATGAGGGGAAAGTTTCTAAAGCTCACCGGTGGAAGTTACAATGGTAAGGGAATTAAAGAGTATAGGAGTAGAAAATTCGGTTTTCTGGTGGTCAGAACCAGAAGCTTTGTTAGCTTAACCATTGGAACCAGCAAAGAGTGGTTTTTTTTTTAGGATCAAATGTTGTGGCATGTGAGAGGCTTTCTACTCAGTTTGAAACGCTTCAAAAACCTTAATAGGCTCGTGGCCCTATTTTATCTAAAGCTACTTTTTAAGCAGGTGCAACTATTTCTCTTTGGCCAGCTCTAGATGGACTTTGAGTTTGAGAGCTGCCCAAGCCCTCTTCCACAGAGAGGCTTTGCAGGTCATCCAAGAGGAAATAAGATTCCAACAACCCTAGCATGTATCAGTCTTCTGTTGCAAAGGAAAAGGAAAGGCAGGTCTCTGGTCTTCATGGGCATGCTGAAGGATCCAGCCATTTCCTTGTCTATTTGCAGGATACTTNTTTTTTTTTTTTTTTTTTTTTTAAAATTTGAAAGAATTATTATTATTATTATTATTATTTTGAAAGAATTATTATTATTATTATTTGAATGAATTATTATTATTATTATTATTATTATTACTATTGCTATTGCTATTGCTATTACAATTACTACTACTATTACTAATTTACTACAACATAAGGGCATTTTAGTCATTTTGTCGCTTCTTACCTTTCAATTACCTGTACTCCTATTTCTGCATACCGAACACTGTAATTTCAATTCTTACTTTATTTATTGAATTGCAATTCCACCGAATTACAATTTTTTCCCCCCTTAATTCCCTCTTCTCAACCAAACGCCCTGTAATAGTTATAAATTATTTAATACTTTAGTAGTTAATACTAAAATATTAAATATTAACCTAAAAAATATCTAGTGTTATTTGGGGTTATTTCGTTCAAAAACGATGTCGTTTTGAGTTAAATAATCCATTTAAAAAAAAATGAACAATAGCTAATCGGCGTCTAGGCGGCCTAGTCAGTGCCTAGGAGGTTAGCGCCTAGACCATTGATTATGGTGATATGCTAGGCGGCCGGCCGGCGCCTAGCGCCGATTAATGGGTGCCTAGGTCGGATTTTTGCAAGACTGGTAGGGTGGAAAGCAGTAGGGTGTTCAGAACAGCTGTTGACATAGGTTTGAAATAGATTGGATTAGTGGGCTCTTGTCTAAGACCAGAACATGGAGGGTGCCATTGTGGAGGAAGTTTGGAGAAGTCTTGTTAGGTAGCACTGGAAATAGAAAAAATCATTACTGTGTAGTTGACTCTAGTTGGAGAGGGCTGGCTAGGTGTGTTAGTGGAGATTTGATGCTTCTTACATGAAGATGAGAGATATCTGGGTTACACAAACTTAGTAACTTACAAATGGTTGTTAATTGTAACTCAAACGGCAGCCTTAGAGTCTTCTTGTCTGGTGTGGAAGGATGTCCTCCATGTTAAAATCAAGTTTTGGAATGAGGGGAAAGTTTCTAAAGCTCACCGGTGGAAGTTACAATGGTAAGGGAATTAAAGAGTATAGGAGTAGAAAATTCGGTTTTCTGGTGGTCAGAACCAGAAGCTTTGTTAGCTTAACCATTGGAACCAGCAAAGAGTGGTTTTTTTTTTAGGATCAAATGTTGTGGCATGTGAGAGGCTTTCTACTCAGTTTGAAACGCTTCAAAAACCTTAATAGGCTCGTGGCCCTATTTTATCTAAAGCTACTTTTTAAGCAGGTGCAACTATTTCTCTTTGGCCAGCTCTAGATGGACTTTGAGTTTGAGAGCTGCCCAAGCCCTCTTCCACAGAGAGGCTTTGCAGGTCATCCAAGAGGAAATAAGATTCCAACAACCCTAGCATGTATCAGTCTTCTGTTGCAAAGGAAAAGGAAAGGCAGGTCTCTGGTCTTCATGGGCATGCTGAAGGATCCAGCCATTTCCTTGTCTATTTGCAGGATACTTAGGTTGAAATAATTCTTCAAGATTGTGCATAAGAGTAGGGGGCTGCAACCTGATTTCAACTTTGTGAAAGATATCGTATTCCTACAGGCACAAATGGTGCAGGATGCTTTAAGAAATGGGTTGACCTCACATGGGGATGAAGACTGATGTTTCTCTTCTAGTGATTAGGCTGTGGTGTGGGATAGCAACTCAGAAGCTTAGTCAGCATATCCAAAGTATATGCTGTGGATTCTGGGCACTGCCCTTGGGTTGGAGGTAAATGGAAGTGAGGAGCAAATGATGGCTAATTGCTAAGGGTGACTCTAAGTAGAATATTGGTAATGACAAGAAAGATATGTCAAAGCTGGGGAGAGTTCAAGGAGTTGGAATGACAGGTAGATTACAAATATAAGGAAAGAAAAGCTCAAATGGGTTGGAACAAGGAGTGGGTATTCTTAGTTTTTGGAGTTGCAGTAGGATTTCCATTGGTAGAGAGAGGCTATTGTTTGAGCTTTTTGGGTGGGTCAACTTCTGGCTAGTTTTCAATGGGGTTGAGTCTGTGGAGATTGCTTCCTAGAGTATTCTTTTGATATGGTGAATATGGGTTGCACCCCCTTGATGGACTTAATAAAATTTGTACTAAAAAAAAAGTAGAGAAGCTATTTCAAGTTTTCTGCATTTCTACAATTCAAGGCTTCTAAAATTCTTTTGCCAACAATTTCACAAATATCCTCTTTTGATTTGATGTATTATTCTAAGAACACCTTTCTACAGGCAGAGGAGGTTGGGCAGCACCTAGACTTAAGGATGCCGGTTTACCTCTTGACAAGTTGCGTGAAGGTTATGTGGAGGTCAGTTTTTTATTCTTTATATAGTAGACTTTTGTCACTATTTGTTTTGATCATAAAAGGTACTTTTCCCAACATTCTGTTGCTTTTATTTGCTTTATAACTTGTGAAGAACTTGGCATTCAATTTTTGTCCTTGAACTGTAGCTACCTGGTGGAAATAATTAACTTGATTCACATCATGAATATGATGTAGAGCCGTATAAAAAAAATTAATAAAATTAACAGTGTACAGCCTTTCCTCTGTATATAAATGTTGGTGAGTGCTTCTATAAATGGGTGGAATCCTTGTGCTGTAGTGCAATTTGGGTGTTGCAGGTTTGAGGTATGAATAAAAAAAATTCTCTCTATAGGACTTTATGCACTAATCAGAGCCCACACTGGCACGCTCAATGTGAATGATTCAGTAGAGTTCTCAACCTTTCTACTAGAAAAAAAATGCTGACTCTATATATTAGAAAAGGCTGCTGTTTTGACATTATCGAAGTTTTTTTGCACCTCTGCCAGATAATTATGGCAATGCGAAAACTGCATCAGAAATGCAAGTTGGTGCACGGTGACCTAAGTGAGTATAACATACTCTATCTTGAGGTAATCCTTCTCTCCCTTCACTTCACTGAACTGTATAGTGATGCTTTTTATCATTTTATTTGGTGTATGCCAACATTTGAATAATTTTTGTGATGTTGCAGGGTCACTTGTATATCATCGATGTTTCACAAGCAGTTGATCTTGACCATCCCCATGCGCTTGATTTTTTAAGGGAAGATTGTGTTCATGTGTCTGTGAGTTCGCCCTTTCAGCTATTGCATTTATGCTAATAATGTTCATGATTTGTGTATAACTGCAACTAGTTTAGTTATATGCTGGATTACGAAGAGCTAGTGGTGTGGTATGTAGGATTTCTTCAGAAAGCATGGAGTAGGTGTCATGACAATTAGAGAATTGTTTGATTTTATTGTTGATCCTACCATTGATGATGATTCGGTGGATACTTATTTGGAAGAGGTATGAAATGTTAGATGCTGTTGCAATAAAAAATAAAAAATAAATCAAATTAGTTATTTTCTAGACGTCTGGATCTCAATGTGATTCAGGTTCAACAAAAGATTTTGGCTAGAGGTGAAGTGAGCGCAGAGGATGAAATTGCTGACTCCGTATTCATTCAGGTTGGTTTTTTTTTGTGCTTTAGAATTAAAATTAGAATTAATCAGCTCTTTTCATATACAAATCTTTAATATCTGGGGATAATTTTAGAGAACAACACCACAAGTGTGGCATGATTATTAGTATTTTTGTTGCAGTCATTTATTCCAAAAACGCTAGATACTGTGAAAAACGCTGAGGCAGATGTGCAACGTATTGTTAGTGGCGAGGACACTGGAGATCTGTACTACAAAACCATAACAGGGCTGAAGCAAGTGCTCTCTACAGCAGAAAAGAGAGAGGCTCCCGATGCAGCAGCAGCTGAGCAGAACAAATTATTGGAGAATAATTCGGAGACTGAAAGCGATGAAACTGAGAGTAGTAGTAGTAGTGGTGGTTCTAGTGATTCTGAGGAAGAAAGCAGCAGCGACAAACCTACATCATTGGAAAGAAAAGCTGCCAGGAAGGAGAACAAGAAGAAGGTTAAGGAAGAGAAGAGGGAAGCTCGTAAACATAAAGTGCCAAAAGCTGTGAAGAAGAAAAAGAAAAAGTTGGCTAAGGCCAAGAAGTATCGCTAGCTAGTCGATCACAGCCCATTCCTCCAATTTATTTGAGATGAGAAGCAGCAGTTCGATGTAGTTAATGTTAGTTTGAGTGATGTATAATCTTATATACTACGTAATTTTTTTCTTTTAAAAATCTCGCATATAATATGATATTGTATGAGAACCAAACCCATAAAATAAGTTGATAGAATATAAGGTACACTTTATGTCCCATTTTACATGTCTTACTTTCATTTTTAGTTTGTCCCAAAATGTTGTCCTCTTTTTAAAATTGAACATCGCATCATTCTACTTTTTCTAATTTACTCTTATGACCTTTGTTTCTTTATTGCTTTTATTTTTAAAAGTGAGAAAGTTGGGGCATAATTGGAAAGTGCATTACATTTATTTTAATTTCTTAAAAAGCGTGCAAAAATTAAATGAGACATCCAATTCGGGGGAGGGAGTATTATACTAGCCCAATCACTCAAATTAGGCAAATTATGCTATGGACTCGGGCCCACCTTGCAAGGTGGATCTGAGTTCATGTTCACAATTTTAGAATTCTATATTCACAATTTCAGATCTCAATATACAAAATTACATTACTCAATATTCACAATTTTTGAATTCTATATTTACAATTTTGTTATATAGATTCAAAAATTGTGTTATACTTGTTGAATATAGATTTCTGTAATTATTAATATAGAATTCTAAAATTGTGAACATAGAGTTATAAAATTGTGAACATAGACCCGAATTCACGTTGCAAGGTGGACCCGAGTCCATGACATAACAACGGCTCAAATTCTACAGATATGTATAAAGATATAGGCAAGGCTAGTGGAGTGACTCAAAATCCAGTTGATAAGGATAAATTCCCGATCTACTTTAATCGGGCTTGATTCCCCGATCTAAACTAACTACCGGTCTATTTTTGTGTGCATTACCCTTCTCGATTGGCCGGCCAACGTTGACCGGTCAGGGTGATGGACCGACCTGTTGGGGTCGGTGGTTCCCAAAGCACCCAGGACCTTTTACTTCGGCCTTAGTGTCCGGGTGTCCCGACCTTTGGTCTTGGCGCTCGTTTTGGGAACCTCGCACCATCTAAGGATTCACATGTGGCCTTCGTCCGTAGGGCCTCCCTACAGGCCGGTGCATGCTCGACACGCGTACGACATGCTGTCGGCTCGGAACTTGTCCCCTGTACCGCCTATAGATAGCGCATTTAATGCAACGGTAAGGGCTTTTGGCTGTTTCTACTATATAATAGTCAAATAGACCGGGAACTCTTGACCCACTGTCATGTTGACCGGTTTCCTATTAGGGCATTCCACTTTGTACCCAACTTTGATAATTAATACAAGGTATTCATTTTATTAGGGAGTCTAAACGGTCATTTATCTACTTCAAGAGGTTATTGGACGATCGTTAGTGTGATAAGTCAATTGTACCTATCCATATAATACATTTCAAGACGTTTTTCAGTGTAGGCTAACTGGTGTATAGAACTCCATCAAGGATATGCTCAATCTTCAGGTAGAGACAATATTTGGCATTTCCAAGTCTATCTTTTCAAACTCCGTCTTTAGGCACGAGCTAATATCATCAAGCTCTTTATGTATTTCAATGATGTTAATACCATCAATAGAGACTGGAATAATAAATAAATACCTCCATTAGTAACTCTTTGATGAGCACCTAATGGCACATATTCATTTTACATATTCCTACTTCAGGAGGAAATTACTTAGTCAATTGCTTACTACTTCAAGTTATGTAAAACATTTGACAAACATGTTGCGATTTTTATTTACTTTCATTATGAGAATCATAAATCAATAAGAGATTTTTCCAAATAAACATTAGCGTCTAAAGACTCATAATTATGCGGTCACGATGCTAATTAGTTGCATATCTAAATTTGTTATTTACTGCCAATAATATTATATAGTGGAACTTAATGACGTCCATTATAGGAGGATATATTTGATTAAAATCAATTATAGNTTTTTTTTTTTTTTTTTTTTTTAAAATTTGAAAGAATTATTATTATTATTATTATTATTTTGAAAGAATTATTATTATTATTATTTGAATGAATTATTATTATTATTATTATTATTATTACTATTGCTATTGCTATTGCTATTACAATTACTACTACTATTACTAATTTACTACAACATAAGGGCATTTTAGTCATTTTGTCGCTTCTTACCTTTCAATTACCTGTACTCCTATTTCTGCATACCGAACACTGTAATTTCAATTCTTACTTTATTTATTGAATTGCAATTCCACCGAATTACAATTTTTTCCCCCCTTAATTCCCTCTTCTCAACCAAACGCCCTGTAATAGTTATAAATTATTTAATACTTTAGTAGTTAATACTAAAATATTAAATATTAACCTAAAAAATATCTAGTGTTATTTGGGGTTATTTCGTTCAAAAACGATGTCGTTTTGAGTTAAATAATCCATTTAAAAAAAAATGAACAATAGCTAATCGGCGTCTAGGCGGCCTAGTCAGTGCCTAGGAGGTTAGCGCCTAGACCATTGATTATGGTGATATGCTAGGCGGCCGGCCGGCGCCTAGCGCCGATTAATGGGTGCCTAGGTCGGATTTTTGCAAGACTGGTAGGGTGGAAAGCAGTAGGGTGTTCAGAACAGCTGTTGACATAGGTTTGAAATAGATTGGATTAGTGGGCTCTTGTCTAAGACCAGAACATGGAGGGTGCCATTGTGGAGGAAGTTTGGAGAAGTCTTGTTAGGTAGCACTGGAAATAGAAAAAATCATTACTGTGTAGTTGACTCTAGTTGGAGAGGGCTGGCTAGGTGTGTTAGTGGAGATTTGATGCTTCTTACATGAAGATGAGAGATATCTGGGTTACACAAACTTAGTAACTTACAAATGGTTGTTAATTGTAACTCAAACGGCAGCCTTAGAGTCTTCTTGTCTGGTGTGGAAGGATGTCCTCCATGTTAAAATCAAGTTTTGGAATGAGGGGAAAGTTTCTAAAGCTCACCGGTGGAAGTTACAATGGTAAGGGAATTAAAGAGTATAGGAGTAGAAAATTCGGTTTTCTGGTGGTCAGAACCAGAAGCTTTGTTAGCTTAACCATTGGAACCAGCAAAGAGTGGTTTTTTTTTTAGGATCAAATGTTGTGGCATGTGAGAGGCTTTCTACTCAGTTTGAAACGCTTCAAAAACCTTAATAGGCTCGTGGCCCTATTTTATCTAAAGCTACTTTTTAAGCAGGTGCAACTATTTCTCTTTGGCCAGCTCTAGATGGACTTTGAGTTTGAGAGCTGCCCAAGCCCTCTTCCACAGAGAGGCTTTGCAGGTCATCCAAGAGGAAATAAGATTCCAACAACCCTAGCATGTATCAGTCTTCTGTTGCAAAGGAAAAGGAAAGGCAGGTCTCTGGTCTTCATGGGCATGCTGAAGGATCCAGCCATTTCCTTGTCTATTTGCAGGATACTTAGGTTGAAATAATTCTTCAAGATTGTGCATAAGAGTAGGGGGCTGCAACCTGATTTCAACTTTGTGAAAGATATCGTATTCCTACAGGCACAAATGGTGCAGGATGCTTTAAGAAATGGGTTGACCTCACATGGGGATGAAGACTGATGTTTCTCTTCTAGTGATTAGGCTGTGGTGTGGGATAGCAACTCAGAAGCTTAGTCAGCATATCCAAAGTATATGCTGTGGATTCTGGGCACTGCCCTTGGGTTGGAGGTAAATGGAAGTGAGGAGCAAATGATGGCTAATTGCTAAGGGTGACTCTAAGTAGAATATTGGTAATGACAAGAAAGATATGTCAAAGCTGGGGAGAGTTCAAGGAGTTGGAATGACAGGTAGATTACAAATATAAGGAAAGAAAAGCTCAAATGGGTTGGAACAAGGAGTGGGTATTCTTAGTTTTTGGAGTTGCAGTAGGATTTCCATTGGTAGAGAGAGGCTATTGTTTGAGCTTTTTGGGTGGGTCAACTTCTGGCTAGTTTTCAATGGGGTTGAGTCTGTGGAGATTGCTTCCTAGAGTATTCTTTTGATATGGTGAATATGGGTTGCACCCCCTTGATGGACTTAATAAAATTTGTACTAAAAAAAAAGTAGAGAAGCTATTTCAAGTTTTCTGCATTTCTACAATTCAAGGCTTCTAAAATTCTTTTGCCAACAATTTCACAAATATCCTCTTTTGATTTGATGTATTATTCTAAGAACACCTTTCTACAGGCAGAGGAGGTTGGGCAGCACCTAGACTTAAGGATGCCGGTTTACCTCTTGACAAGTTGCGTGAAGGTTATGTGGAGGTCAGTTTTTTATTCTTTATATAGTAGACTTTTGTCACTATTTGTTTTGATCATAAAAGGTACTTTTCCCAACATTCTGTTGCTTTTATTTGCTTTATAACTTGTGAAGAACTTGGCATTCAATTTTTGTCCTTGAACTGTAGCTACCTGGTGGAAATAATTAACTTGATTCACATCATGAATATGATGTAGAGCCGTATAAAAAAAATTAATAAAATTAACAGTGTACAGCCTTTCCTCTGTATATAAATGTTGGTGAGTGCTTCTATAAATGGGTGGAATCCTTGTGCTGTAGTGCAATTTGGGTGTTGCAGGTTTGAGGTATGAATAAAAAAAATTCTCTCTATAGGACTTTATGCACTAATCAGAGCCCACACTGGCACGCTCAATGTGAATGATTCAGTAGAGTTCTCAACCTTTCTACTAGAAAAAAAATGCTGACTCTATATATTAGAAAAGGCTGCTGTTTTGACATTATCGAAGTTTTTTTGCACCTCTGCCAGATAATTATGGCAATGCGAAAACTGCATCAGAAATGCAAGTTGGTGCACGGTGACCTAAGTGAGTATAACATACTCTATCTTGAGGTAATCCTTCTCTCCCTTCACTTCACTGAACTGTATAGTGATGCTTTTTATCATTTTATTTGGTGTATGCCAACATTTGAATAATTTTTGTGATGTTGCAGGGTCACTTGTATATCATCGATGTTTCACAAGCAGTTGATCTTGACCATCCCCATGCGCTTGATTTTTTAAGGGAAGATTGTGTTCATGTGTCTGTGAGTTCGCCCTTTCAGCTATTGCATTTATGCTAATAATGTTCATGATTTGTGTATAACTGCAACTAGTTTAGTTATATGCTGGATTACGAAGAGCTAGTGGTGTGGTATGTAGGATTTCTTCAGAAAGCATGGAGTAGGTGTCATGACAATTAGAGAATTGTTTGATTTTATTGTTGATCCTACCATTGATGATGATTCGGTGGATACTTATTTGGAAGAGGTATGAAATGTTAGATGCTGTTGCAATAAAAAATAAAAAATAAATCAAATTAGTTATTTTCTAGACGTCTGGATCTCAATGTGATTCAGGTTCAACAAAAGATTTTGGCTAGAGGTGAAGTGAGCGCAGAGGATGAAATTGCTGACTCCGTATTCATTCAGGTTGGTTTTTTTTTGTGCTTTAGAATTAAAATTAGAATTAATCAGCTCTTTTCATATACAAATCTTTAATATCTGGGGATAATTTTAGAGAACAACACCACAAGTGTGGCATGATTATTAGTATTTTTGTTGCAGTCATTTATTCCAAAAACGCTAGATACTGTGAAAAACGCTGAGGCAGATGTGCAACGTATTGTTAGTGGCGAGGACACTGGAGATCTGTACTACAAAACCATAACAGGGCTGAAGCAAGTGCTCTCTACAGCAGAAAAGAGAGAGGCTCCCGATGCAGCAGCAGCTGAGCAGAACAAATTATTGGAGAATAATTCGGAGACTGAAAGCGATGAAACTGAGAGTAGTAGTAGTAGTGGTGGTTCTAGTGATTCTGAGGAAGAAAGCAGCAGCGACAAACCTACATCATTGGAAAGAAAAGCTGCCAGGAAGGAGAACAAGAAGAAGGTTAAGGAAGAGAAGAGGGAAGCTCGTAAACATAAAGTGCCAAAAGCTGTGAAGAAGAAAAAGAAAAAGTTGGCTAAGGCCAAGAAGTATCGCTAGCTAGTCGATCACAGCCCATTCCTCCAATTTATTTGAGATGAGAAGCAGCAGTTCGATGTAGTTAATGTTAGTTTGAGTGATGTATAATCTTATATACTACGTAATTTTTTTCTTTTAAAAATCTCGCATATAATATGATATTGTATGAGAACCAAACCCATAAAATAAGTTGATAGAATATAAGGTACACTTTATGTCCCATTTTACATGTCTTACTTTCATTTTTAGTTTGTCCCAAAATGTTGTCCTCTTTTTAAAATTGAACATCGCATCATTCTACTTTTTCTAATTTACTCTTATGACCTTTGTTTCTTTATTGCTTTTATTTTTAAAAGTGAGAAAGTTGGGGCATAATTGGAAAGTGCATTACATTTATTTTAATTTCTTAAAAAGCGTGCAAAAATTAAATGAGACATCCAATTCGGGGGAGGGAGTATTATACTAGCCCAATCACTCAAATTAGGCAAATTATGCTATGGACTCGGGCCCACCTTGCAAGGTGGATCTGAGTTCATGTTCACAATTTTAGAATTCTATATTCACAATTTCAGATCTCAATATACAAAATTACATTACTCAATATTCACAATTTTTGAATTCTATATTTACAATTTTGTTATATAGATTCAAAAATTGTGTTATACTTGTTGAATATAGATTTCTGTAATTATTAATATAGAATTCTAAAATTGTGAACATAGAGTTATAAAATTGTGAACATAGACCCGAATTCACGTTGCAAGGTGGACCCGAGTCCATGACATAACAACGGCTCAAATTCTACAGATATGTATAAAGATATAGGCAAGGCTAGTGGAGTGACTCAAAATCCAGTTGATAAGGATAAATTCCCGATCTACTTTAATCGGGCTTGATTCCCCGATCTAAACTAACTACCGGTCTATTTTTGTGTGCATTACCCTTCTCGATTGGCCGGCCAACGTTGACCGGTCAGGGTGATGGACCGACCTGTTGGGGTCGGTGGTTCCCAAAGCACCCAGGACCTTTTACTTCGGCCTTAGTGTCCGGGTGTCCCGACCTTTGGTCTTGGCGCTCGTTTTGGGAACCTCGCACCATCTAAGGATTCACATGTGGCCTTCGTCCGTAGGGCCTCCCTACAGGCCGGTGCATGCTCGACACGCGTACGACATGCTGTCGGCTCGGAACTTGTCCCCTGTACCGCCTATAGATAGCGCATTTAATGCAACGGTAAGGGCTTTTGGCTGTTTCTACTATATAATAGTCAAATAGACCGGGAACTCTTGACCCACTGTCATGTTGACCGGTTTCCTATTAGGGCATTCCACTTTGTACCCAACTTTGATAATTAATACAAGGTATTCATTTTATTAGGGAGTCTAAACGGTCATTTATCTACTTCAAGAGGTTATTGGACGATCGTTAGTGTGATAAGTCAATTGTACCTATCCATATAATACATTTCAAGACGTTTTTCAGTGTAGGCTAACTGGTGTATAGAACTCCATCAAGGATATGCTCAATCTTCAGGTAGAGACAATATTTGGCATTTCCAAGTCTATCTTTTCAAACTCCGTCTTTAGGCACGAGCTAATATCATCAAGCTCTTTATGTATTTCAATGATGTTAATACCATCAATAGAGACTGGAATAATAAATAAATACCTCCATTAGTAACTCTTTGATGAGCACCTAATGGCACATATTCATTTTACATATTCCTACTTCAGGAGGAAATTACTTAGTCAATTGCTTACTACTTCAAGTTATGTAAAACATTTGACAAACATGTTGCGATTTTTATTTACTTTCATTATGAGAATCATAAATCAATAAGAGATTTTTCCAAATAAACATTAGCGTCTAAAGACTCATAATTATGCGGTCACGATGCTAATTAGTTGCATATCTAAATTTGTTATTTACTGCCAATAATATTATATAGTGGAACTTAATGACGTCCATTATAGGAGGATATATTTGATTAAAATCAATTATAGGTTTCTGTTTGAACCCATGGGCTACAAAACTCGCTTTATATCACACCATCTCATCATTCTTATTTCCTTTCATACAAACATCCATTTGTAATCTACATGGTTAACACTTCAATGATGTACATATTATGAAGAGAATACATTTATCAACGAGCTGAGCTATATATGCCTTAATTGCTTCTTTTATACATTAATAAATCAGGGCGCTTTTGGCACCTAGTTCTGGATCCAGGCAATTGTCCCATTTGTAATCTACATGGTTAACACTTCAATGATGTGCATATTACGAAGAGAATGCATTTATCATCGAGTTGAGCTATATATGCCTTAATTGCTTCTTTTATACATTAATAAATCAGGGCGCTTTTGGCACCTAGTTCTGGATCCAGGCAATTGTCTTTTCGACAAGTATAATATTTTCATAAATTTCTCCATATATATATATATATATATATATATAAAAGTTCATGGTAATTTCTAAATCAACCAGATTCTAGTCATTTTCCAAAGATATTTATATCTGCTTGTTCTGCATCCCAATATTGTAATTATTTGGTGCACATGTAAATTTAATGAGTTTTCTCGTCTCCTGGACGAACATTTTCAAGACATAACTATTTAAGATTTTTCAAGAGTGACAAATTTTTTTTACTAGATCTAGTTGTTGCGGATTCTTATCTTTTGCACTGATAGTCTCCTGCACTTCTGGTGCTCAGGAGTATTAGTAGATATATATGGTCCAATTTGTAGAATGTTTATGGGACCTAGTCACTCTTTTGTGAAATAGGCATGCTTGGCAGATTATTTACTAATAGTTGCAAATCGATTTCTGTCTAAACTTTCAATTCACTCTAATTGGTACGTGTGTTTAAATTTTGAAGATCCTTTCATTCCATGAAATTTTTTAGCATTCCATTAAGTTTAGGCTCATATCTTCCCCTAATATCGTGAACCAATCTTCATAAAGTATGCAGTCAACTTATCTATTAATCCGCTTTCATGGGCTCTAGATATTTAGACAGCATACAGAGGTTTATAACCAACATGGATTTGATAGCCCTTAGAGATATGCCATGGTGGTGATACAGAGAAATGATCTGCATAGTAATAATAAAAACACATATTGGGAAATGTTCGATTTGAAACCACGTACTAGGTATAAGGGAGAATAATTCATGACATATAGCATGCAAATTTGCATGTCCCCAACAAGTAACCAGCAAACTGAACTACTGAAACTCAATTTAACTTGTTTAATCAGGGATTTAGCTAAACCATTTTGGGTGAGTACATAAGGTACAAGATGCTCCACCTTAATGCCAAAGGCCAAAAGAATATGAGTCCTTGAATTTTACAGTAAGTGCAACGCAAGAAACCACAGGTCGAATATAGGAATAGTATAACCTTGAGGAAAAAGAAGCAAGTTATACCACTTCATGTTTTCTATTGTTAACAAATTTGGTCATGATAAGATATTCCAAGTTATAAACAGTTCTGATTTCGACATGAAAACCATTTGACCTAATGTCTTTAAAAATTAAAACTGAGCAGAGTTCATTTAGATTGAGGGTACAAAAGAACATTTTCAATTACCAATTTTATACCCTTAGAAAGTAAAAGTCAAGTTCTACCGGAGCGTCCACAAAAGGAAACTTTATATCGTTTGCAATATTGGAAATATTGCCTTTGTGCTTGTTAAATGTTTGAAAATACCTTCTATCCATCAGGATAGTATGCATGGTTGCACTATCCACTAGGGCATAAAGTTGAAGCATCTCCCATAATTCTTAAAATTAAATGGATAAGCATCAATACAACGCAAAGAAGAGGGAGAGTCAAAAATCACGCATAAAAAGATTATCCAAAAGAAACATCAATACGAAAAAGATGTTGAATGAATTCAAATATATATCAATCCCGAAAAATAGAAAAACTATCAAAGGACATCCAAGACATTATTTCAAAATGAAGGAATAATGATCATGCTTGATCACCAAAATCCTCAAGCTCGTATTACAGCAAGTCGTCATCATCATTAATAAGAGCGTTTGCTTTAGGCAACACAACATGGTTGGATTCATTCTTTTGCACTCATTATCTCTCTTTTGCACCCGCTGATAGGCCTCGACCAAATGTTTTGGGGTGCATCACATATGGTCCTTAAAGGATTTTCATAAAGCATAGGGTTCTTTTTTTAGTGAGATATTCGTTTTTCAAGTCGTGGTTTGGATTGTGGCATAAGAAAATGAGAGCTTTAGCCTTTTGGGCGCATCACTCCTAGATTTCTCAACAATAGTGTTTTCTAGTTTCGTGGATGTGAGATAAATTTCGACATCAAGAGCCCACGTTAAAAAAATTACTCTCATCCAAGACAAACTTGATAAATTCAAGTAGACATGATCTTCATTAATTAATGGCCATATATATATATATATATATATATATATGGCCAATAAATCAATTATAAAGAATTACCAATAATAATCTATACTATTAATAAAAACAATATCCTCAACTTTAACTTCCTGCCCAAAACACTCCTATACTATTAAGGTTTGCGTAATATTGTAAAATATGGTAACACAATTCCTATTCGTAATACAATTGTACATCAAAATATGGTAATACAATTCCTAATAAAATATATTCTTCCCTACGTTCCTATTCGTAATAAAATTCTAGATTAAAATTACTAATCATAATAATACAGTACATATATTTCCTGCAATGCAATCTATACTATTAATAAAAATAATATCTCAACTTTATTGTAAAATATGGTAATACAATTTCTATTACAACCAACAATCACTCAACTGATTATCCCATTACTCTCAAGTGAATTTTTCTCTAATATAGTTTTACTTACTTAATATCAAAATATAAGTGTACCTTAAGATCTTGCAATAACTAACTGAAAAGTGATTAAATTAATGATATATAATGCAATGCAAATTATCTACATATTGCATTTATACACTTATTTTAGAACACTGAATTTTTGTGATATTTGTTGCATGCAAGGAAGACTCATACTATAGTTTATTTGTCGATTCTTATATGTTATAAATCATAATATCAAAAGAAACGGATACTTTGATTAAATATGAAGCATGAGTAGTCTGTCAATCAACGGTTATGGACATCACATTTCAACAGTTTGGATGGGCATCATTCCAAAAAGTCATACACTCCATCTGGTAATTTGGAGTGAAGTTTGGATTAATAGTTTAGATATATAATTCATACATTCTGATATATTTTTGTTTATTGCCTAATTCCATTATGATGATTTGAATTTTGAGAGCATAGAAACAAACTCGAAACATGCTTATATACTTGAATGGTCTTACCTCAAAGTTACTACCTACTATCACACAATGCTTTATGTTGTATGTTAGACTCAAGGTTACTAACTTCTCACAATAGTCAAAGACTTGCTTTATATGTATGAAATATTGACAAAAAAAAATTAGGCTTTAGATGTGATTTTTACTTATATATACCTGAAAATTTGAAACATTTTGAAATTTAGTGATTGGTAAAATCAATATATTTTACATTGGAAAAAATCACAGAATATATACATGTAGATTATAAAATTAAAATTTTAGTGTCAATATTGTTATGACTCAATGCTTTGATTACATTAAAAGTGATTTTTAAAAATTTCAAGCTCAAGATATGTCACGCTTGATGAGTCGCAGCTGGAAGGTCAGTGATCCGCTCGCCTACTTTAGATGTTGTTGATCAAATTAATCAGTAATGTGCGACATGAATATTGCAAAAGGACGAACATATTTAAGTTGTAAATCTTTGTGTAAGGCAGAACTAGACGGTGAAAATCTATTAGAAGTACACACTCCTAAATTCTTAAATAGTTTGAGATTGTATAATTTTCTTAATCATTCATTGACATTAATTAAAGGTCGGTGCACATGTTATGTTATTGCGGAAGATAAACCATTCTCTTGGTCTTTATAACAGTACGTGACTCATCATCACAAGATTGACATATCACATTATCGAAACAAGAATAGTTAATGGGACACATGAAGGAACCAAAGTTCTTATCCCTTGAATGTCTCTCACTCTTTCTGATACGAGATTGCCCTTCAAGTTGAGCATAAATAATTCTCATTAATGCTTGCATATGCCATGACTATCAACAAAAGCCAAGGCCGAACACTAACTCACGTTGAGTTATTGCTGAAAAAATAAGTTTTTAATCACAGTCAATTATACGCGACTTTCTCCCGAGTCACCCATCCTGATAGCCTGAAAGTATTAATTAGTTCTAGACAAGGATGAACAAGAATGTGTTGCTACTAGCAATGTTGTACGTCTACAAAAAGGTTTTCAATAATGTTTAAATACAACCGGTGATATTATGTTTTTTCCAAGATGGAAAAATTGCTATATATCTACACAAAAATATATCTTCCATTCATATGAGTTAGAATAACAATTGATTCCTATAACTGAGTTACTAGAGAACGAGCATATTTGCCCAATTTATAAAAATCCTAAACAATGATATATAAAATCTCTAAGGTTCTAGCACCGCATGCGTACATCTACACATTAGCTATTAATTAAGCAATTATTTGCTGGAATTAACATCAGAAAACATAATTGATCCAAAACATATCTTCAATTGCACTATATAATATTTGATGTTATAATTTATATAATTATATATCGATTCAAATATTATTAATATATTATAACAAATCCATTCCGTGCATCGCACGGGTGAAAACACTAGTTGTAATAATAAGTGAATAATTATCTTTTTCCAAAAATAAATAAATTGCCAAAGATAATTAATTAATGGCAAGGAAAAATAAAGGCGTTAGTTTCATCTCCAACCTCAACATGAGGGATTTTATTTTGATTCCAAACCCCTCAAAACACAACCAAAATCGTTCATCGCTTTAACATCGTGATTGTCAACGCCAACTATCCAAAAATAAATAAATTGCCAAAGATAATTAATTAATGGCAAGGAAAAATAAAGGCGCAAACATCGTTCGTATCTGGCAAGATCGCCACCGGCATCACCAATGAAAACCAGCAACCTATCCAGTGATGGAGCAGTGCGGGACAACTAGTTGCGTCCATGTATCGCCGACGTGCCAGAAATGACTGCACCAGAAGCATTCGCTTGTGTCTCCCTCTAGGCCTCTTGTCGCGAACTCCTACCGAGAAGTACTAGTCATTGAAATTCTTTAACTAGTCGCACCACTGTGACACCTCACCGTCTTTAGAGTAATAATGACGACTTTCAATCAGTGTCGTTTAGGCCTCACGAGGAAGATGATTAGAGAAACAGGGGTGATCGAAAACAAAGGAATAGAGCAATTGGAAAAAATTGTGCAGAGATTGGCGGCCAAAATGGGGAAAATGCAAAGGTTTTCGCAAAAAAAAAAAAAAAAATTTCAACTCCAAAAGTTGAAGCGCTGCCTTCACAAATCTCAGGGAACTCATCCCAACGCATTACAACAGCCACCAAACAGAATATACAAGATATACACCAACAGTAACAAAATCCATATGTATAATCATATTCAAAATTATACACAGTAATCTTTTTGTTTCAAAATATGCACAGTGATTTGCAAAGTAGATCAGATATATGAATGTACACTGGAAAATTGCAACAATTGGATTGACAAAAAATCCAATTTTTCAGGGAAAAAATACACATGTATATACTTCGTATATAATCATGGGTATGAATTCACATATAAAAACATAGGGCATAAACGTATTCCATATCAAGCAATATATTTATAAAAAAAATATGCATAATCTCTTAATTCCATGATACAAATATGCAATTATAGGCAATTTTAACAATTATGAATGATAATAGAAAATAAGCATACCGTTTACTGAAGAAGTATATCGTGTTGATAATAACGTGTTGTAATTGATTCCATTAACCCATTGTGAATTGTTCCCTTTAGCTTGCAACGCTCCCTGGTGAAACTGATTATCATATGGCAAAATGAGAGAGGCAAAGTATAGGGAAATAAAAGAAACAAAGTGTAATTATAGAAATCTTATTCCAACATCAACTCAGGATAATACAAGGGATATATATATATATATATATATATATATATATATATATATAT
>NC_044928.1:10770768-10845863 GCF_003576645.1 Ipomoea triloba
GGGGGGGGGGGGGGTTTGAATAGACTCACTAGGTTTTTGAAAACTTTTCACAAGAACGAACCCTTGAAAAGGTTGAACTTGACCAAAGATAAACGCATCGAAAAATTAGAGTTTTATCAGTTTTTAATATCACTTTGCACGGTTTTTGTGAATATGAAAATGTTAGGTTTGGTTTGTGAAAATGCAATGCAGTATGTAAGACGATAAATAAAAAGAGAGAGATTTTTATAGTGGTTCGGCTGTTAACGAATCCTACTCCACTCTTCTTCACAACGTGTGAAGGATTGCACTATTATCTCCTTTGATAGTACAATATCCTCTCCAAAACGTGCTCCTTTGATCACAGAGCCCGGCAGCCACGCCTTTGTAGGTTTTTCAACTTCACCAAGTTTACTCCGCCTCTTTCTACTTCTCCTAAGTAGAGGTTGGTTGTAATGTTGAAGAGTTTCTCCAACTTGGAAATCTTGTCTTGAGCTTCTTGATTTAACGCTTGAGTAGCACAAGATTTCCTTTTGAAACTAGATTGAGAGTTATGGCTTTTTCGGATATTTTTACACACTTTTAAAGCTTGTAAATTCCTATAGCATGTATGAACCAACAGCTCCATGTGGGAAGGAACTTGGGTATTTATAGGCGTGAATTTTGGTTTCGTTGGAGGGAAACAAAATTTCAAAACCTTTATCCAGTGTGCAATATCCGCTGGGTAAAATATGACCATTTGTGAATGTCAGTACTTTCTAGCCGTTTGTCTTCTTTGGTGTAGAGACAATTTGTCTTTTTTCTTACACAAAACGACATGTCATTTAATGCTCATTGGGATCACAGCCTAGGATCAGTTTGACGTTCTGATCATACATAACCTCAAGGCTATGGACAAGACAAAATTCCAGAGAATGTCTTTAGAGTCCTTGTGCCTTGGGTACTCGTGAGAATGATTGACCTTATCATTCTCTCATCATCTCCTCGAATAAATCATTTTGGTATTCGGTCTTCAAGAGCTCGGCCCTTCCAGTATTCGGCCTTGGTAAGTCTTCGGTCTTCAAGTCTTTGATCTTCAAGTCTTCAGTCTTCAAGTCTTCATCTTGAAGTCTTCGGTCTTGAGAGCATTATAAGTCTTCGACTGAAGATTACTCTTGATTTTTATACGGACTTGTCAAAACGGGTTATTGACAAGTATTCGTCCTAAATGGAATAAAAGACAAAGAAAAAGTTATGGGGGTCTCCTCTGGTCTTTGGTAGCATATATATATATATATATATATATATATATATATATATATATATATATATATAAATTCATTCAAATACAAACAGTGCTTAAAATAAAAACAGTGCGGATTTTGTTTCATCGTTGGATCATTTTGATGGACAGATGGATGTTTTTTATTTTTTAATTTTGGCTTTTTTCTTTTGTTGGTAGAAGCGCGGGTGGTTTTTATCTTTAAGGGGGTAGGTTGGGCATTTCATTATACTCTCTCACATCCAGCTCCGTTTTTTCCTCTACTCGCCCAATTAAACCTATTTGTATTCCGCTGTTCTTTACACTCGCTTCTACGCACGTTTGTGGGTGCTGTTGTGGAGTCGACGAGGTTTTTTGTCAACGTGGTTGTGCGATTTTGAGTCAGAGTGATGGTTGTCGGTGGGGTCCAAACGAGGAGCAAGCGGCGGGGACCACCGGCTCGGGGTGGTGTTAAGGGTATCATTCTTTTTCTCTGTTCCAAGTGTCTATTTTATTGCTTGGTACCTGCGTTTGGGTATATTTTATCCTTTCAATCATCGATTTGTCGTTGGTGTTGTTATACTCGATGTGTGTTTTGGGTTTTCTTCTAGGGTTTAGTTGTATTCGGTATTCTGGCTTTTTTTTTTTGTTATTTTCGTGGTATAATGTTCATGTTTTATCAATATTTGTTGCAAAGTTTGGGTTTCTTTGGTGTGGGTTAATTTCTGCTCGATTTTGGATCTGTGGGTTCGGGGTCTGTCGCCGGCGAGTTATGTGTGTTTATGTCGGTACTGGTATTTTGTTTGTGCAATTTTTAATCGGATGCTTCATGTGGTGGGGGTGTGGGTTTGGGGCGCATTTTGGGGTGGGGTTCTGGGCTGTCGACGGCGGTCGATGTGTGTATTCAGGTATATAGTTGTGTGGTTTTGGCCATCGGCGATGGTGTGTCTATATCGTGTGTAGGGGTGTTTTTTTTTTTGTTTTTGTTTTTTTTTTTAACGAATTTTGTGATTTGTATTTAACTACAGCGGATTATTGTGTGCAGTTCTAGATTCCAGTGTGTGCAGTCGTTGTTTGTTATTTAGCTATAGTGTGTCGACGTGGTGGATGCCGAGCGTGTGCAATTGGTGTTTTTGAATGGTATTTAGTGTTGTTCTAGCTTTTGTAGGGGACTTTGTGATGTGTGTTAGTTAATTTCTTTGTTTCAGGGAAGAAGCTCAAAGTGGTGCGGCGTCAATCTGATGGTAGTGACGATGATTTTGTTGCGCCGCCTCTGGCTTTTCTTGCTAGGTTGCAAGAAGACCCAGTTTGGAATGCACCTGATGGGGTGTTGACTGCGGAGGAGGAGGAAGCTTTTCCTAAGATCAAGACTAGGTCTCCTGCGTGTATTTTGGTACATTCGCTCAAAGACTTGTCCTGTCAGCAGAAGAATGATATTAGAGACATGGGGTTTGCGGCGTTGTTGGATTTCAATGTTTGGGGGTGCCCTCCTCGGCTAGTGCACTGGCTGCTTTCAAACTTTAATGGGGAGTCGAGGGTGTTTGATCTGGGCGGTGGTAGGTCGTTGGCTTTGGAGGAGCGGGACGTTGAGTTTGTTCTGGGGTTCGGTTGAGATGGTGAAGCGTGATAAGCTGGACATTAGTAATTTGTTGACGCATTGGAGGGGTAAATTTGAGAAGAAGAGGCATGAGGTGACGGCGGCTGGGATTTCAACTGTAATGGTCAGTCGTGTTAATGGCGGTCTGTGGTTTCGACGGCATTTTTGTATGCTAGTTCTGTCTACGTTGGTTTCGTGCATGTGTAATGGTTATGCAAATCAGATGTACTTTAATCACTTTGATGTGTTGCACGAATCCGGGATCTGAATTGGTGTAAGCTTGTGGTTGATGCTTTGGTTGAGACTCAGGCTGCGTGGAAGTCTGGCAACCATAAAATTTTCGTTGGTCCTGTCGAGTTTGTTGCGGTACTGTGGTTTTTTCCATCTATTGTTATTTTGTTTCTGGTTTTTTGGCTTTTTGTCATCGTGTTCTCTTCTATATTTTCATGTTTTCGTTGTTTATATTTTCGTCTACATCTATTTTATATTGATCGAGTCGTTCATTTTGCGCGACCAATCCCGAGGTTGTTTCCTGCATTTCGTGGATGGTCGAAGGAGTTACTTAATCAGCGGAAGTTTTCAGAGATTCGATTTGGTGGGTTCGGACGTGGGGTGATTGAGCTTCCAGAGTATGATGTGGTGCACGCAGATGGTGTCGGTAATCCCACCCAGGGTCATGGGGAAGATGTCGGTGGCTGTTCAAGCGTAGTGACGGGTTGTGTGTATGGTCCCAAGGTATTCTACTTTTTTTTTTTTTGCTTTTTTTTTTTTGTTTTGTTTTCGGGTTTTCATTTTTTTTATTCTCTTCGTTGGTAGGTCTACTACTTTGTAGCGCGCTGTTTTTTAAATTATCTTGCTGTGGGTGCACACAGGTGTGTGTCTGTGTGCACTCCGTAAGAAGGAGAAGTGCACATACTGTTTTGGTGTTTGACTGTTTTCTTCTTACTTTTGTTTTATATACTTTTGCTGAAGTTGTTGCGGAGGCAACAACGGTTGCTGCTAGGTCTATCCGTGAGTTGTTGCGGTTGGTGAAGAACGCAAGTGATGGGGTCTTTGATGGGGAAGTTTGTGGACAGTTGCGTGAGGCTATTCAGGTTCTGGTAGGGTTGAAACAGGAGGCGAATTGCACGGTTTCAGCTGGTTCTCAACCTAGCCAGTCGACTTTCTCGCAGCGTGAGGATATTTTTTGGAGCAAGGAAGAAAATATTCGCGCGATTGAGGATATAGAGCGGGCTATTATGGAGCGCAATGAGTTTATGGACATGCCCTCGTTTAGCTTGGGGTTAACCCAAGACTTTAATGATGGGGTACGAGCCGAGGGTGGTGATAATGACCCTGATTGTGGGCTGGCAGGGAGTGATAGGTCTAATGGTTTGGGGTTGGTAAGTTTATGATACCTTTTTTTGTTTCTTTTGTTTTGCTCCTTAATGTGAATCTATATATCATGTTGTGTGTTCTTTTGTTTATAGGTTGCTGATCATGTTACTAGTGTTGGTGTTGCGTGTGCGTCTCCCTCTCCTTTCCAGGGTGGTGATGTTAACCTTGTTAATCCTGCAGTTGGTAGTCCGGTAGAGGTTTTCGTCCTTCCTTTCTCTATTGATTTTTTTAGTGCATTGTTCTTATATTAAACTGTTGCCCATGTGGTGTTTATTTTATTACATGGCAAGTGTGTGCACCGGGTTACTGTGGACAGTGCACTTATGTTTTTTTATGTGTGCTGTAACATAAGTAAGTGTGTGCACACCGGGATAATACTTAATGTGCAGTTCTGTTTTTTTATGTGTGGTGTAATATATCTAAGTGGGTGCACCATTTTATGTTCTTTGTTGCATTATAATTTTTTTGTGGGTTGTACATGATTTTCTTTTGTTGTCTTATTTTCTTTTTTAAACAAATATCATAAAACTAGCATGCTGGACACGCAAATATTGAGTTGGTAATTTATGTTGCTCCGGTGATATGTCTGCATCTCCGGTTGCGGGTGGCGCTGAGATTTTTGGTCAGGTTAGTGGCACTGAAGTGGAATTGGAGGGTACTGCTGTCGCACCAGACGAGGCTACTCCGTTTGGGGTATTGGTTCTTTTTTTTGTTATTATTTCTGTTTAACATATGTATTCACTCTGCTCATTATGTATGTTGTGCACTGTCAGAGTCATTAGTGTGATGTTGTTTAATTATGTGTGTGCACAGTGATTGTGGTCCCCTTTGTGCGTTGCTGTGTGTGCATGATGATTTGCAATAATACTTGAATGGGTGCACTCTGGTATAAACCTGTGTGTACTGAAATCCGGGGTAATGTTGTTTAATTTACGGTGTGTGCACGGCTTTGGTTCCCATTGTGCAGTGGGGTCTGTGCATGGTGTTTTACAACAATACTTAAATTGGTGCACTGTGGTATAATTGTGCGTGTACTTTAACTGATGTGTGTTTTCTACTGAGTGCAGGAGCCGGCTGACCAGGTCATAGGGGTTGACCATTGTCGTTCGGACGGCGCGGTATGTGGTGCTCCTTTGAAAACTGTTCGGGCAGCAAGGTTACCTCCTGATGCTGTTAGGGGCATTGGTCCGCTTGGTGAAAAATTTGACGGTACGAGCGATCTGGCTGTAGGATCATTGCCTGATCCTCCGGATGAGGCGGTCATTGTGAATTGGTTGCTGGCCGGGGGCGCTGATAACATGTGTGTTTTTGTTGGGTCGTTTGTTTTTAATATTTGTTATTGTCATTTGGTTTTATATTGTTGTTAATAGTTGTTGGTTGTTTGTTTATTAGGGAGGAAGTTGTATTCTGTATTGGTTCGAGGCTTGCTCGGTAGGATGATTTGCTAACGTTAGTCCCGGGGTCTGAGGTTGGAGTTGCAGTTATTGATGCATGGGCGTCCCTTTTAAATCAACGTGAACGTGTGAAGGCCCCTGGTGCACCATCACGTTTTTTACATCCACTTATACTACTGTAATACTTTTTTTTTATTTTTTATCTTATTTTTTTTCCTTTGTGTTGGGTGGTAGCTTGGGGTGGGTGTTAGGTTATTGGTTATGATTTCATTTTTTTTCCTTGTTTTATTCAGCTTCATACAATGGTCGATAGTTCTCACGATCGTGGGTTGAGGGTGGGTTGGTTCCGGGATGGTTTGAAAGTGGACCAGGAGTCGTCCCTATATGAAGACCTTGGAAAAGTTGATCTGGTATGTTTTCTCTAAGTTCTATGCGGGGTCGGTGGGGTGTCGTATTGCGTGCACTGAGGGAGGGCTTCTGTGTGAGCTGCCAGTTTGCTACGTGTGGTTGTTTGCGGTAATGTTGTGTGTGTGGTCTGCCTGTGTGCACTGCTTTGGGATACTGTGTGCGCTAGTGAGGTTTCCGTTCGTGCACTGCTTGCCTCCTTTTGTTCTGTGAGGTTCTGAACATTCCGTTGTTATTAGTTCTGTGCGTACATGTGTTTCATTCTGTGCACTATTGCTCATAATTCATTCCCTTCATTTTGTCAGATGTTTTTCCCCATCATCCCTAGTGAACATTATTTCCTGATCTGCTTTGATTTTCGTCATTTTCGTATGGAGATCATCGATAATTCTTCTTCACCTAGAGCAAAGAGGCTCAAGTATGGGGAGTCTCTCATTGATATGGTATTATTTCTTACTTTATTTTTAGCATTTTTATTTGGTTTCGCCAACTGTATTGGTACTCATAAATTTTACCTTTCTTCGTTGTTTTTGCAGCAAGACATGCTGCAAGAGTTCTTCACAAAAAGTCATCCAGAGAGGTCAATCTTGTGTGCTGGGCTAGAACCAAAGCAGATGCAAATGCGTTTGAGGGTTCCCAACAATAAGATTGATTGTGGGGTTTATTTGATGTGGCATATGGAGTCGTTTACTGGGCAAACGGTCAAGCAGTGGAATTGTGGTCTTGTCAAGGGCGATCAGAGTACGTTACACAAATTGAGGTTGCGGTACATGAAAGAGCTTGCAGTATCGGAGTATAATATACATAGTTCGACATATGTGGCAAGGGCGTATCAGTCTATCAATGCACCACTCGCTTCTTTGTAGTATTGTTGTGTGCACGTGGGGGTTGTGAACTGGCTATTGTGCTGGGGTATTTTTGGGCCACATTGTGGGCAAACTATTTTGGTGTTAGTGCTATTTTTATTCTCTCATAATTAGGGTATTTAGTTTTTTGATAACGTAGTTTGGGATGTGCACTTAGATATTGCAGTGCGTGCATGCCGACGTTTGTTACTTACTTTTTGGCCAACGTACTATTTACAACATTAATATATTACATTTTGCATACTTGTGTTATTTTTAATATCCGTTTCTTTTTTCTTCCAGTTAGAATTGGTACATCTGTGGGTCATAAATTGGGGTCTGTCTAATTCCGATTAGGGTGTGTGCTGGGTGTGTTTTTCGGGGGTGCACTTCGGTATGCCATCACGTCATTTTAGTGTTTGGATGGGGATTTCAGGAGTTGTTAACCACCAGTTATGCAGCTTACTCATTAACCCATTCACATGGACAGCCACTACTCTTTAATGATATTCGCTTATTAAATAGTTCAATCCGTGTTTCTGTGTTAGGGGTTTTCGCCACTTGCTGATGCTCACGCTTGTGGTATTTCAATGCAAATCTGTGCTATATTGAGTTTGGTGTAGTCCTAGGGGTTTTACTGTGTGCAGTACAGTATTTCCTATGCGTGCACCTAATGTCCCAGTAACACGATTAATTGCATAACTAAATGGCAGTGTCCATTTATTGAAGCGATGCACTTAAAAAAATATCCCATTACAACGAAATGAATTTAAGGTAATCTTATTTTAACAAAAAAACCAGTAGTTTAATCTTTTTCATGAGTGTTGTATTCTTCACAATTTCGGCTGTAATGTTTTGTCCCACCACATGTTGCGCATACTCTTGGTTTCTTTTTAACCTTCTACATTGCCTTCTCCTTATTGCTTTTCAATCTCTTCCCACGTCCCTTGTTGTTTGCAACCTTTGGCGGTTTAATGTGTACTTCGCCTGCTGGTTTGGAGCCCAATATGGATTCTATGGTGGTGTCGGGGTTTTTTTTATTATTGTCTCTCCTTTTGGAATCCCTTTTTCAGTTGCTGTAGTGTTGTTAGCATTTCTTCCATCTTCTCTTGCCACCCATTTACCAGACCCAGACAGTTGTAAAATTCATTCCAAAGTTGATTTGCAACGGATCTTACCGCAATCTCCCCTTGGGAGTTTGCCGTTGTTGCCCATCAAATGTCATGTATTGGGCATGTGCACGCATCTCTTGTCCACCGACCAACAATATATTCTACTGGTATTTCGTCCACCCCTTCGTTCTTGAAAACTAATAACACATGTCTGCACAGGATTCCCATTCTATTGAATTTGTTACATGTGCATTCTGTCTTTTCTACAGTGGTCTGCATTTTTACCTCATACTGTTTGCCCCCGTTCTCTTGCACTATATACACCCACTCCTCGTTCGTGGTGATCTTGTTGGTGATATTGCATTTGAAACTGGATTCCTAGAGCTCTTTCTGGAACTCGTAGAACATGGTTGTAGTGTACACTGCTGCCGCTTGACGCTCAATGCCCAACGGTGTTTTGATCTCAAGGAATGATCCTTCACACTCTGCATTTAGTTTTCCTTGTTTATATCTTTGTTCCTCTATGACGCTGTTGAATTGCATGTAGAATTCGACTAGTGTGCAGTGATGGTTTGTAAAGTTGCCGTAATAACTGTTCTCTGACTCGGAGCGGGATGTTGTTTTCAATAGTCCTCCCATAAAAATGTCCTGTAAGTATGCTGGTATCCAGTTAGCACGCGCCTCATACAGCTGGCTAAACCACGTGTCATCACTTAGGTTGTATTCTTCCATTAACATTTGCCATTTAGTCTCAAACTCCTCGATACTTAATGTTTCATCCCATACTGTGTTGTTCAGAGCTTTTCTAAATTCTTTGTTCTTGGCTAATTCAGTACTGACCTTGTCTCCCACCTTTGTCATAATGTGCCACATACAGAACCTGTGTCTTGTTGTTGGCATGACTTTTGGAAGCGTCACCTTTAATACAGGGTCTTGATCTGTTATTGCACATCTTGGTGTCGCCCCCATGGCAGTCTTGAAGCTATTCAGTAGCCACTCATATGATTCGCTGTTTTCTTTACTCAGTAGCCCTGCTCCAAATGTAATGCATCTCTTGTGGTTGTCCACTCCTGTGAATGGAACAAATACTAGCTTGTACCTGTGGGGTATATTAGGTCAGTAGGTGCGTGCACACAGTTATTACTGTAACAATACACACTTATTATCAGAAGCATGTAACAATACGTTGTTGCACGCAAGTCTTTCTGCGCCAGCACACACGCCTTATAATAAGCAACCCAATAGTAAAAAACATGTAGCGTGATCAGTAAAATCTAAAAACAAATAAATAAATAAATAAATAAAACAACGCTGTTCATTTGTTACACTCAATGCACAAAACTAATAAAGCACAAACTAATAAACCACAAAACTAATAAAGCTCCACATAAAAAATAAAAAAATAAAAAAATAAAAAACCACGTTGTTCGCTGAATAACGGGCAATGCACAAAACTAAAAAACAGCGACCAGACAGTTCGGATTATCACTATCACTGCACTACTTAAGATATAGCACAACTACTCGTTCCAACTTAGTAGAATGCACACACTGGAAAAATGGGTAAGCACACATTCCTACCTGTATGGTTTTGCACACATTTGGTAAATACGTCGCACACATATGTATCAACGATTACCCGACATCTATTTAGGAATCTATTTAAAGTAGTCAAAATATTGTTACTTACTTGTTTGTACTGTACGTAGCGTCGAAGGACATCACATCTCCAAAGCATGCAAAATTTTTAGGTGCAATCCCGTCTGCCCAGAAAATATTGCAAAGTTGGCCATTGTCGTCTAGATCAAAATCAAAATAGAAGTCTAGATTAATTTCCTTCTTTTTGAACATGTCCTCCACTAGCATTTGGGCGTCCGCTCCTGAAATATATGCCAACATGTCTCTCCTAAAATTGCAGAAGTCAATGGATGTTGCTCCTATGGCACTAAAACTTCCAACCATCTCTTTGTATAGCCTAAATCCTTTGCTGGGTCCTATGTTTGCCTTTGCACAATTTGCTAAGAATGTTTTGTGGGCGCTGTCAAGCTTCCTATTTATTTTTAGGAATGGGCGCCCTACGTCTGAGCATAGGCAGTGTGTGTGACGCAGCTCTACACCATGTAGTTTTTATCCACCCTGAGGGCATCTCGTTATCACTATTCGCGCCTTGCAGCCAACTCGTTTAGAAACTCTCCTTCGTTTCTTTTGTACTGTGCCCACTGCAATTGCATTTGTTTTCTGTATGTTTACAGGTTTGAATCCTTCCCGTGAACATACCATGTATTTGATTGCCACTTCTCCATCCCTCGTCTTTCGCATTGTGTTGTGTCTGACATCAAAACCGACGGCCTTTGCATATGCTTGGTAGAATAGGATTCCCTCCTCGGCTGTCTTGAATTGTTGCCCAACATATGGCGTTTCTTCAGGGCTTGCTTTAGGTAACCATTGTTTGGTCCCATCTAGAGACGTTTCCATCTCGCATTCAAACTCTCCCTTGTCATTTTCCATGCACTCTGTGGATTAACAAGTTATTGTGTCAGTATTCTAATCATGTGAACGACCAGTGTGACATGTGATCCTTGTGTGCTCACGGCCATGCATATGTGTGCTAATGGGGTTACCATCCATACGTTAACACTTCCACACCGTGTGCACACGTCTGCGTATGGCCGCGGGAGGAGGCTTTATGTGGCTTAGTCTACTCTGGAAATTGGTGTGTGCGCACCGCTGTTGGTTGCCCGTCCTACTAAACTTATCAACACATGTGACACTGCACAGTGGGTTGTGTGTGTCATAACCATTAACTGTGTGCGCTGTGTAAATAATTTATACCTCCCACATCACTTGCCGTCGTACAATGCAGCATTCCACGAACACATTACAGCACCCAATTAATCTTTCGAATCATTAATCGTTTATGTTCATCAATTATCTAACCATCATGTGTTGCAATACAAATAGTTAGTATAAACTAATGCAAACCCGATTACTAACCTGTGTCGTCACCCTGTGGCTCTTGTGCGTTCGCATCCATGGCGTCTTCTCCCATCTGCTGTCGCCGAAACCCTTCTTTCGTTGATTGGATGGGCGGCAGTAGTATACTAATCCTTCCAAGTTTACGTATCCTTATTTCTTGCGGGAATTTCATACCAAATATAACTGATATGTTTACTACATTGTGATTTGCCTTAATTACCCTTTAAGTATTAATAATAGGATTCTGTCATTATATTTGGGTAGTAATCCTCAGCCGCACATCATATCTAATTTGAGGGCTCTAATTAATCCACATGTTTGTATTTTAAGGGTGTTTACATTAGAATTCAACCCTATATATATATATACACACACACACGCAAAATCGTAACACAAAGCAATAATGTCCACAATAAACATTATTTATAACAAAAATTACGATTGTTTGGATGTGAATATGTAATAAATTATTGTATATATGGATTATTTATTTTATACATTTTGTAGCTGAAATAATACATTCAGGCTACTAGGTTAACAGGTTAAAATGACTCATCCAAAATTTAATATTAAATTAACAAATGTTTATTATAAATGTTTAAATTTCTTTTACCAGCTTCTACTATATATGGTGTTGGATACTTGTAACTAGGGTTATAGTTTAGTTGGGTTGGGCATTTGGAGAAAAGTGAGGGTCTAAGTGCCACTTTTAACCTAACAATAGTTATACCATAGACCTAGGCAAATTATACTATGCACCACGGTGCACATAGCAATGTGCACCACGTACGTAAACGACGTCGTTTTGAGCATTATAAACTAACTGTCCGTTTTTTTGGAAATCATGTTTCCTGTTTCAGCCGATCTCTGTATTTATGTTAATATTCTGTGTATACCAGGCAATCATTCTGTGTATTCTAGGCAACCGTTCTGTGCATTCGAGGCAACCGTTCTGTGTATTCATGTTAGTAACACATGTTATGATGTGTTTGTGCATTCGAATGTTTAGGAGGATGAGTTCTGTGTATTCATGTTATTAATATAGGTTGTGATGTGTTTGTGCATTCGAATGTTAGGATGATGAGTTCTGTCTATTTTGTATCAATATTCTGTGTATTCTGGGCAAACATTCTGTGTATTATAGGCAAACGTTCTGTGTATTCTAGATAATGATTATGTGTATTATAGATAATGAATTCACTGGAGTCATTCGCGTCCGCGTCCACTAACATCTGTGTATTTTGGGCAAACATTCTGTGTATTCTAAATAATGATTATGTGTATTATAGATAATGAATTTCCTGTAGTTATTCACGTCCGCGTCCACTAACATCGAAACGACGTCGTTTACGTATGTGGTGCACATTGCTATGTGCACCGTGGTGCAGGGTATAACAATTGATAGACCTAGGTCCACTTTGCAAGATGGACCCGTGTCCATTTACATACTGAATGTCAGTTGTTATGTCATGGACCTGAGTTCACCTTGACAATTTCATAACTCTATATTCACAATTACATAACTTCATGTTCACAGTTTCATTACTTTATGTTCATAATTTCATAATTTCATGTTCACAATTTCATAACTCTATGTTCACAATTTCATAACTTTTTGTTGAACAGTATCAAAACTCTATATTCAATAGTATCACACTATCACACAATTTTTGAATCTATATAATAAAATTATGAATATAGAGTTCAAAAATTGTAAATGTTGAGTAATGTAATTTTGTATATTGAAATATAAAATTGTGAATATAGAGTTCTAAATTTGTGAACATAGACCCAGGTCCACCTTGCAAGGTGGACCCATGTTCATAGCATAATTTGCCACTAAATGTTCACAATTTAAATTGTGAACATTCAATATATAAATTGTAAACATTCGATATGTAAATTGTGTATTTTAGATCTGGATTCACAGAATAATTTATCATGTATACACTTCCTCTTTAACTTGGATTCCATGGACAGCCCATTTTTCCCCTTTTCTATGGGCTTCGGCTGCTTGGAATTTGGAAACTAGAAAGTTTCTTTAGCAGACTGAAGAGAAAATTTGAAGTGATAGTCCATCGCAATATGCAGAAAATAACACCCATTGTATCTGCAATTGTTATACCCTGCACCACGGTACACATAACAATGTGCACCACGTACGTAAAACGACGTCGTTTCAGTGTTAATAGACGCGAACGCGAATGACTCTAGAGAATTCATTATTTATAATACACATAATCATTATCTAAATACACAGAACGTTTGCCTAGAATACACATAATGTTTGCCCAGAATACACAGAATATTGACACAAAATACACATATGTTAGTGGACGCGAATAACTCCAGGAAATTCATCTATAATACACATAATCATTATATAGAATACACAGAACGTTTGCCTAAAATGCACAGAATGTTTGCCCAGAATACACAGAATATTGACACAAAATACACAGAACTGATTCTCCTAATATTCGAATGCACAAACACATCACAACCTGTGTTAATAACATGAATACACAGAATGTTGACACAAAATACACAGAACTCATCCTCCTAAACATTCGAATGCACAAAACATCACAACATGTGTTACTAACATAAATACACAGAACAGTTGCCTAGAATACACAGAATGATTGCCTGGAATACACAGAATATTTACATAAATACAGAGAACGGTCGAAACGGGAAACGTGATTTCCAAAAAAACGAACGATTAGTTTATAATACTCAAAACGACGTCGTTTAGATACGTGGTGCACATTGCTATGTGCACCGTGGTGCACGGTATAATTTGCCTTGTATCTGTTGGACCAGTCATTCAACTAAGGTAAATTATAACGAGCATCACGCATAAAGGATTATTTTTAATATTGATGTTCATTTTTAATGTAATAAAAATTCATATTTTAATAGTATACTAAATAATAAACTTTTAGTACATAAAAAAATAAACTTTCAAAAAAATAACACTCAATAATTACAAATTCAACTCTCAACGAAAACAACTTATTAAGTTTCCTTTACCAATTAAGATCACAACATTAGAGGACCGACGGATTTCCTTATCACTCAAAAAAGGTGAATCATACCATACCTCAGTTGAAATTTTTAACACCACCCCCCACCCACGGAAGACTTAAATTTCTCAAGCATGGGAACAAGCTAATAAATAGTATGCAGCTGAGCACAAAGAGCAGTCGTTATACCGTGGACCATGATCATGACTGATACCGCAGTTATGTTGAAAGTGAATTGCAGTTGCGCGAAACAGAGGACGTTTCATCCATCTGGAACTGCAATTGTGTTGAACTGATACTGCAGTTGTGTTGACGAATGAAACAGACTCTGTTCCGCGCAACTGCAGTTCCCTTTCAACACAACTGCAATATCATCAACACAACTGCAGTATCAGTTCAACACAATTATGGAACATGGTCCACGGTATAAATTGCGCACAAAGAGAGCCCAATGCGTTTGAAGGAAAAATGGTAAAGCGGAAAAGTAATTCAGAACTTGACATCAAAATGTCAAATTCAAATAATTTAAAGAAAAGTATCTGTCTGCTGCAAGCTACAAGCAGTGACACTGCAGTTAAAAGATTTCCTAAAACCCGAGCTAGCTAGAGAAGATTATTCCAACAAATAAAGTTATCACTAACCAAAAACCATTAACCAAGCAACACACTATTATCTCGTATTAACAGGAAACACAGCTCATCAGCGATTAGCCATCACACGAGGCACGTTGAGCTAGACCGCGTGGATTGGGTTGTGGCTAGAGCTGATGCTGGAATTACCAGAGGCGGCGGCAGGTTTAGCATGGAAGGCTGACTGCCTTGTTGAGCCTTCGACTAGCTTCAGAGACACAGATGGCTTGACATCAGCGAGCGATTCCCCTAAGCTTAACTTCGACATACCAACTAATTCATCAACGTTAATGGGACTCTTTGTATGGACTGCTGTTGGCTTGAACACTTCGTGTTTCTCTGCTTTGGCTGGCTCTGGACAGTACCCTGGCCAATATGGAATGGGCAATGGATATATCGGAGTCACATAAGCAGCAGCAGCAGCTGGATATACAACTGGATAAGAGTATTGGGAGCTCTCGGGATTTGGATGCATGGTTTCTCCATCATTGGAGTTGGCAGAAGCAGCAGAACCCATAGATTCACATTCTTCATCCAGATTAGGAGGAGGTGGTAACGCATTATTATTGCTCTGTGGCTCGGCCTCAAGATGATTGGTGGAAAGGAAATCTTGAGATTCCATTGGAGTGTCAACTGGCTGCAAAATTTCATGAAAAACCAATAAGAAACAGCAACTTCTTGTCAAAGAAAATGCAACATCGGCAGGCACAGTATTATAATGATGAAATTTATAGCTTCTAACAATCCAGACCATGCTTTTCACTCAATATTTCAAACAATTGTAACATATATCCATTCTAAAAAGAAGCAGAAAGTGAAAGTCATCACAAGATTGAATAGTATCACCAGGATTCCATTATCTTTCAGTTATATGAAAGGGTATGGCATATAAATTTCTCCATTCAGAGATGAGAGCATTAACATGTTGGAGAAATGAATCAATTGTACAGAAACTTTCTTGCCATAGATGGATGATATTGCCTACATCTATCTACAGAGGACGACGGGAAGAACTATGTGCATGTTTAAGTAGGAATAAATAGAGGAAAATCTTTTCTTACTTCATCTGCAACAATATCAAATAGGCTGGAGCGCCTTTTACGCCTCGATACATTACTTTGCCTGATAAAATATTTTTGAGCATGGCTTGCAACTTGAGTAGGTGTTCTTGAAACCACATAATTGCGAGCAATTCCACGCCAATCACCTTTTCCAAGCTTTTGTAGACCAAGAAGAAACATCCTGTGTTCCTCTTCGGTCCATGGAACACCTGCAATGGAAAGAGACAGCATTCATTAACCTACAGACAATAAACAACAAAGATATTTGGGCATTTTAGAATGCTGCAGTGATGCTCCAAAATGGAACCAGGCACGGAGACAAAAACTTAGGCATGAAGAAAGCCATTTCTTACTATAAGACCTAATGATATTTCTATACCAAAAATTCTATTTCAAAATATAGTGAAAAGTGATGTCTCATTCAAGCATACCCAAATCATAATACTAGTAGTACCCACAGATTACAGTCCCACTAAAGCAACTCAGATAGGCACGTGAAATGCAGAGAAGATATCCGATATTTCCTAGGGTGTTGATAAATAATCTTCTTTACATTTCTCCATACTCGAATTAAAGCTTCTATCCATTTCTCAATAGTTGAACCCCCCCATGCCAGAATACTTCAAAAAAGTAATCAGAACAGAACAATCAATAACTTCCACTGATTATGAGGCCAAGAAAAGCTATTTGTAGTTAGCTGCAGTAATTATGCATTTATTTATTTTGTGAGTCCTCCAATCCAATACTATATACTGCATATACTATATGTGTTTTCCAAAGGAACCATTGTTGTCAAAGCAACAACATAAGATGCATAAATTAAGACACAAACACTGTGCAACTCAACAACCCCCCATCTAATTAAAAAAAAAAAAAAAAAAAAAAAAAAAAAAAAGAGAAGGCAACCAACTCTGGGTCACCTTCTCCGGCGAAGGATAAGGCAACCATGGTCGCCGACAGCGACAAATTGTTTTTTTTTTTTTAATCAGACACAAGTGGTGCATGCGTTTGACATATAAAATACTTCAAACGCATGTACCACTTGCGTTTGGATTCAGTATTCCAAATAAAAAGTAAAGAAAATAGAACGCAAATGAGACATACATGTGTTTCTAACCTCAAACGCATGTTCCAAATGAGTTTTTTCTATTTTTGTCCCAGTTTCAAAACATTCATATTTTGGCAAAAACTTGTGTGAGACCGTCTCACCATGAGACGAGTCGGGTCGGGTCGGGTCAAAATGCAAATGTAACACTTATATGCACCCATGTTCATAGCATAATTGCCACTAAATGTTCACAATTTAAATTGTGAACATTCAATATATAAATTGTAACATTCGATATGTAAATTGTGTATTTTAGATCTGGATTCACAGAATAATTTATCATGTATACACTTCCTCTTTAACTTGGATTCCATGGACAGCCCCATTTTTCCCCTTTTCTATGGGCTTCGGCTGCTTGGAATTTGGAAACTAGAAAGTTTCTTTAGCAGACTGAAGAGAAAATTTGAAGTGATAGTCCATCGCAATATGCAGAAAATAACACCCATTGTATCTGCAATTGTTATACCCTGCACCACGGTACACATAACAATGTGCACCACGTACGTAAAACGACGTCGTTTCAGTGTTAATAGACGCGAACGCGAATGACTCTAGAGAATTCATTATTTATAATACACATAATCATTATCTAAATACACAGAACGTTTGCCTAGAATACACATAATGTTTGCCCAGAATACACAGAATATTGACACAAATACACATATGTTAGTGGACGCGAATAACTCCAGGAAATTCATCTATAATACACATAATCATTATATAGAATACACAGAACGTTTGCCTAAAATGCACAGAATGTTTGCCCAGAATACACAGAATATTGACACAAAAATACACAGAACTGATTCTCCTAATATTCGAATGCACAAAACACACACAACCTGTGTTAATAACATGAATACACAGAATGTTGACACAAAATACACAGAACTCATCCTCCTAAACATTCGAATGCACAAACATCACAACATGTGTTACTAACATAAATACACAGAACAGTTGCCTAGAATACACAGAATGATTGCCTGGAATACACAGAATATTTACATAAATACAGAGAACGGTCGAAACGGGAAACGTGATTTCCAAAAAAACGAACGATTAGTTTATATACTCAAAACGACGTCGTTTAGATACGTGGTGCACATTGCTATGTGCACCGTGGTGCACGGTATAATTTGCCTTGTATCTGTTGGACCAGTCATTCAACTAAGGTAAATTATAACGAGCATCACGCATAAAGGATTATTTTTAATATTATGTTCATTTTTAATGTAATAAAAATTCATATTTTAATAGTATACTAAATAATAACTTTTAGTACATAAAAAAATAAACTTTCAAAAAATAACACTCAATAATTACAAATTCAACTCTCAACGAAAACAACTTATTAAGTTTCCTTTACCAATTAAGATCACAACATTAGAGGACCGACGGATTTCCTTATCACTCAAAAAAGGTGAATCATACCATACCTCAGTTGAAATTTTTAACACCACCCCCCCACCCACGGAAGACTTAAATTTCTCAAGCATGGGAACAAGCTAATAAATAGTATGCAGCTGAGCACAAAGAGCAGTCGTTATACCGTGGACCATGATCATGACTGATACCGCAGTTATGTTGAAAGTGAATTGCAGTTGCGCGAAACAGAGGACGTTTCATCCATCTGGAACTGCAATTGTGTTGAACTGATACTGCAGTTGTGTTGACGAATGAAACGACTCTGTTCCGCGCAACTGCAGTTCCCTTTCAACACAACTGCAATATCATCAACACAACTGCAGTATCAGTTCAACACAATTATGGAACATGGTCCACGGTATAAATTGCGCACAAAGAGAGCCCAATGCGTTTGAAGGAAAAATGGTAAAGCGGAAAAGTAATTCAGAACTTGACATCAAAATGTCAAATTCAAATAATTTAAAGAAAAGTATCTGTCTGCTGCAAGCTACAAGCAGTGACACTGCAGTTAAAAGATTTCCTAAAACCCGAGCTAGCTAGAGAAGATTATTCCAACAAATAAAGTTATCACTAACCAAAAACCATTAACCAAGCAACACACTATTATCTCGTATTAACAGGAAACACAGCTCATCAGCGATTAGCCATCACACGAGGCACGTTGAGCTAGACCGCGTGGATTGGGTTGTGGCTAGAGCTGATGCTGGAATTACCAGAGGCGGCGGCAGGTTTAGCATGGAAGGCTGACTGCCTTGTTGAGCCTTCGACTAGCTTCAGAGACACAGATGGCTTGACATCAGCGAGCGATTCCCCTAAGCTTAACTTCGACATACCAACTAATTCATCAACGTTAATGGGACTCTTTGTATGGACTGCTGTTGGCTTGAACACTTCGTGTTTCTCTGCTTTGGCTGGCTCTGGACAGTACCCTGGCCAATATGGAATGGGCAATGGATATATCGGAGTCACATAAGCAGCAGCAGCAGCTGGATATACAACTGGATAAGAGTATTGGGAGCTCTCGGGATTTGGATGCATGGTTTCTCCATCATTGGAGTTGGCAGAAGCAGCAGAACCCATAGATTCACATTCTTCATCCAGATTAGGAGGAGGTGGTAACGCATTATTATTGCTCTGTGGCTCGGCCTCAAGATGATTGGTGGAAAGGAAATCTTGAGATTCCATTGGAGTGTCAACTGGCTGCAAAATTTCATGAAAAACCAATAAGAAACAGCAACTTCTTGTCAAAGAAAATGCAACATCGGCAGGCACAGTATTATAATGATGAAATTTATAGCTTCTAACAATCCAGACCATGCTTTTCACTCAATATTTCAAACAATTGTAACATATATCCATTCTAAAAAGAAGCAGAAAGTGAAAGTCATCACAAGATTGAATAGTATCACCAGGATTCCATTATCTTTCAGTTATATGAAAGGGTATGGCATATAAATTTCTCCATTCAGAGATGAGAGCATTAACATGTTGGAGAAATGAATCAATTGTACAGAAACTTTCTTGCCATAGATGGATGATATTGCCTACATCTATCTACAGAGGACGACGGGAAGAACTATGTGCATGTTTAAGTAGGAATAAATAGAGGAAAATCTTTTCTTACTTCATCTGCAACAATATCAAATAGGCTGGAGCGCCTTTTACGCCTCGATACATTACTTTGCCTGATAAAATATTTTTGAGCATGGCTTGCAACTTGAGTAGGTGTTCTTGAAACCACATAATTGCGAGCAATTCCACGCCAATCACCTTTTCCAAGCTTTTGTAGACCAAGAAGAAACATCCTGTGTTCCTCTTCGGTCCATGGAACACCTGCAATGGAAAGAGACAGCATTCATTAACCTACAGACAATAAACAACAAAGATATTTGGGCATTTTAGAATGCTGCAGTGATGCTCCAAAATGGAACCAGGCACGGAGACAAAAACTTAGGCATGAAGAAAGCCATTTCTTACTATAAGACCTAATGATATTTCTATACCAAAAATTCTATTTCAAAATATAGTGAAAAGTGATGTCTCATTCAAGCATACCCAAATCATAATACTAGTAGTACCCACAGATTACAGTCCCACTAAAGCAACTCAGATAGGCACGTGAAATGCAGAGAAGATATCCGATATTTCCTAGGGTGTTGATAAATAATCTTCTTTACATTTCTCCATACTCGAATTAAAGCTTCTATCCATTTCTCAATAGTTGAACCCCCCCATGCCAGAATACTTCAAAAAAGTAATCAGAACAGAACAATCAATAACTTCCACTGATTATGAGGCCAAGAAAAGCTATTTGTAGTTAGCTGCAGTAATTATGCATTTATTTATTTTGTGAGTCCTCCAATCCAATACTATATACTGCATATACTATATGTGTTTTCCAAAGGAACCATTGTTGTCAAAGCAACAACATAAGATGCATAAATTAAGACACAAACACTGTGCAACTCAACAACCCCCATCTAATTAAAAAAAAAAAAAAAAAAAAAAACAAAAAGGCCATCTTTATTAGATATCTGCTAATCCAACATGTATCATAGCTTATTCCTATCTATTTCACGATTAAATCACCGATTGATACATACACAAACACTAAATTTTGCCATGAATATTTGAACATAGAATGACAAGTCACAAGTGAAAGCACAAAAATAAAGAGAGAAATTAAAAAAAAAAAATAGTTAACCTTTCTTTCTTTCGCGACTGGAGGAGGATCCAGGAACGAAGTCCTCGGAGGCATAGCCATCAGCGGCGGCGGCGGAGGCGGCGGAGGGGTGATCCGGCGTATCCCCGGGGGAGTCATGGGCGATACCATTGTGGGGAGTAGTGGAGCCGGCGCTGCCGTTACTGGCGGCATAGTGGGTCAAGTTACCCATACTAGCACTCTTCCGGATCGACCCATCCGTCAATCGAACGCCGAAGAGCTTCACCCCTCGGTTAGGGCAAGTCCGGGAGTTGTGGCCGTTGTTGCTGCAATGCGAGCACCGTCGCGTCATGACCCACCCGCAGCTGGAGAGAATCCACAAACACGCAAAACCGGATCGGATCAGATTACCGGCCAAGAAGATCCAACACTGTATTGTGACCCGACAACACACAGATTTCAGCTGCTCTGCTCTGTTCTGTTCTCACATGATCCGAAACAGACAGCAAAAAGGGTTTGGGCTTCCGGGAGGGCAGTTTTTGGATTGAAGTGCCTTTGCGCTATAAACGAAGCAAGCCTCTATGGATATTATAGATATAGATATAGAGAGAGAGAGAGAGAGAGAGAGAAGGCAGAACACGGAAATGACTTACTACGTTAAAAATTAAATATAGGTGAAGAGATAAAGAGAGGGATGATTTGGTGTCGGGGAAGATATGTGGTGTAAACGGAACGCCAAACATTTTTTTCATTTCTATTGGGATAATGCTATGCATATTAAATTGCAAAATGATATTTTTTTACCAAATATTATCTAATGACACGATATATGATGTGCATTACAATTATTTACGCTTTAAAAATAAATCAATGAATCCCTAACACAAAATAATAAGAAATTATGTCAAACCACCTCAACAAGATTATTAGAAATATGTCCCTTTGCTTTCTAATATGCACCATAATAACGAAGGATTGAAAATTGAACTTGTGAATTGTGATCATTTAAATATGATAATTATGCCAAAGGCCTTGTGGTTAAGTGGCATGAAGTGATTCTCCCTTGTGGAAGGTCATGGGTTCGAGTAATTATGTTTCATCCACCTAATTATTAATTTTTAGGACATTTTTTGTTTATTTATTTATCCACAAAGGTAAAATTCTTTTGACCCCACATTCCAACTTAATAAGACAGTGAATGGGTAAATCTCAATGACTTAACAACTCATTTAGTGGAATGACTAATAAGGAGTCTACCACATTAAAAGAAACATTCGCACTACAACTGTCAGAGCTAGATCTTATGTTTTTACCCACAATCTATATCACCCAAGAATTGAACTGGTCATGCAAATATATTTTGTTTATTTATTCTTTCTACAATTAAACTGTCAAATTTTATTTAAAAGTTCTCTTGACATTTGTTACTCATCAATTCAAAAGGTTCAAATTTGACACCTTATTTCTACAATCACTTTCACTTGTACAATTGTTATTTACTATTTTAAATACAAACTATATCATGTTATATTTATCAAATAAATACCAGTAATAATGTTTATTCAAAATATTTTCATATCTTACCCTTACTAATATTCTGTCACTCAAAAACTAATTGATTTACTCGTAAAGACAATATTTTCAAAAAAGACATTTAAAATTTAAATAAGTATTACCATAATAAATGCAAAACATAAATGTTTATAAGATATATAATAATTAATAATTAATAGGGTTTGGTGGGCAAAGTGTTGGCGAGTGTAAACAGGAATTTCATTTTATCCGTTAGTAGGTTTTTTAGGATAAGGCAAATTAAGGTTAGATAAGGGTGGTTTTTGGGTTTAGGATAATGTTGAGAACAAGACAGGATGCATGCTGTAGCAGAAGGGTCTTTTTCTGAAATAATTGGTGGAACAAAATATTTCAACAAACGAGTTATATTACATGTATTCTATTTTTTTACTCTCTCACTTTTACTCTCTACATGGCAATAAATAATTAGTTATCTTTATTCCGTGGATCCCAATGAAAATATCAACAATTAACATTTTGTAAGAAAGAGCAAAACTTGAGAGTATAATTTGATAGCACAATAGTATTTTCCTCAACAAATATCTCTATGGGGTAAGGCGCACTAGAATTTTGAAAATTATAGCAAAATAATTTATTAAAACATTGATAATCTTTTTTGAAAACAAAACATTGATAATCTCATCTATAGGGAGTTGCTAGCTTTTTTTTTTTTTTCATTATATAAATGTAATTTGTATTAAATTTAATTTGTGTATCAAAATTTATTAGATGTGTGTAGGGTTATGCTATATATATACACACACACACACAAAAGTAAGAAACTACACACAAAAAATATGATTGTAAAAATTAACGCCGTCAATCCTGGTTTCTTACTCACGCTTTTTATCGCTTCAAGAACGTGAATATGAGGGTTCTGATTAACTGGAGGACAACATGTGAGGTACTTACACACACACACAAAAGTAAGAAACTACACACAAAAAATATGATTGTAGAAATTAACGTCGTCAATCCTGGTTTCTTAGTCACGCTTTTTATCGCTTCAAGAACGTGAATATGAGGGTTCTGATTAACTGGAGGACAACATGTGAGGTACTTTACAGTTCAATACTCTTATATCAAAAATATTTTGCCATCCATCCTACTCACGTTTTTTATAGTCTAAAGAACATGGATATGAGGGATCAGATCAGCTGGACGACAATAGGTGAATTACTTTCCAGTTCAATATTTTGATACCAAAAGTATATTGTTGATACATCATACTCACGTTTTTTCTCACATCAAGAACATGGATATGAGAGATTTTGTGAGCTGGACGGCAATATGTGAATTACTTTCCAGTTCAATATTTTGATACCAAAAGTGTATTATTAATTCCTTCTACTCACATTTTTTTTTATCTCCTCAAGAACATGAATATGAGGGATCTAGTGAGATGTATGACAGTCTGTGAATTACTTCCCAGTTCAACATTATGATACCAAAAGTATATTGTTAATATAATCCCTCATACACACACTTTTATCACACCGAAAACATGGATATTAGGGATCTATTGAGCTTAATGACAACCTATGAAATACTTTCCAACTCAATATTTTGATATCCATGCTCCCAACATACACACAAACCATAATAGATGGCCCACAACTTTGTTATCAGACTCATTGTCACACTAGTACCACAAGTAAAATTGTGTATCTACTCACTATAGTTGTTCCTCATCAGCTATCCTAAAATATGTTTTTGAGCTTGGAAAACACATCTCATGCTTCTTTTGCTTTGCATAAGATATGTAAAGGGAGGGGGGAGGGCAGTTCGTTTGGCCAATAAAAATTATCCTCGTGAATTTTCTTAATGTGCAAGTACTACATCATCCAACAACCTATATATTGAAAAATAAATTTTCAAAAGACCTCATGTAATGTCTAGGTGGTAGAGATGTTCCATATCACCCAATCGTCCAATAACATGTCATGTAATGTCAAGGGAAATGGATTTCATTTTGTTTAGCCTTACTCATTTTATTAAGTCTCTGGGCCCTGATGGGTTGGGATCGGGTTTTTTCAACACTTTTGGCACATTGTAGAGGAAGAGGTGACAGCGTTTTGTAGAAGTTTAGTTGAGAACCGCAGCCTCCCCGCGAAAGTAAATGACACTTTCATTCTACTAATCCTAAAAAAGGCAAAGCCCGAAACAATGATGGATTTACGCCTAATAGCTTTGTGTAATGTTTTGTATAAGATCACAACTAAAGTTTGTGCCAATAGATTGAAATTTTTACTTGAAGGCCTTATTTCCTGTGCACAAAACGGTTTTGTCCCTGGCAAACTCATTAGAGACAACATCATGTTGGCTTATGAGGTACATCATTTCTTAAAACATAAGACTCAGAGATGGAGTGGCCACATTGAAAGTAGACATGAGTAAGGCTTATGACCGGGTAAAATGGCGGTTCCTTGAGGCGGTTTTGCTTAAGATGGATTTTGATCGTAAGTGGGTGGATATTCTTCTTGAAATCGTTTCATCAGTAAAGTACCATATTTTGCACGATCAAAAGCATATTGGTTCGATTACTCCCTAGCGTGGCCTTCACCAAGGTGATCTTTTATCGCCTTATCTTTTCTTGTTTGTGGCTGAAAGGTTGAATGCTTTGATTGAAAAACAAATGAGGTTGGGTAATCTTCATGGAATAAGTGTAGCTAGAGGGGGCCCATCCATATCTCACCTCTTGTTCGCGGATGATTGTTTCTTGTTTTTTAGAGCCAATGCGCAAGAAAGTGTGAATATGAAATTTGTACTCGACATATATTCGATAGCTTCTAGGCAGAAAATCAATTATGATAAATCTGCAATTTGCTTTAGTTCTAACGTTGGTATGGGGTTCAGGAGACCGTAGTGCAAACTCTGGGAGTAAGGGAAGGTAATACAACTAGGAGATACTTAGGCTTACCATCACTGGTTGTTCAAAGAAAGAAAGAGATTTTTAGATTTTTAAATTTTTAAAAGATCATATTTTGACAATGATACGAAGTTGGAATGTTAGATTTCTTTCGCGTGCCGGTAGGGAAGTGCTTTTAAAGAATGTTATTCAAGCTATGCCTCCTATGCGATGATGGTCTTCCTTTTACCTGTGAGTTTATGTACAAAAATTGAAACTGTTATGAATGAGTATTGGTGGACTGGCTCTATTGGCAACGGTAGGGGGATGTGGTGGAGGTATTGGCAGGGATTATGCTCTCTTAAAACGAAGGGTGGTTTGGGTTTTAGAATATTCCGGGAGATGAACCTGGCTCTGCTAGGTAAACAAGCCAGACGTCTTATCAAAATTCCAAATTCTCTTGTAACTCGAGTGTACAAGGCCCGCTACTTTTCGAGATGTTCTTATTTTGATGCAAAGGAGGGTAGCAATCCATCATTCATTTGGCGGGGAATGTTGGCAGTGCATAATATTTTAACAGATGGATGTCGGCAGGGTATTGGTAATGGTGAGGAAACTATCATTGGAAAGGATGCTTGGTGCCCAATGATGATTCTCCATATGTCCAAACAGTGTTGCATGAGTCTATTTATAATGCACCAATAGTCTCCTTACTGAATGAACCGTGTACGTGGTGGGATGTTCAATGTGTTAATGATATTTTTGATGAGCGTGATGCGAAGTTAATCTTGCAAATTCCTATTAATCATTGTAAGCCACTAGATTCATGGGCTTGGTATTCGGATCATAAGGGAGAATACACTGTTAAGTCTAGCTATAGACGTCAAATGGGGGTGGTGCATAATGTTCGTCAGTGGGGAAAATTTTGAATATAAACGTGCCACCGAAGGTTAAGACCTTCTGTTGGCAACTAGCTTCATCCTTTTTGCCAACCCGAGATGCCTTAATGAGGAAACATGTTGATTGCTCTTTAGATTGTCATATGTGCAGAGAGGACGATGAGAATGCTTTCATATGTTCGCATGCTGCCGGGAAGCAAAGAAAGCATATGGTTTGATTGGGTTGTCGAATCTTCAAGTAATGGGTAACAGTGTTATGGATTGGTTTTTTGGTTGCCTTGATGCTTTACATGATGATTTGATTCCTAAATTTGTTATCATTTGCTGGGTATTTGGTGCAGTCGCAATTCGAGTCTTTGGCATGGAACATGTTTTTATCTTAATTTGTTGATGAGACATGCTCTTTTGTTCTTGAAAAATTGGACTGCTGCAAATGACACACCTAGTGCAACTCACGGATATGGAAATGTTGTTAAGTGGGAAAAACCGCAAAGGGGAAGATTGAAATTGAACATAGATGCTACAATAGATCAAACCAAGGGGATTACAGGATTTGGTTTGGTCTTTAGGGATCACAATAGACAATTTCTGGCTGCAAAAAATTTATGCGTGTATGGTACCTAGGGCCCAAAGGAAGCTGAAGCTATTGGAATGAGAGAGGCTCTAAGCTGGTTAAAAGATACATGGCTAGGTGAGGTTGATGTGGAAACTGTTTCCAATTGGTTTTTAAAGCTATTTTTAGTCCGGATTTTATTTCTGTTTTTGGCTAATAATAGGTGATATTAAAGAATTAGCATCATTGACTACCGATGTTGAATTTCGTTTTGTCAAGCGATCTGCGAGTCATACCGCCCCACATTGTTGCTCGGGATGTCTTTTCTGAGTCAGGTTGCGGAGAGTGGTTTGACACTCCTCCTATTTTTCTTGAAAATTGTATTCTTGATGATTTAATGAATTAAGTTTTTATTCTCAAACAATATATTATTTTCTCAATATTTTTCATCAAATAAGTAAATTAATTTTTTTTTTACATAAAATTATGTTGGTTAAAATGAAAAATAAATAAATAAATGAAAAAGGAATGATACAGCTTGAGAATAGAAGTTAGGGCATTAAAAGTGTGATAATTTTTTTTTTATTCAACCATCAAAGTAAAACACCACCTTAGAAGCTTTTTAAAATTAAACTTTTTAAGTCAGAAACAAAAAAAAAACAAAAAAAAAAACAAAAAAAAAACCTTATCTCAAAAACTATTTACAAAATCTCCATTTTAGTTTTTTGACATCGTCAAACAATTAATAACTAAAATTCATAAGATTAAAAAAAAAAAAGTAAAATAAATGGGAAAATGGCACTTTTTCCCCCTATGTTATGTGCTTATAGCACTTTTTCCCCCTGTGTTATTAAAGTGGCAGTTTTTCCCCTTAAAATGTTAAATTGACATTGTTACCCTTAAAAATAATTATTTCATTTATTTTTCTTTTCCAACAAATTATTACTTATAGGCATGGATGATCACAATTCAGTTCGAACCTAACCAAACACTGTATCAATCATACCGAAATAGTATGGACGGCTCTAGTTACGATTCATAACCGAAAAAATAAAATTAAATAATTGTTGAACCGTGAACCGGAACTTAACCACAACCATATATAGTAAAAATGATCAAACACTTATTTTGATAAATCGGTACGGTTCGGTTCCAATTTCAATTTTGAACCGCCAATCAAAACTTATTTATTTATTTAGTTTTATAATTTTATTTCTAATTTAAAAATAGTCTAAATTCAACAATTATTTTATTTTATTTTTTCGGTTCTGAATCGTAACCGTAACCGTGTATACTATTTAAGTTCAATTGCTACAGTGTTCGATTAGGTTCGTATCGAACTGTAATCTTCCATACATATTAGTAATAATTGGTTGGAGAATAAAAATAAATGAAATGGTTATTTTTAAGGGCAAAAATGTCAATTTAATATTACAAGGGAGAAAACTACCACTTTTAAAATAACTGAGGGGGAAAAACTGTCACTTTAATATCATAGGGGGAAAAAGTGCTATAAACACATAACATAGGAGGAAAAAGTGCCATTTTTCCTAAAATAAATTGAATTCTCCTCTACGATTCTGTCAGGACGGGGGGAGCCCTTAAGTGAGAAATTTCGCATTTTTTAGTCAAAATAGATTAGTTTCCATATAAATAGGCATTATAGATAGAGTAAATGATTCCATTAATAATAAGTCAACAAATTAATAATTTTGACATTCAGTTATATGTATGTTGTCAATGAAACCACGAAAGCAGTGAATTGTCAATGACATGCACAAAGAGCTGACTCTTTGCTTTCCCCTTTTAATTATCTCTCTTCTACGAAAGTTGAAAAGAATCTTTAGATAACGAGATAACAACACAAAGCATAACTTTATTGTTTTTGTAAAGCTAAGTCTTGCTTGCTATCTATATACAATTTTCATGAAGTTAGTCGGTTCAGTTATTGTATTAAATTCTATCTTAAATGAAATAATTTTACTTATTCACATTTGTTGTGATTCATCAATTTATAAATAAATCGTGTAATATGATACGTTGACGGTTACCGCTCATATAATTTTAAGATAGAGTTTAATAGAAAAAGTTTAAGACAATTAGCATTTTTCAATTTGGTGTTTAGTTCAAATTTATTCCGACTAAGTTTTTTTTTTGTTTTTTGTTTGTTTGTTTGTTTTTTTTTTTTTTTTTTTTTTGAGAACTTTCTATCATTAGAGGGAAGGAATATAATCATTTTTTGCAGCATGTGGACCATAACATCTCTTTTTCAAGTAATACATGACCTATTGCATAGGCTTAACTCTAATACCAAATTAAATGACAAGTTCTATCTCAACTAAAAATTTAAACTTACAATTTGACTACACATTTACGTTTTATATTATATATGTTCAACAAAACTACACATAAAATCTACTGAATAACTTACCATTTAGTAATATATATTTTTGAAAAATCTTAAGATGCTAGTACAACCAAACATAAATGTAACAAAAAATTGAGGTTAAATTTATATCAAGTGAAATTGGTATATTGTCCTCACAATGTTTATATTACATCCGGTACAATTCCTAGAACCTTTTGGATGGTTTTCAATGCAAAAAGAAATTTGTATCAATTAATACGGTAAATTTTTTAAAAATAGATAAAATATTTCACCAACATAAATTTGTGAAAAGAAAATAACTCTATAAAAAAAATTGTTGAATTCAATCCATATTTCTGTCAAATGTATATTCCAAAAAATGGGGAACCATTCACATTGATCATTGATGGAAGCGAAGAAAATTCAAGGGACGAAAAGTACATAATTTTGGCGTGTGGGGGCTAAAATCTAAATACTGTTTAAAGCGTGTGGAATATGATTTTCTTTGTCTTTCATTTCAAGATTGGTCAAACACGTCTATTACTAATAGTATCCATCTGTCCAATTCTTTTGGAATTTTCTGAATATTTTCAATGTAATGAGAAAATGCATTTCATTTAATGAGAAGTTGTACCATAGTTGATTATAGGAAAAAGCAGTCGTTATACCGGGGACCATGCGTCATGGCTGATACTGCAGTTGTGTTGAACGGATACTGTTGTTGTGTTGAAAGAAAACTGCAGTTGTGTTGAAAGGGAACTGCAGTTGCGCGGAATAGAGGCCATTTCATCCGTCTGTAAATGCAGTTGTGTTGAAAGGATACTGCAGTTGTGTTGAAAGGATACTGCAGTTGTGTTGAATGGATACTGCAGTTATGTTGAACGGATGAACGACCTCTGTTCCGTGTAACTGCAGTTTCCTTTCAACACAACTGCAGTATCTTTTCAACACAACTGCAGTATCCGTTCAACATAATTGCAGTATCAGCCATAACCACGGTTCACAATGCATTGTGGACCATGGTCCGCCATATAATTTGCGAGGAAAAAGGTACAGATAAACCATTAAATTATTTAGGAAAATAACAATCAAGCCAATAAACTTTAAAATGTTTCAATTAATTTACGAACTCAGAAATTTTTAGTACGTTAGTATCCGATTGCTGTTGATTTGGATTGCCACGTGTAATCATGTTTTGAGAAAATGTACAAATAGACCATTAAATTAATAAAAAAGTAACAATTAAGTCACTGAACTCAAAAAAAAAAATCTCTAAATTATTCCAAGACCCACATAAACTAAATGAATTAATTAGAAATAAATACTTATTTTTTTCAAGAATATTTTCTTATTTACTTTATATATATATAATAACTAGGCAAAGATACATGTGCAATATTAGATCCATCTTCACTCAATTACCACTCTATTTTTCATGAATTTAGGATAAATGTGAAAACTCTAAAATAAAAATTTGATACACTGTATATCACATAATTTTATTTTAATTTGGAAATATATTATGGTTATTTTTAAATTTTAAAAGATGATGCGTGAAAATTCATGTCCACTATTAAAATATTAAAAAATAAAAAATAAAAAATAAAAAATAAAAAATTAATTCAAATTATATTTGACAATTCCAGTGATAAATTTTAATTGTCATATTTTTGTTTAATAATAATGTACGCAATTTTCATAAAATTTTAATTGTTAATTTTTTTTCAAGTTCTTGGATTAATTTAAACTTTTTTTTTCTTTTTGAGTTCAATGGCTTAATTGTTGTTTTCTAAATAGTTTTATGATCTATTTGTACCTTTTTTCAAAACATGACTACACTTGGCAATCCAAATCATAAGCAATCGGATAGTAACTTGCTAAAAATATAATGTTAATTGCAATTTTTTCCTGAGTTCGTTGATTAGTTTGGAGTTTTTTGAGTTTAATGACTTAATTGTTATTTTTCAAATAATTCGATAGTCTATTTGTACCTTTTCCCTTCATTATATCATATAATTGTACCTTGTAATTAGTAAATTTTTTCTCTTATTGTTTTTTTATTAAGTAATATATATATATATATATATATATATATATATATATATATATATATATATATATATATATAAGTTTCAATCAAGGTACGCATAAATGCACCCGCACCATTAGGTGTGGTGCTGTGTGGTGCCTTTTTTTGGTGTGGTACATTATTGCATTTCATTGTGTTGCATTTACGAACACTATGTGGTGCATTTTCGCATACCTAATTGTGAATCTGCACCAACCGCACCGGAAGCACTGTCCGCTTTTGTGTCCGCTTTTGAACCAGTATATATATATATATATGTGTGTGTGTGTGTGTGTGTGTGTGTGTGTGTACGCGCGCGCGCTCACACGCGTGTGTAAAACTGTGTCGTTTTGGTAGTGGATTAGTGGAGCAGATTGGATGAATTTTTTAGAAGTCGCATCATTATTCAATCCACTACTACTAGTGGCGGACTTTCACTAAGTGGATCTATATCTCGTCCACTTTAAGTGGATACGGATGGGATCAGAGCGAATTTAACAGATTTGGTGGATTCTTGTTTACTCATACATATATATATATATATATATATATATATATATATATATATATATATATAATTTTACCAAATATGTAATTGTATTAAGAAAATGCTACGAGAGTAAGGGTACATTTACTAACCAAACAATTCTTAATTTTTTTAAAAATTAAAACATGGAGAGAGAAAAAACATAAAATACGTTTAATTATACATTTTAATTTATAGAATAAAAAAATAAAAAAAATAAAAAATAGATAATTGAAGTAAATGTAACCTAAGGTTACTGCCAAGGAGAGAAAAACGAAGAAAATAAGAGCATATCAAATAGTGTTAGTTTTTTCTCCAATTCACACCATCATACACTATCTCACTCAATCTCAAAAGCCTTTATTTCTAACCATTTAGGCACGTTTGGTTCGCGGAATAAGCCTGGAATGGAATAGCATTCCCAGTAATAGGCCTATTTCGCTGTTTGGTAAAACTTTCTATTCCCAGGAACATTGTTCCTAGGAATGACCTATTCCCCTTGCAAGGGGAATAGAGATTCCTAGGCCCCCCTAGGTATTAGGCTATTCCTGAGTCCTCGGGAATAGCCTAATGTTGCTATTTCTAATTTTACCCCTTGGCACGTTTTGGAGAAAGATCTTCCTTTTCCCAAAAGGCTCCTATATTATTTAAAAAAAAAAACTTGTAACTAAGAACAATTAAGGTTCCTTAAATGAATGAGTTTTTGGCTCTTTAAGGTTTCATCACCCTGTTGTTAATTTCAAAAGAGAAGCAATGCTTCTCTTATATAGAGGAGCTCAAATGAGCTCCTTTTCATAAGTTACCAATGTGGGATCAAAAATTTCAATTTGTATTTAAAAAAATTATTATATATGTAATTTTGTTTTAATTTGTATTATTATTATTATTCCTTTTTCTATTATTGTTATTAATATTATTATAATTTTTATTTTATTATTACATAATATTAATATTAATATTAATATTAATATTAATAATAACATGAATGTCCTTATTATTATTATTATTATTGTTATTATTATTATTATTGTTATTGTTATTGTTATTGTTATTATTATTATTATTGTTATTATTATTATTATTATTATTATTATTATTACATATTTTATAAGGGTATTTATGTATAATAATAATAATAATAATAATAATAATAATAATAATAATAAATTTGTACAAGGGCATTTATGTCTTTTAAATATATATTCCATTTCTATTCCTTTAACCAACCAAACGCTGGAATACAATTCCCAAGTCTATTCCTTCCGCGAACCAAACGCTGGAATACAATTCATATTCTATTCCTTACCTATTCCATTCCTTATGGAATAGTATTCCTATTCCCTTCAAATTCATTCCGTGAACCAAACGTGCTAAGGTCTTTCAAAATTTTTTATAGACCACTAATCTATATCATCAACTCTATTTTAATTATTGTAATCATTTTAAAGTATAATTATAATTAAGTCCTTTATTAACGAGGCTTGACTAATACTGTTTTAATTTAATTTTTCATAATATTAAGTTTAGTATTAGTATATAAAATTTATATATTTAGAAACAATATTAAAAGTACTATTAAACACAAAAAGTCAAATTTAAAAATAATTAAAATTACTAAAGAAATTAAACAATGAAAAAAAACTTGGTTTGACCAATGAATAATAAATAGATAGGTGTACTAAAAAAAAATAGATAGGCAAAATGGGACAGATGGAGTATACAATTTTAATTTAAATATATTATTAAAAATATATATTACATCAAAAAGTTGTGTTAAATATTTAATTTTTTGTAATCAAAAAAATGTTTTTTTTTTAAAAATTAAATTAAAAATGCCATTTAAAGTTTTAAACTAATAAAAAAAGAAAAATTCTTAGTGCACCTATATTTGTCACTCACAAACTTGTCACTCCCTAGCAAGTTTTAATTGGTTTTCTTTTCTTCTTTTTTTTTTCCTCTTTATTTTATATTTTAACCAATTAAAACTTGTCACATCAAGGAGTTGCAAGTTTGTGAATGTAAATGTAGGGGAATTAAACATGATTTTTTTTTTTAATTAGGACTGTTATTGCATTTAACAAAATAAAGAATAAAGAAAATAATACAAAAATTATCTCTGAAGCACCCAACAGGCGCATTTTGAAAATGCGCATGTTGGGCGTAGGCATGTCTCCACACACCTCTTTCTTTCTTTCTTTTTCCTACAAAACACCAAGTTTTGCCCTTGGACAGCCCTCCCCCAACTCCCCCCACGCTCCCCCCACTTAGTTAAAAAATCACACTCCTAGTTTTAGCTCTGAACCCTCCTCTCAAATTGTTGAGGGGATGCTCTAAGCTAAGTCACTCTTTATTAGTTAATCACAACTAGTCACATTAAAAAGTTAGGAGTACAACTACTTGGAGTGGTTTAAAACCCTCACTATATTCCTTTGTAATGACCTTTTGATGGATCTTAATTAATATGATCAAGTTTACTTTTATATTTTTTCAAAAAAAAAAAATGAAAAACAGAAAATGAGTACAAATTTGGGATGTACTTCCCCATCTAGAATATTTTGTTCCTTAAGAATGGTTGCAAAAATTTTATGAAAAAATATTTAACACTTTAATTAAATAATAATTTTTGAATTACAACGAAGGCCCATAACCACTACTCAAGAGTGTGTACTAGGTAAATTTCATTCATGTTATTACAAATTTAAGAGGGCTGGACATTTTTGTATTAAATAATAAATGTATAAGTAATAAATCTTAGTATTTTAAATGTGTATTAAAGTATTTTGAATAATAAAGTAATAAATTTATGAAAGTGACAAGTTTTAGGAGGGAATATAATGTAACAAAAATTGTGTATGAACGCTCGGGAGATGATATATCCTTTCCTAGGACGTTGTCCCACTTTCCAATGATTTGCTTCGAAATTATTCACAGGTAGCGTGCCAAATGAGGCCACGTAACGGCGTCAAATATCCACTTATCCATTATTTGGAAAAAAAATATTTTCTTTAAAAAAAATTATCACTACTTTTTTTCTTTTTCTTCTGGACACGAATTTCTTTTAGGTAACAAGAAAAATTCACAATTATTATTCAAAGATATGCATAAAGTAATGGGGGTTCGTTCGCCATATGTTACAGAGTTTTGGTTTCGATTCTAGATGGATTAAGTTGGTTATGTTTGTTACTTGTTACAAAATAATATTACGAAAATAATATTTTTGAAAAACAAGCACAAAAAATACGAAAGGATTTTCTGGAAGGAGGAAGCTTGAGTCGTGTACTCACTATACTGTCCTTAAAACCTTATTTGCTACCTCCCAAAGTGCTAGGAGCGCTGTAGCCTAGGTTTCCCAGGATAAAACAAGCTTCGATTTCAAGTTTGACCACTCAAATTACAAAACCCAGCGGACGAGAACAAGGGTTTGATCACAATTGGCAAAGAAAGGAGTAGAAGCAGAGTTTTTGAGAGAGAAAATATTTTTCTTATGTTGTACATCTGCTGCTTCTACTATCAACTTATATAGGAGTTGATGGATTAAATAGCATTTAATCATGACACTTAATCTGATAATAAAAACTGGCTTATAACTCCTATAACGGTAGACCACTACTTGAGAATTGATTCAGAAATTAAAATTGGAATTAACTCGGAATTAATTTCGTAACAGATGAATCAAGACTCTGAAAGGTCACTACCTAAATCGTACCCGAGACGAAACGAGACCACGAGGAATTAAACCGAGGTGATCGGATTACACGAGTGGACTACCATTCGACCACGAGCCGATGACCAAGCCATGAGCGTAGCGTACCAGAATGGCCGAACCGAACCCTGAGTCCACGAGCCGATGGCCGAGCCATGAACGTAGCGTACCAGAATGGCCGAACCGAACCTCGAGTCCGCTAAGGAGGCCGAATTCTGGTTACCCGAGTTCTTCAGTGACTCTGTGTTGGAAAACATAAAACATATACAAAAAAAAAGTGGCATAACTAAACCCGTAAGGGTTAGCCAATTTTAGGCTCATTTTGGGATATGATTTGCACCTCTCATGCACGCGAGAGAGAACCTCTATGCTATACAATTCAATAAGCCTTAGAAAGACTCTTGTATAAATAGTGGTGCAAACCACTTTCCAAACCAACGTGGGACAAAGCCTTAATCTAAAGCTTTTCCCACCATTTTTCCAACTCAAATGGGTCAACTTTGAGAACCAATTTCTCATTCACCCATTATCCATTTTGTGCGTACAATATATCAATCTCTTCGTCTAACTACGAAGAACCCAAATCCACTTTGACCCGACACAAATCAGAAGTGGACCTCACATATATTTGTACCACAAAATAGCCACTAAAATTACCATTTTATGCTATTTTTCCAACAATGTTGTCCATTGAGTCGGTAGTCTATAATATACAGGTGAATAATGAGCTGATCGGTCTAGTCACTCCCTCACGTGGGTTGTGCCAAGGTGACCTTTATCCCCATATTTGTTCATTCTTTTCTATGAAGGTTTATCTGCACTCATTAAGGGCGCAGTTGTTAAGGGCCATATCCATGGATGTCGGATTGCTAGGAGTACCCCGAGTGTCACTCACCTCATGTTCGCCGATGACTGCTTATTAATTTTCAACGCTAACCGGAGTGAAATAGCAGCAATTAAAGATTGCTTGTCATGCTATGAAAGTCTACCGTCTGTTTCAGCAGCAATACGCCTGGGGAAGATAGGTTTCTAGTCAGTGAATGTTTTCGAGTTCCAGTAGCAAATGACTTCGGCAAATACCTTGGCCTTCCTTCTTTGATTGGGCGAATAAGAATGAGGTCTTTAGGGGCGAATAATAAGGAGGTCTTTAGCTATATTGATTAAAAGGTGCGACATAGGATTGGTTCGTGGCAAAAGAAGTTCATCTCCTGGTCAAGTAAAGAAATCTTGCTTAAAACTGTCGCCTAGTCTCTCCCCACATACTCTATGAGCATATATCTTCTCCCGAATTTGATCTCTTTGTGACACAAAAAAACTGAATAAATATTGGTGGAAAAACAATGGCAATGGGGCTGGTGGTGTTCATTGGCTTGCATGGGATCGCATGAGACTCCCTAAAGGTCATGGTAGTATGGGATTCAAGAATCTACAGAACTTTAATCTGGCGTTACTAGCAAAACAAGGGTGGAGGATCCTAATTAATCATGAACCTCTGTTAGCCAAGTTGCTTAAAGCTCGGTACTTCCCAAGCTGTTCTTTCCTGGAAGCATCTGTGGGGAGCAATCCTAGTTTCATTTGGCGGAGTTTGTTGGCCGGTCGAGATGTAATCAAGATGGGGCATGCAAGGAGAATTGGCGATGGTCGACATACGAAGATTTGGTCTATTCCATGGCTACATGATCATAACAACCCCGAACTTATTACTCTGATCTGCCCACAGTTTGCTAATCAAACGGTATCTAGTCTTCTTCTACTTGGCAGTGAGGTGTAGAACTCAAGCATCTTGCAGTGTCTGTTCGCCCCTGATGATATTGATCGAATCTTAAAGACTTCTGTGAACGTAGAGTTACAAGATAAATGGTACTGGAGATTCGATCTGTGTGGAAGCTACTTAGTTTGCAATGGCTATAGGCTGTTGATGTACCATCCCCATCCTACTGAAACTTTCAAGTCCTGGAACAAATTATAGGGGTTGAAGGCGGCACCTAAATTTCAAAATCTTCTTTGGAAATGTGTCAAGGACATCCTATCGGTTCGAGCTTCCCTCCGTAGGAGGAGAGTTGATGTTGTCGCAGATTGTCCTTTGTGTGGTGAGAGCGAGGAGACGACTTATCATCTTGTCCTAGAGTGTAGAATGGTTCTACCGGTCTAGCCTGCGGTTGGTATCACCATCAATCCAGCTGTATTGGGTTTTGTTGCTTGGCTTGATGTCGATCTGGAGCTACTGGACGATGCTACTTTGACCAGGCTAGCAGCGACAGTCTGTTATATATGGAGTACCAGGAAAGATGTGATGTGGAATAATAGACCTTTCAATGTGGATGCAATAACCAGATCGATGCAAGGGTGGCTGGTTGCACGGTAGGAAGCAGAGTCTACAAGGTAAAGATCTCTGGTTAGAGTTAGTGGTGGGAGGTCGAGTACTAAATCTACCGATTCGTTCCCAAAATTGAGGTGCTTCGTCGATATTGATTTGTTTCAAGATAAAGGCTGGCAGGTTTCGGCGTAGTTGCGTTAAATGATAATGATCGTTGCGTCGCTGTAATAGCTAGTTCCTTCACTTGCAGTTACGATCCTTACCACGCCAAGCTGATTGCGATAAGGGAGGCTTTATCTTGGATTAGGGAGCAACATTAGAGTTATGTTAGGGTTCTCTCTGATTGCATTAATTTCGGCGCTGAGCTGCCCCACTTGTGATCGTTCTTATGCTGGGCTCATCATCAAGGACTGTCGTGATCTGTTGGAGGGTCTCCATTTGGTGGAAATAATTCATGTTTCAAAGGATAGGAACTTTCTGGCCCATCAGTTGGCCAAATCAACTATCATGTATAGGGAGTCTAGGCTTGTATCCCATGGATTTCTCCTTTACGTAAATGAAGAATGATTGATTTGATTTTCAAACCACATAAAAGATGTAAATCACACTAATTAAGAATACCCTGTGCGAGCTGAAGGGTTTAATTGAGAATATATATATATATATATATATATATATATATATGAAAATGAAAGATCGTGAATCTTGAATGCAAGAAAATCCTAAAAGGTTTCTACTAAATTTTAAGTTCAATTAATTATCTTTAAATTAAGCGTGAACCACACACAATAAAACATAACAAAATAGAAAGCTAAGTAAAGTAAAGAAACCAGGAACACAACAATTGGTAACGCAGTTCGGAACCAAATTTCCTACGTCTGTGGGGCAACTCATGTCTGTCCAATCCACTAGATGATCACCAAAGATTACAAGGTTGGTAAACATAACCAAACACACATAGCCAATTACACAAACTCAATCTTTAAACATCTACATTGAGAGGGGATCGTGCATGTCGCATTACTTCTTCAAACTTCAATGACCAAAGCAGCGTCTCAACAGCATAATTCCATATTGTCGTACACCTTGATAAGTTTTTTGACACCCCTAACTTTTTCACGCTGAGATAGAGATAAACTTAACATAAAAGCTAGCAATCTCAGAACTAACAATATAACAAAGCGGAAGCATACTAATACTCAAGCGGGTGTCACGCCACATCTATAAAATCCAACTCTAGATGCACAAGCTAAAATCCATAATACTAATCCATAAAGTAAAGATAGCTATAATAGTCAATACAGAAAATATAATCCAAGGCACACAGGCCTGAAAACGTCTAAACAAGCCACTAGACTAAGCATAGAAGGAAGCAGATTTATCACTAGCGCGCTCTCGGCTCAATCTACTTCATACCTGGGAAAAACAGTTTAGGAAAAACAGTAGCAAAGAAATGCTAAGCAATCAACCACTCACACTCGTGAGAAAATACATAGTATAGTATGGTTTGTAAATAGGTTTACACACACGTATAGAATATACGCACCAACGAAACTGTTCTGTATTTAAATCAGATGACTCAACAACAACAAGCTGAATGAATCACAAACCAAAAACTCTTCCAAATGAATCCAATATCATGTACGAATGCATAAGACAACAAGTCTATAACAAGATACCAACTGAATCACAAGTTCAACAGAATAATCCACAAATGAAACCAATAAGAATACAATCTCACATCACTCTCTCAGAGTGACCCCAAAACCATAATACAAAGAATAAGATCCAGACCACCACCACCAACCAACCATACCAAACCCTCATGCCAATATCACAACACAGAGGCATAAAGCCCAATCACAGAGGCATATAATGCCCATTACCACAGAGGCACATGGCCCAATCACAGAGCATACAATACCCAATCACAGAGGCGCGGAGTCCAATAACAGAGGCATACAATGCCCAATCACCAGAGGCGCGAAGCCCAATACCACAGAGGCGCAAGGCCCAAACAATTCCTCTCACAATACCAACCACAAGTAAAACCACAATTTTCCCAACCACTTCCCAAGGTTACTAAAGGTTCAACAAGCCAAGAAATACTCATAAGGACTCAAGGTCTCTACATACCAAACTCAGATTCATTCCCAAAAGATTTACTCCAACAACAGTGCTCAACTCAGGATATAAACACAACACATACTCAAGATAATAACCAAGGAATCAACCAATAATACTAACTCAACAAATCAAGATAAAAGACCAAAGATCATGAATAAATGCTCAAGAATCAAAGTGGAATAATCAACAATAGGTTCAAGACACATTCCAGAATCAAAGATGAATCAACAGAGTCAATAAACCACGAAACAACACTGGAGCAAAGCCAGGAATTGAACTAACAGAGCAAACGAACGGAACAGTCCACACCGCCACACCACACAGTTCTTTCTCACGGAACTCCCCGGCAGAGCCCAGCGGCCGGCCACACTCCTCCGCATGAAGGGGCAGATCCCACCAACGGATCCCCCCTACTCCGCCGCACCACATCGCCCTTACACGTACGGAACACACCAGGGGGACACATTATACTGCCGGAATGCACCGCAAGTGCAATCCCAAAACACCAACTCCCAGACCAGAACATAATACACAATAATTCAATCCAGAATACAGAATATGTTCAGATTACTCAGATTACACATCTCAGAGATCAGATAATACATGGAATTCATAACAATAAATACTCATACTCATCACAATGAAAGGATAATGAACACAAGTCTAATAATCCACAAGATAGGTTCGCAGATCAACAAAACAAAGACTAAAATACCAAGAATTTCCACAGGATTCCAAGCACAAAATAATATTCATAGATTCATGAGTGAAAGTAGGTTTTAGTGTAACATGGAAGATTACCTCTTGAAGCTTATCAGTCCACAAGCAACCATCAATCCTAAGCTAATCCTAGCAACCATCACTTCTTGATCATCTATCAACCCAAAACCCACTACAAGGAGAAGCAAAGAGTTCATAAAGATAGTCAACAAAGGAGAGGAAATGCAAGAAAAGGTAGGATCTTACCATGATCTTTCTTGAAGAACAATAAAAGAATGATCTTTGCTTTAAATCTTGAAGATGAAATGAAGGCCAATCTTTGAAGGGAAATTGGATGGGAATGGCGTGAAGAAGGGTAAGGGAAGAGAGAGAGAGGGGAACCTCAAGATAATGCTAAGTCTTGAATATATACCATAATACATATATACATATAGGTATATATTAGGGTGGAAGATTTAATAAAGAATGGGATTGAATATTTATATATAACAATTCTATGTACAAGAATAATTATTGGGCCAAATGATTCACCTCTTAAACAAATGAATACATAGAATAAGGAGGAAGCCCATAATATTAGGAATTAAATGTCTTAGAAATAATATATATACTAGCATAAGGATTTGGGCTTTTGATTTGGAATTACCTTAGGAAATATTCTTAATTCAAGAATTGAGCTCACGAAAAACAGTGGATTTAATTTTAGAAAATAATCGTGGAGGGTAATTTCAGAATAATTTATTGCGGGGTATCATAGTTTTTCACACAATTCTAAGGTGAGAAATAATGCAGTGATTAACATGTCATTATTATGACACATTTTAGTATAGAAACTCTTTGTAAAAATGCTTAGTAATTCACCATTAGAATTCCAAAAACAATCATAATTAATGCCCTTTATATAGTATTAAGCCTTCAACCAACTAGTCTGAATCATTGCATCTTAATTTCCTCAAAATAAGCTGCTCCATTCAGTTTAAGTTGCTGCCTGAAAATAGAGTCTAAAATCAGAATTCTGTTCAGCAAAAATAGCTCCCAGACTGGAATACTGCGTAACTATAGTCCAGAGTTCTTTGTTGTAGCTCGAGGTTCACTTACAAAAACTAATATAGACTAAATAAATTAACCTAAGTTTTGACAAATAATTTAGCCAATGTAAATAGAGTAAAACGTATATCATTTGTACATTTACAATCTCCCCCTTTGACAATCATTTGACAAAACTCAAGACAAATATACTTGTCAAATTAAGATAATTAAATACTCCGTAATTTATTAAACAAAAAACATTAAGTATATTTGTTTACATAAAAAAGCCTATAAGGATTAATAACAATAAAAGAAGAATATCCAATATAATCCAAAGAGAATACCAACCAATAATAACTTCAAATAGGCTTCCACAATCAACTTGACAAATAACCCGATATTCCATAACACTTCAAATAGACTTCCATAAACAACCTGATAGATTATTCGATATTTCATAACACTTGAATCCATTCAACAACAAAAAATAGATAACCATTCAACCCAATAATCAACCAAATCCAATAATTACACATAAAGATATTCTACACAAAAATATCCATAAAAATTTACTAAAAGAATTCCAAAGAGGCTCTCCCCCTCAAATTATTATTCACCCTTTTTGTCAAATAGATTGACAAAGGTGATCATTAGTGTTAGGAGCTTGAGGCCGATGGAGTACCTAAAAGATATGTATCGGGGGCAGGATCCTCATGATCAATTGTCATGATTAATATTCACAACCAATTCACCAAAATATACATCATCCCATATCTTATCCATGCATCACTAATAATCTCCATATTCACCACTTTGATATACTAAATTAATCAATCCCATTCATAAACAAAAGAATCCATCAATGAGTAAGATAATCCAGATAAGGTAATAATCCAAATAATATGATAATCCGAATAATTATGCTCCCCCTTAATTTGTACCTTGTCACTGTATCATCATAATAAGACAACTCTTAGAGCAAGTTTCCTTGAAGCTGTAACAGGAACCTGCACAAGTAGAATAGAAACGAGAAACCCAGAACTAGAAGACAATTAAGCAAATAACACAAAAATCACTTATAGTCACAAATGCAAAAAAAAAAAATAAAAAATTGTCAATTTGGGTCAAACAAAGCAAGAAAGTTAGCAAATAAAGAAGTAAGCAAATTCAGGTAAAGCAGATTCATGCACATATTCATAATAGTTAGCACAGAAGGCACACACACAAAGTGATTCTTGAATGCAAGAAAATCCTAAAAAGGTTTCTACTAAATTTTAAGTTCAATTAATTATCATTAAATTAGGCGTGAACCACACACAATAAAAGATAACAAAATAGTCTAAGTATAGTAAAGAAACCAGGAACACAATAATTGGTAACGCAGCTCAGAGCCAAATCTCCTACGTTTGCGGGGCAACTCATGTCAGCCCAATCCACTAAATGATCACCAAAGATTACAAGGTTGGTAAGACATAACCAAACACATATAGCCAATTACACCAACTCAATCTTCAAACATCTACGTTGAGAGGGGATCGTGCATGTCGCATTACTTCTTCAGACTTCAATAACCAAAGCAACGTCTCAACAGCATAATTCCATATTGTCGTACACCATGATAAGTTTTTCATGCAATTCTAAGGTGAGAAATAATGCAGTGATTAACATGCCATCATTATGAAACATTTTAGTATAGAAACTCCTTGTCAAAATGCTTAGTAATTCACCATTCAAATGCCAAGAACAATTAAAATTAAAGCTTTTTATATAGTATTAAGCCGTCAACCAACTAGTCTGAATCATTGCATCTTAATTTCCTCAAAATAATTAAGCTTCTCCATTCAGTTTAAGTTACTGCCTAAAAATAGAGTCTAAAGCCAGAATTTTGTTCAGCAAAAATAGCTCCAAGACTAGAATATTGCATGACTGTAATCCAAAGTGCTATGCTGTAACTCCAGGTTCACACATCCAGAAACTAATATAGACTAAATAAATTAACCTAAGTTTTGACAAATGATTTAGCCAATATAAATAGAGTAAAACGTGTATGATTTGTGTACACACACACACATATATACATATGTATGTATGTATGTACATATAAGATAATAAGTCCTTAGGAAAAAATTAAAACCAATCTCAGCCTTATATCTAGAAAAATTGGATGGATCAGATTAGATTTTTTAAAATAAAGAAATGACATTTTCGTAATTACCATCAACTTTATTATGCAAACTTGACCACTAAAATTTAAACTTCACAGAATTTAATTTTCCAGGTTTGCACATTTAGTTGTTACAAAATGCACATTTAGTATTAATATATGGCACATTTAGTATTAAAAGATTGCATTTGCAATGCGAAAGTGCATTGCACTTAGGGTTTAGATTTTATAGTTTATCACTGAATTTTTTTTATTTGATTTACGGGTTTACTTTTAATGTTTAGAGTCTAGTATTTTAGGTTTATATTTAAAATTTAGCTTTTTTATTGATTTTTAAAAAATTATGCAGGTTTGCTATTTAGTTGTTACAAATTGCATAATTAAGTGTACCCCCAACTAGTTAAGCTCCTTTATATATATATATATATATATATATATATATATATATATATATATCAGTATATATTCCTTTAAAAAAAATGTTCAAGTTTAATTTGCAAAGTGAAGTTGACGATAATTACAAAAATGCCATTGCATTTTTCAAAATCTGATTTGATCCGTCTGATTTTTATAGATGTAATTGTAAGGCTGAGATTAGTTCTTACTTCTCTACTCGTGGTGTATTCTCATGGGAAGCGAACACATCGACCACGCGGACCGTGTACTCATGTCCACCGTTATCAGTGCCTCGGCTTCCTATCATATTATTGGAAGTTCCATGTCTCCCTCCCCTAATCAGAAACCCTCCACCGAAATTACAAAGTAGAGCACACTACACTACACATACTATACTTAACACAAACCCCCACCCAAAATTACACCCATTTTGCACCCCCACAGACTTCATAATCACATATTGGGACATTAGAATGCATAGAACACTGTAGACAACATAACTGATCAAATTACGTCATTCGTAATGATACTAGCATAGACATTAGCTTTGTATAGCACAGTAAAGAAATAAAAACAACTTAAAAAACCCTTTATAAACCCGCAACCCAATTTGATAAAAATGGAGAAAAAAACCACTTTAGAAAACCCCAATCCCCCATCCCCGCCGGCCCCAATCTAGTAAAAAAAAAAACAGAAATTCCTCGAACCACGCCGGCTCCTTGAGCATTCTGGAGGTGCGTCTTGATCGAATGGTAGTCCGACATTGCAACAACGAGGCCAACCGGGAAAGATGCAGCCGCAAAAGTCCCTGGCGCGCGTAGGGTAGATGATGACGACGGCGGAGAATGCTAGGGCGGACGACGACATGCGGAGGAAGCTTGGGCAGACAACGAGGGCGGAGGAGACTAAGGCTGACTTCGACGGTGGAGGAGGCTACGGCGAACAACAACATCGGGAATGGCTACAACATACTCAGAGCGTCGATAATATCTAAGGCGTGCCAAACTGAATTGTGCAACAAAACCCTGGAATAATAAAATCAAAATCGATCAAAAAAGGATATTTTATTAAACAAAACCCCTTAAAATCGAAGAATAAAATCAAAACCAAAAAAATCCCTTAATATCAGCCGTGCATTAACTCCTCAAATCTCCAAAATACCCCTACCAAATATAATCACCTCAATTCGATAAAAAGGGATATTTTATTAAACAAAATCATTTAATATACACCATTGATCTCGACCTCTAAAAGGTTCAAATTTGTCCACACGAACTCATATAAGAAGATGGACTCATTTGATCACTAGTCTATATATACATATATATATATAGGGATGCACTCCCATGCGAACTGCCGCCCAGGTAAGAAATGAGAACGCTTCACAGTCGTCCACGTGTCCAGATTAACGAATCAGATGCAATTTTAAAAAAATGCCGCGGTGGCATTTTCGTAAATAACTGGAACTTTGGTGCACCTAGTTTCACTTACAAGTGCACCTATTTTCGCACCTATATTTCACTTACAAGTGCAAGTAATTTACCTTGTTAATATTCATGCACCTGGGTGCAACCTAGGTGCACCTAGTTATAACATAGGGTGCACCTAGTAATAGCATTAGGTGCACTTAGTATTGATGCTCAGTGTGGAATTCACTTGCACCTGTAATACATTTTACTTGCATCTGCAATACATTTTACTTGCACTTGTGCAAGTAATTTACTTTGTTAAGATTCATGCACCTGGGTGCAACCTATGTGCACCTAGTTATAACATTAAGTGCACCTAGTTATAAAATTAGGTGCACTTAGTAGTGATGCTCATTGTACAATTTACTTGCAGTTGTAATACATTTTACTTGCACGTGTGCACCTATTTTCACTTACAGGTGCAAGTAATTTACCTTGTTAACATTTATGCACCTGGGTGCACGTATGTGCACCTAGTTATAACATTACGTGCACCTAGTTATAACGTTATGTGCAACTACATTCCAAACACGTGGCGCGCTGTGATTTGTCCGCAGTTCTCTCCTGGGCGGCCAGTACGCACCTGAACGCGATCCTATATATATATATATATATATATATAGTCATGATCAGGTGTGGCCTGGTCATTAGGTGTGGCCGTGCGGCCTATTTTCAGCCATTAGATCATATCAACTCATCAAATCAACGCGCAATATATATATGTTACAGAACCCACCATTCTACGTACTAAAACGCACAAGAGGACCGATAAAACACACCATTTCACACAATATACCAAATGCACCTACTCACTTAAAATTCATCAATATACTTAACAAAACACATCATTCTATGTATTAAAATTAGGGATGTCAATCGGGCCAGCCCTGTCGGTTTCGGGCTAGCCCTGTCGGGTGGTCAAGCTTATCGGATTCGGGTTGTCGGTTAATTATTATTTTAATCTCGGATTCAGGTTAGCCCTAACCCTAACCTTCGGGTTGTCGGGCTTATCGGGCGAGCTAGACTATTTGAACTAAAATAAAAAATGAATACTTACATTCGATAAAACGGGTCAAGTCGTCAACCGGATCCGGATTCATTAGAACGGGTCAACCGGATGAGCATTGAGCACATTAAAATTTAACAAATTCAATTGCAACAGTTCGATTTCGGTTCGAATTTAATTCGGTTCGGTGTTTGGTTTGGTTTAAGACCCACAAATTTTAACATTTTCTAGGCGACAAGACGGTCAAGGGGTGTCGCGACTTAACGGGGCATCGTAATAACTATGCATGAAACATCACATAACTCAAATCCAAAATCTAATATCTAAATATTAAAATACCAACATAACAAATTAACAATTTATAGGTGAGTTCATCTTTGGTATTTTTTTTTATCACTAGGTACATTTTTAAATAAAATTTTAATAAATATATAAATATAAATATATATTATATATAATAAATAAATAAATAAATATATATATATTTATTTATTTATTTATTATATATAATATATATTTATATTTATATATTTATTAAAATTTTATTTAAAAATGTACCTAGTGATAAAAAAAAATACCAAAGATGAACTCACCTATAAATTGTTAATTTGTTATGTTGGTATTTTAATATTTAGATATTAGATTTTGGATTTGAGTTATGTGATGTTTCATGCATAGTTATTACGATGCCCCGTTAAGTCGCGACACCCCTTGACCGTCTTGTCGCCTAGAAAATGTTAAAATTTGTGGGTCTTAAACCAAACCAAACACCGAACCGAATTAAATTCGAACCGAAATCGAACTGTTGCAATTGAATTTGTTAAATTTTAATGTGCTCAATGCTCATCCGGTTGACCCGTTCTAATGAATCCGGATCCGGTTGACGACTTGACCCGTTTTATCGAATGTAAGTATTCATTTTTTATTTTAGTTCAAATAGTCTAGCTCGCCCGATAAGCCCGACAACCCGAAGGTTAGGGTTAGGGCTAACCTGAATCCGAGATTAAAATAATAATTAACCGACAACCCGAATCCGATAAGCTTGACCACCCGACAGGGCTAGCCCGAAACCGACAGGGCTGGCCCGATTGACATCCCTAATTTTAATACATAGAATGATGTGTTTTGTTAAGTATATTGATGAATTTTAAGTGAGTAGGTGCATTTGGTATATTGTGTGAAATGGTGTGTTTTATCGGTCCTCTTGTGCGTTTTAGTACGTAGAATGGTGGGTTCTGTAACATATATATATTGCGCGTTGATTTGATGAGTTGATATGATCTAATGGCTGAAAATAGGCCGCACGGCCACACCTAATGACCAGGCCACACCTGATCATGACTATATATATATATATATATATATATAGGATCGCGTTCAGGTGCGTACTGGCCGCCCAGGAGAGAACTGCGGACAAATCACAGCGCGCCACGTGTTTGGAATGTAGTTGCACATAACGTTATAACTAGGTGCACGTAATGTTATAACTAGGTGCACATACGTGCACCCAGGTGCATAAATGTTAACAAGGTAAATTACTTGCACCTGTAAGTGAAAATAGGTGCACACGTGCAAGTAAAATGTATTACAACTGCAAGTAAATTGTACAATGAGCATCACTACTAAGTGCACCTAATTTTATAACTAGGTGCACTTAATGTTATAACTAGGTGCACATAGGTTGCACCCAGGTGCATGAATNTTAAGTGGGGGCTTTATGGTAATTGTAAGTGGGAAGGTAATTTTAGAGTACAGAAAAACCAACAAACATATTATTAAAACACACCATTCAACATACTAAAATGCACCAGTTCTTAGATTAAAACACACCACTTAACCACCACACACCAAATGCAACTACTCTCGTAAAAATCACCACCATGTGTATTAAAACACACCATTCTACGTTATAAAATGCACCACTTGACAAATTAAAACACACCATTCCCCACCATACCGAAACACACCACTCAATTCAAATGCACCAACAAAATTAAAACACACCATTATACGTTATAAAATGCACCAGTTCTCAGATTAAAACACACCACTTAACCACCACACACCAAATACACATACTATTGCGAATTACAGCAATATTATCTCAAATATGAACCAAATTAATGTTGATAATGCACAGAGTATTGCGAATTACTCCATTCTCGTTTCTCTGTTGGAGTCGTCCTATGTGTTTTGTTCAGAACGGAGCGCTCGTTGCTGGTGATGGAATCCCTTCTACGCTCGTCTGGTGTTTGTTGCTCAGTGCTCGTCGACTTCAAGTCTCCGTCGTCGTCTGATCTGATCTGGTTTTGAAATTGTAGTGAACTGTCAACATTATCCTTCCCGTTCGCGTAGCTAAAGATCGGCGCCTATATTGTTTGGATTAATATAAACCCTTAGATCATGGGATCTAATGGTGCAAATAAGACCACACAGCCGCACGGGAGAGACTGGCCGCATCTGATGGGGACTCTATATATATATATATATATATATATATATATATTACATATATTAATCGTAATTTGATAGATGGCGCGCGTTATGAATTAAGTGGCCAGAACACAAGATTCTTTGCACTTGCCCTTGGTGGAATATGGATTCTTGGCGCTAAGGAACGCACATGCTTCTTATCTCCACACTATATGATAAACATCACTCCGTATGGTAGTACAAATGTACATTCACCAAGGGATCTTAAAAAAAAAAGTTAAATTCCACTTTACCCCTTCAACTATCCTTCTATATTCATCTTTTACAGTCATATATATTTTTTATTGAATTTTGTGGTCGAATGAAACCAATTTATAAAGTTAACATTTCTTAAATATTAGATTTTCAATTATCTTAAATGTATAATAAAAATTGTTGAAAATAATAATAATAATAACAACGGTTCATACAAAGCAAATGCATGCTTCTTTTTGTGGCGTTTAACCTATTTTATTATATTTCTAACGTTTATTTTTAATATATATTAATGGTTCATTTTTAACTAGAGATTCATTATTTGGTAGAAAAAGTGAACCTTGAGCATATGCATATCAATGAACATTTAATATATTAAAATTAAATTTTCACTATGTAGAATAAAAAAGAACTTTATATCATTGGCCCACTTTACAAAGTGAACCATGGTCCATAATATNGTAACTTAAGTGGGGGCTTTATGGTAATTGTAAGTGGGAAGGTAATTTTAGAGTACAGAAAAACCAACAAACATATTATTAAAACACACCATTCAACATACTAAAATGCACCAGTTCTTAGATTAAAACACACCACTTAACCACCACACACCAAATGCAACTACTCTCGTAAAAATCACCACCATGTGTATTAAAACACACCATTCTACGTTATAAAATGCACCACTTGACAAATTAAAACACACCATTCCCCACCATACCGAAACACACCACTCAATTCAAATGCACCAACAAAATTAAAACACACCATTATACGTTATAAAATGCACCAGTTCTCAGATTAAAACACACCACTTAACCACCACACACCAAATACACATACTATTGCGAATTACAGCAATATTATCTCAAATATGAACCAAATTAATGTTGATAATGCACAGAGTATTGCGAATTACTCCATTCTCGTTTCTCTGTTGGAGTCGTCCTATGTGTTTTGTTCAGAACGGAGCGCTCGTTGCTGGTGATGGAATCCCTTCTACGCTCGTCTGGTGTTTGTTGCTCAGTGCTCGTCGACTTCAAGTCTCCGTCGTCGTCTGATCTGATCTGGTTTTGAAATTGTAGTGAACTGTCAACATTATCCTTCCCGTTCGCGTAGCTAAAGATCGGCGCCTATATTGTTTGGATTAATATAAACCCTTAGATCATGGGATCTAATGGTGCAAATAAGACCACACAGCCGCACGGGAGAGACTGGCCGCATCTGATGGGGACTCTATATATATATATATATATATATATATATATATTACATATATTAATCGTAATTTGATAGATGGCGCGCGTTATGAATTAAGTGGCCAGAACACAAGATTCTTTGCACTTGCCCTTGGTGGAATATGGATTCTTGGCGCTAAGGAACGCACATGCTTCTTATCTCCACACTATATGATAAACATCACTCCGTATGGTAGTACAAATGTACATTCACCAAGGGATCTTAAAAAAAAAAGTTAAATTCCACTTTACCCCTTCAACTATCCTTCTATATTCATCTTTTACAGTCATATATATTTTTTATTGAATTTTGTGGTCGAATGAAACCAATTTATAAAGTTAACATTTCTTAAATATTAGATTTTCAATTATCTTAAATGTATAATAAAAATTGTTGAAAATAATAATAATAATAACAACGGTTCATACAAAGCAAATGCATGCTTCTTTTTGTGGCGTTTAACCTATTTTATTATATTTCTAACGTTTATTTTTAATATATATTAATGGTTCATTTTTAACTAGAGATTCATTATTTGGTAGAAAAAGTGAACCTTGAGCATATGCATATCAATGAACATTTAATATATTAAAATTAAATTTTCACTATGTAGAATAAAAAAGAACTTTATATCATTGGCCCACTTTACAAAGTGAACCATGGTCCATAATATAATAATTGACAATGCGACTACCAAAAACTAGTGATAAACAAGTCACCTGGTTGCAAGGAAAGAATTACGGAGGAAATAAATTGTAATTCTGTGGGAAAAAATTAAGGTGAGAATAAAATACGAATTCAAATGCTATTATTTGGTAGGAATAAATAGAATTACTCAAAATTTCAATTATATTGTTTGGTATATATGTGAATTGAAAGGGAAGAAGTGATATAAAAATTAAAATGTCCTTGTGTAATAATAATAATAATAATAATAATAATAATAATAATAATAATAATAATAATTATAATTATTATTATTATTATTATTATTATAAAAATAATAATAATAATTTATACTATTAATAAAAAACAAAATCGATCAATTTTAAATTCCTGCCTAAAACACTCATATACTATTACATGGCGTTTGGTTGGTGGGAATTACAATTCCATTCCACTTAATTTCCACCTAATTCCAAAGGCAACTAAATTCTTTCGTTTGGTTGGAGGGAATTGCAATTCCCTCATTTTCATGGAATTAGAATCCCATTGCCCCCCCCCCCCCGGGATTACCCCTCCCTTTTTGTTAACCTAAAATTGATATTTGGCATTCCCTTCTAAATTATAGCATGTATTATTCTTCGACTACTGTCAAGAGAATGTCATTCCTGAGCAATAATAATTCTAGGCCAACCTTTGATGATTTTATGATTTTTTTTTTTTTATGTGAGCTTATGAAGCTTAACATTTGATAAAGTATTTGCATGAAAATTAATTACAGTATGTCTAGTTCAAGAGATACGGTAGATGAGTGGTATTTGAATTTAATATGTTATATTTTTATGTTTAAATATGTAAAAGAGTCCAAGAGCGCGCTACTTGTCATTTAAGATTAATAATAATAATAATAATAATAATAATAATAATAATAATAGCTTTCAAATAATAATAATAATAATAATAATAATAATAATAATAACAATAACAATAACAATAACAATAACAATGGCATTTTGGACTTTATACTACTTATTACCTTTCAATTCCCATTTATACCAAACATTGGAATTGAAATTCTCAGTAATTTTATTCCTGTCAACCAAACACTGGAATTTAAACACTCACTTTATTCCCACATTATTCTTTTCCCATGAAATTACAATTCCTTTCCAACTTAATTCCTTCCCTCCAACCAAACACCATGTTAAGGTTTGAAATTGTAATACAATTCCTATTCGTACTACAATTGTACATTAAAATATGGTAATACAATTCCTAATAAAATATATTCTTCTCTACTTTTCTATTCGTAATACAATTCTAGATTAAAATTACTAATCGTAATAATACACTATATATATTTCCTTGCAACGTAATTTATACTATTAGTAAAAACAAAATCCTCAATTTTAACTTCCGGCCTAAAACATTCTATACAATTAAGGTTTGCGTAATATTCTAAACTATATATGGTAATACAATTCCTATTCGTAATACAATTGTATATTAAACTATGGTAATGCAATTCCTAATAAAATATATTCTTCCATACCTTCCTATTCGTAACACAATTATAGATTAAAATTACTAATTGTAATATTGTACATATATTTTCTGCAACGTAATCTATACTATTAATAAAAACAAAATCCTCAATTTTAACTTTCTGCCCAAAACACTTCTATACAATTAAGATTTGTGTAATATTGTAAAATATTGTAATACAATTCCTATTCGTGCTACAATTGTACATTAAAATATGGTAATATAATTTTTAATAAAATATATTCTTTCACTATTTTTCTATTCGTAATAAAATTATAGGTTAAAATTACGAATCGTAATAATACAGTACGCTGTACACATATTTCATGCAACGTAATCTATACTATTAATAAAACCAAAATCCTCTATTTTAACTTCCCGCCAAAAACACTCATATACAATTAAGGTTTGCGTAATATTGTAAAATATGGTAATAGAATTCCTATTCGTAATACAATTGTATATTAAACTATGGTAATGCAATTTCTAATAAAATATATATTCTTCCATACTTTCCTATTCGTAATACAATTATATATTAAAATTTCTAATCGTAATAATACAGTACATATATTTCCTGTAATGTAGTCTATACTATTTATAGAAACAAAATTCTCAAAACACTCCTAATTAATATTGTATAATAATAATAATAATAATAATAATAATAATAATAAGGATCCGGAATTCAAACATCCGTAATGTTAAGAAAAATCACTAATTAATGTAATGGATATGAATATAAAGAAAATTGTGAAAAAATCGGAGGGGACAAAGAATCGATAATTCATAATTTTGAATAATAGAGGGGTAATTATATCCTAAAAATTCATTTTTTTCTCCTATTGTATAACAACAACAATATAAATAAACTGTAAATATTTAATATAAATAAAAAAGGTGGCAGTCCATAAAGACCAATGTGAACCTCAATATAAATCAATTTAGGTTAAGAAAAATGGTCGGTTAGGTTCATTTCAAAATTTAAAAAAAAAAATGGTCGGTTAGATTTTCAGATCTTGTTTGAGACAGCAGATCCGACGGCAAAGGTTGCGGAGGCCCAAGGGGTATATTCTTCTTTTAGAAACGAATAATAGGTTACATAACTTTATTTATTTATTTTATTAGTCGGAATAAAATGAAAAAAAAAAAGATTAAAAAACATTATCCCCTACTTATCCAAATCTCGCAGCCTTCTATCCTTCACCGTAAGTTAATTATTCTTTTTCTCATTGTAGGCCCCATAGTTTGGTCAGATATATTGGAAATTTCCCGTAACATACGGGGCAATGTTGGTTCTAATTATTATGTATTAGTTTTTTAAAGTTATTTAATTTTATTTGACTAATTTTGTAGTCATTTATAAATGATTTATTGGTAGAAAAAATATAAATTTTTACACTTTATTACAATTGCATTCAAACTTTTAAAATTTGACAATTCAGTATTCGATATTGAATATTTACATTTATAGTAATTTTACTCAGTTATACTCCGTATTAACTGATCCACCATTATAATGACTTAATTCGAATTTACTAAGTTGTACTATTATCTAACAACTAAATACCAACATCATCATATGATTATAATAATTTTTTAATTTATATATAATTGCAAACTAGCATTACATTAGTTTTTTTTTTTTTTTACAATGCTTAATAATAAAATTTATTATTTTATTTGAATATTATATTTATGGTATTTGTTTTTGAAGCACCAATACCATCTTGCATTCTCAAAAAAAATTGAGAAATAAATCTTAACCAACACAATGTGAGAGTTTTATCTTCTTGGCTCTATTTGGCAGAGTTTATAGTTTATTTTAAACTACTAATAAGCGTATGATAACCCCTTACGACATTAAACATTCGTCTTCTTACTTAAAAAACCTGTTAAGTCAACATCATTTAACTCTTTTACAATTCTATAGGACGTGTGTCAAGTCTTGGAAGTGAAGAATTTCACTCTTTGCACCTAAAAATTGTGGAATGAACTTTTGAATACATTAATATTTCGTTAATGGTAATACTGTGAAAAGTTATATTTGAATAAAAACAATACAGTAATAGATAATATAAAAAATGAAAAAGAAAAGTGTGTTAATGGAGTTGGGACAATATAATACGTGGCGTATCAAAAAGTATCTAAATATGGGTGCCATGTGTACCATACTGCCCTTTTGGGAAAGAATGTATCGCAACTTTATGTGAGAAGTGAAGAAAAAGGTCACGTGCTTATCCGAGGCTCCGAGCCAGCTGGAGGGGCTGTATTTAAAATGGGCCCACGTTTGTCATGCTGTACAAGATAATGTTTTCCACATGAGCTAAGGTTCCTCATTGTCTCACCTCATTTTAGGTGTCCAGTCCAATTTATGTCTAGAGCGACACGTCCTACCACGCTTTTCGCATTTTATTTTAACATTTCCAAAGCTTTTGTCCTACTTAAATCAATTCAAATCGTGTCACTGCTGAAATTATATTTATATTCAATTACTAAAAAAAATTAATGTTAAGTAGGGTAAATCGAGAATCAATGAAAAAAAATTGTATTAATACATCAAGGAATAAGCATTCGTAGAAAAACTATGAGGAGAAAATTAAATTTAATACAACAATAATAGAAAAATAATTGCAATCGTAAGGCATAATAGGTGTGTAAATAGTGTCAACAACATGCGCACTCAATTGCAATCAAATTTTAGAAAAATTAAAAACTACGATAAGAAATCAAGATTAATCGTGGGTCTATCAAATGTCTCACTCCATTGCCTCCACTGTTGTTACTATGCAATATGCAAGGATGGACTCGATACTCTACTAAATTTAAGACAAGGAGAGACGAGAAAGTGTAAAAATTGAAAATTAGAAATTTATATTTAAAGATTAGATATATATAGTTAGTTTCATTTTATGGAATGGTTCTGGTGCAAAGGATCTCCCAAATAAAAAATGATGTGAGATCCGAACTGTTGATCTAATTCAAATCAACTGCCCATAATGAAAGATCTTTTTTTTTTTTTTTTAAATGCTTCCTGTGATCACAAACCTGAAGGTAAAGGAACACTTCTGCAATCGAACAATTAAGGTGAGGAACACTTCTGCAATCAAATTCAACTGTTATTAATACTTAATGGAATAATTCACACACTAAATTGACAACCAAAAACCTTAATCAAACTTACTATTTGAAATTAGAAATTTAAAAGATTCAACCAAAGTTATGCATCATAAGATTTAAAGTTATGCACGTGAAGGTTTAAAGTTATGCACCATAAGGTTTAAAATTATGTATCATAAGGTTCAAAGTTATGCATTTCAAGGTTCAAAGTCATGCATTTGAAGGTTCAAAGTTATTCACATGTAGGTTATGCATCTCAAAGTTTAAAGTTATGCACTGTAAATATTCTTTTGAGAAGCTAATAAAGAATATGCACTCGAAGAGAAATTATGCATTTGAAGAGACAAAAATATGCATTTGAAAAAGAAAAATAATGCACCATCTTTTGAGAAGCTAATAAAATAAATATGCACACGAAGAGAAACTATGAACTTGAAGAGACAAACATATGCACTCGAAGAATGAAAATAATGCATCCAAAGACAAAAGAAAAAATTACCAATGCAGCCATTTTTTAAAAAATATTCTTCATTCTGGATGGTTAATTTTGACTGAATCAATGACTGAGATTTAACCCTTTTTTTTTACCTAAAAAAGTCTTCGCATATGATCCATTATACACACACTGTGTATCTCTGTGTGTGGAAAGAAAATTAAACTTAATACAACAATAATAGACGAATAGTTGCAATCGCAACTCGCAAGTCATTATAGGTGTGCAAATAGTGACAGCAACATGCATGCATACTCAACTACAATCAAATTTTCAGAAAAAAAATAAAATTAAAAACTAAGATAAGTAATCAAGATTAATTATTGGTCTATCAAATGTCTTCCTCCACTATTGCTACTATGCAGTATGCAATGATGGGTCGGGTCTGCTATTCCGCTAAGAGGGAAACATGGAGAGACAAAAAAGTGTGAAAACTGAAATTTGAGAATTTATGTTGTATGGTTTGATATATATAGTTGGTTTCGTTTTGTATAATAATCTAATATAAATAAATATACATGTGTATATACAATAATAGAAATATAGGAGATGGTTCACGTGAGAACATGCTCTTATGTTAAAAATGATGACTAATCTGATACATCGATTTGAGTAGACCAACGGTTGAGTTTTGTTGAAAAATAAGGAAAAACTTTTGAATCAATTTTATCATTATTGTAAACTTTTAAGATTGCAATAATTATAAAATTGACCGCATTTATTATTATTATTATTATTATTGGCTAAAACCTCAACCATTTGAATCCACACACACATACATATATAGGGGAGGGTTCAGGTAAGAGTGCCCTTGTAAAAAATGTGGACACATCCACACCCTCCATATTGAGAAGTCAAAAGCAATGATCTTATTATTACTAATGAACGAGTTCACAATTTGAGTGCAAACAAAACTAACAAGACTGCACACCTTTAAAACTTCGCACAATATGTAAGTGCACACACAATAGCACAAATGTGCACATATGAACCCAAAGCCAAGAACAACAGACAACGACTTGACATAAATGACGACATGTACATTACAAATCAGTAATGCACATGATGCCCGATTCAATATACACTATAACCAACATACTTGGATTAAATGTGCACATTGAAATAGAATCGCACACACAATCCTGGAATGCACATAACACTACAATGTATTGCACACACATTGCATACATTAGCCCCAATATGCACACATTTACAAATGCGCACAAAATCTGTACTAGAGTGCACACTGATGGAATATGAACTGCACACGTATTGAATTGGAAATACACGATCCTACAAAAAATACAATCATACAAGAAAATACAATCCTACCAAAATTATACCTTCTAAAATCATGCATAACATCCACAAATAATAATATCAGGATTTTAAATGCACACAAAACTATTAATACCCCTCCATAAAAATATGTAAATTAATAATCCAACAAATTTAAAAAAATCACCCATACACAAATCCGTGATCAAATGCCTAAGTTAGTCCTTAGTTCCTATGTGGGGATGTTCTCATATGATCCTCAATATATATAGTCCTTAGTTCCTAAATCAGCCCTTAGGCTTATGCTCCCATGAGAATACGGTCTCTCATAAAAACTATTAACAAATCTTAGCCATGGAAAATAAGTGATCAATGACTATGATTAAAAGTTGACACCCTAAATTTATGAGCATAATTAGCAATCCAAATCCCCATAAATATCAATTGAAGGGAAAATGAGTCCAAGTAAAATTCTAAATTTTCATCCAAATAAGTAAGTCAACAAAAAAATAGGAGTTTCTATATTACTAAATCATTTCATTTGATTTTCAAAAAAAATCATTTCATTTAAATAATACATTATTTTTATTATTATTAAATATAAAAAAAATATTATTGTTTTGTTAATGTTCAGTGCTTTAGTTTTAGCAAGACAAACACGTGGAATTGACGATAGTAGAATGAGATGTTGTGTTATGCTCTAGGCAATTGTGTGCACTCATGTACAACATCGTGAGCACCATAGAATGCTGCCAAAATCGTGTGCACACACACCACATTTATACATTATATTATGCACACTCTAAAATTGCACTATTCACACGGTCACATTAAAATGCGCACATGCACATCATACACCACCACACGAAAATAGGCGCACATAGCACATGCCAAGTTTACAATGCACGCACACATTACGTGCACAGGTGCACACATACGACAAAAAAACCGATATCAAGGACCAACAATGCAAATGCACACGTACCAAGGCGATAGTGCACAACAGTACATTGCCCGTAAAAACTACACATAGGTCAATCACAAATATGAACAATATTATACAACACAAATAGAAGTAAATCTATAGCAGTTAGATATACTAGATCAGCATCGCAGCTCAGAAGAGTAGTTAGTCTATAGAAGTTAGTTTGTTGTTTCTGTTATGTAATTTTCCTTCCTCTTCTCTGTAAATATATACGCCATGCTCCTGTTTATTCATTTTCAATAATAATAGAACTTTCATTTCTTCCTTCGCTTCTCTTTCTCTAAAACTCAATATGGTGTCAGAGCTTTGAAAGCTCATCAATGGCATGGCCATTGCCTTCCGTCAACACAATCTGGTAGCAGATGACGGCTTCGACTTCATTACTTCAGCCGATTGCTGTAGAAAATCCAATTCCGACTTTCGCAACTCCGATCAACGCAATGAACATTGAAAATCCAGTGAATTTTAACCCCAATGATAATACAAGCTCGTTTCATCTCCATGCTAATGAAAGTCCAACACTAAAGCTGATGTCCCTAGTGCTAGATAGTAACAATTATCACGAATGGGCGAGAGCAATGAAGATGGCCTTGTTTTCGAAGAACAAATTTGGCTTCGTAAACGGATCAATCAAGATGCCAGGCAGAGATGATCCTAAGTTTTTTTTCTGGGAACGAATGCAATAACATGGTGGTTTCATGGATCGTTCATGCTCTGTCACCTATGATTGGGAGAAGCATCCTTTGGATTGACACAGCATAAGGTGTATGGACTTATTTGAGGAAGAGGTTTAGTAAACAAGAAGTATTTAGAATTGCTGAGATCTAGACAGAAGTATATCAAACCAAGCAAGGTAACAGCAATGTGAATGAATATTTCACCCAACTGAAATTATTATTGGATGAATTTCGTGTTCTAAGGCTTGCACCTACTTGTATTTGTGCTCAAAACTGTAAATGTAGTGATAGTTTCTTTAAAAAAAGCTATGCCAAATTTTGAGAATGATATGTTGTGTGTTTTCCTTATTGGCATTGATGAAAAATATACTGGAGCAAGAAACCAAATAATGTTGATGAGGCCTCTACCAATTCTACCAGCCAGTTTTCTCACTCAGGAAATACCTTATCAGGAAGTAGTGTGTTGCTTGCCAAGAGAGATAGCCATGATTCATCTAGAAGATACTATCCTAATAACAAGCCAAAACATGTGGGCAGTTATTGTAGATTCACAGGAATCATAGGACACACCATTGAAAAATGCTACAAAAAACATGGTTATGCTCTTGGAGGAAGGAACATTGGCTTACCTAATCAGGTTCAAGCCAATACACATCATCAGGTTCAAATGGCAGAGAATTATGTCTCTGTGAACTAAGATGAGTATAAGAAGTATCTTGAATATGTTCAAAAAGAGAAGGGCACAACTCTGGACACAGTGTTCACTAGAACAACACCCTAAGCAAACACTATAGCAGCCAATTTTGTGCCAAATGCACAATTAGAAGGTAATCTTACTCCCTCTAATACTGCCATCAGTAATTATAAGTGCATGTGGATCCTTGATAGTGGTGCCACACATCACATAGTATGTGACATGAATTTGCGTAGTAAGTCTAGAAAGGTGAGTGGGAAACATGTTGCCTTACCAAATGGAAATAAGGTTGTGTTCCAATGCTCCACTATAATCTAATCTCTATTTAAGAGTTCATTAGAACATCAAAATTCCATGTGTTGTTGCATTCTGACAAGTGTATCATGATCCACACCTTGGGAAGATGATTGGTATGGATGAACTAAGAGAAGGCTTGTATCACGTTGTTGTTCCTACACATTCTGTGATGCCTTGTATTCCTATAGCTAGTATGGTTGCTTGTAATGTTTGGCATGCTAGATTAAGGCATGTCTCTCATGCCAAAATAAAGTTTCTGCAGACTCTAAATGTAAATGTTACTACTGCAAAAGACAATGTATGTGATTGCTATCATATGGCTAAGCAAAAAAGGTTACTTTTCCTTCCGAGCAAATCCTTTACTACTACTTGTTTTGATCTTGTGCATATGGATATTTGGGGGCCATACCATGTTCAAACTCTGTATGGTCACCAATATTTCCTTACTATTGTGGATGACTTTAGCAGGGCTACATGGGTTTATCTCATGAAAAGTAAATATGAGGTGAGACACTCATCTAGTACACACTCAATTTGGGAAGGCAATGAAATGTATTAGAACAGACAATGGGAGGGAGTTCTCTATGCCTGAATATTACCTACAAATGGGCATATTACATCAGACTTCATATTTTTATACTCCTCAACAAAATAATGTAGTTGAGAGGAAGCATGGTCAGATTCTGTCTGTGGCAACTGGCAAGAGCTTTGAAATTTCGAGCAAAACTACCTAATTGTTTTTGGGGAGATTGCATCCTCCATATCGTTCATGTCATTAATAAACTACCTTTAGCAGCTTTGCAGAACAAGATTCATTATCAACTATTGTTCAATAAGCTTCCCCAGTATCAACATCTTAGAGTGTTTGGTTGTCTTACATATGTTGCAGTCCATAGTGGACAAATGGCAAAGTTTTCATCAAGGGTAAGAAGGTGTTTGTTCCTTGGTTATACAAATGGAACAAAAGGCTATAAACTCTATGACACTCAAGCAAATGAGGCCATTGTTTCCAAGGATGTGTTTTTCTATGAGGATGTTTTCCCTTTTCAGATTAATGAGGACCGTACCCTACGAAGAAACAACACCAACTAATCCTACCCATTGAGCGTGCTGCAGGTATAGACAGTGAGTCTACAGCCGCCCAACCTATCCAAAATCAACCAACTAAATCTATTACTTGTGACACATCCCTTGAAGTGCCTAATCAGCCCTTATTACAAGGTTTGAGGAGATCAAACAGGTAGAGAAATGTTCCAACATACTTGGCAGACTATGATTGCCAAAATAATAGAACTTCTCCTCATAGCTTGTCCACAATTTTATCTCTTGACAGGTTATCACCTAGCTACCAAGCCTTTGTCATGAATATCTGTTGCGCTAAAGAGCCTAAGACTTATAATGAGGCTATAAAACATGATTGCTGGAAGCAGGCTAACTTGCTGAATTACCTCCTACAAAACATTGTATTGGTTGTAAGTGGGTGTACAAAATTAAGCACAAGGCAGATGGGAGCATTGAGAGATATAAGGCAAGGCTTGTAGCCAAGAGATACACTCAAATAGCTGGCTTGGATTATCTAGACACATTCAGCCCAGTGGCTAAAGTCACAACAATCATAACTCTCTTGGATGTTACTGCTTCTAGGGGATGGAATTTACACCAATTGGATGTTAATAATGTTTTTCTCCATGGGGATCTCAGTGAAGAAGTATATGTAGCCTTATTGCCAGGATTTGTTGCACCTAAGCCTGGGATGGTTTGCAGGGTCACTAAGACTCTTTTTTGCCTTAAACAAGCCAGCAGACAATAGAATGCCAAGCTGACTGCAGAGCTACTTAACTGGGTTTCAAATAGACAATTGCATATTCTTCCCTGTTCATAAGGGGGACCTGTGATACATTCATTACTCTTTTGGTGTATGTGGATGATGTGGTGTTGGCTAGTCCAAATAAGCTACAGATCCAACAAATTAATGAACATCCTCATGTTGATTCCAGATTAAAGATTTAGGTCCACTAAAGCTTTTTTGGGCCTTGAGGTTGCTAGAAATAAGGAGGGGATCTCTGTTAATCAAAGAAAATATGCTTTGGATTTGTTAGACAATGCAGGTTTCATACATAGCAAACCAACTCAATCTCCTATGGTTCCTTATATAAAATTGAGTAAAACAAGTGGCACTATCCTAGCAGATACCACTCAGTACAGACGATTGGTGGTAAGCTATTATACCTCACCATTACAAGGCCGGATATAAGTTTTGCTACACAACAGTTGTCCAATTTCTAGATTATCCTACAGATGTACATCTACCGGCTGCACATAGAGTACTGAGATACATCAAAGCTACTCCAGCTCGGGGCTTGTTCTTCCCTACACACAACCAGCTCCAAATGAAGGGATTCACTAACTCAGATTAGGCTGCATGCCCAAATATCAGACGATCTATATCTGGTTTCTACATCTTCTTGGGTTCAACTTTAGTTTCCTAGATGTCTAAGAAGCATGTGGCTATGTCTCACTCTTCATCCGAAGCTGAGTATAGGGCTCTTGCTGCAGCAGCATGCGAAATACAATGGTTGCATTACTTGCTGGAGGCTTTGGAGGTTGTTGATTCCCCGCCTGTATTGTTTACTGACAGTAAATCAGTTATGGCAATCGTGTTTCGTGAGCGAACGAAACACATACATAGAATTGAACTATCACCTTGTACATGATATGTACACCCCAGCTTGCGGGAGGGTATCAAAAGATATACTAGATCAGCATCACAGCTCATCCTGTTGTTCCTGTTATGTAGTTTTCCCTCCTCTTCCCTGCAAATATATACGGCTTGCTCATGTTCATTCATTTTCAATAATAATACAACTTTCATTTCCTCCGATCCTTCGCTTTTCTCTCTCTAAAACTCAATAGCATCTACCAATACAAATACAAATACACCGCATGTATAAAATTACATACTATTTAGTTTAATAGTAGTGCACTGAAATAATAAATTTACAAGGTAGACTAATAAAACTTGGAATGAAAAAATGTGGGAGGAAAAAAGACCAAGAGTTAACAGGGTAGTGAAAATGAATGAAAGAAAGAATAGGGTTGAGAGTATTTATTTGGTCTTATTTAAACCAATTACAACATAAAACACAGTAGTAGAAAGTACTCTAGAATTAACACCAGACCGAAATACTAATATACTAGCACTCCTAAAATGCACAACCATTCTTCCACAGTTGCACTGTGTGCGTCGGCCCTTATTTCCTAAAAGAGCAAAAACAACTCAGTACAAACGTTTACAACAAACACTTTGAATAACTCCCAAGCTGGTGATCAAATGGAGCAACATATTATGGTAGTGCACAGTGCAAAAACCCCGTCACCAACTAGTTCCCCACGCAACTACGCTACTTGTGCTCCAAAATCAATTAGGAACCGGAAAAAACGCAGCTTAATCATTGAAGGTTACGTTTTATGATTTGGAATTAAAGGAAAGTAGTAATGCATTTCCCAACTTACCCCCTCACGTTCCTTTTTAATTGACGCATCCAAATTTGTTAACATTTTTGGGCCATTCGACTATACCAGATCAATGGGTCCTCATAGGTTCTCAAGTTCATGCACTTGAACACAAACTTGTGTGTGTAGACTTAGGGCTAGGCCTTAAAATCAGTCATTATACCGTGGACCGTGGTCACAAAACGACGTCGTTTTAATAAGTGGGAGACGGAGCTCCGTAACTGATACTACAGTTCATCTCAAAAGATACTGCCTTACATTTATTTTTATATTATCGAATGAAACTATAGTTATATCGAAATGTAATTGTAGTTGTGTTGAAATGTAACTGCAGTGTATATGAACTGATACTGAATAAAAGTTTCACATTTGTGTTTTATATTATCGAATGGAACTGTAGTTATATCGAAATGTAACTGTAGTTGTGTAGAAATGTAACTGCAGTTGTGTTGAAATGTAACTGCAATGTATATGAACTGATACTGAATAACAGTTTCACATTTGTGCTTTTATATTATCGAATGAAATTGTAGTTATATCGAAATGTAACTTCAGTTGTGTTGAAATGTAACTACAGTGTTGATGGGTAAATACGCACAAAAGACTGATCCGTATAGCCGGTCCGTCAAGAAGTCACCCGACCGGTCACTCATAGTCATCAACCCGACTGGAATAAATCACTTGTGATCAACCGGTCTGCTTGTACCGATAGGCCTCGTGACAAAATGCTCTCGGATCACCCTTGGAGTCGTCCCGACAGAAACACACCCGACCGACCTACCGAAGGGTGACCGGTCGGTCAACAAAGTGACGCAACCTGCAAGCCGAAATCTTATCTTACACAACAAGTAAAGCAGTCCAACTTGCGCCTGCAGGCCGGCGATTGACAACTTGCGGCTCTACAACCTCGACCAGTCAACCTACGCGTAGCCTGCAGAGTGACCGCCTGACCAAGCCAACAAGAAGACGCCACGTCAAGCCACTTGCAGCTGGTGCATTAAATGCGTAGACCGACTTGATTTAGTATAAATAGGAGGGGTCTCCCCCTCACTTGGGGGGATCCATCTGATTGTAATTACGACTACGCATTACTTGTAATCTCACCCTATAAACATCAATCTATATCACGGTCTACACCCCGTGTAACCGTTCGCTCGTAATTCCCACTCTGTAATTGCAACCTGACCACCCTACAATAGCAGCCTGCGCTATTCTAAGCGACCCGCTCATAACTACTTACCACTCGGGATATTTCTCAGCCTCGGACTGCCCGGTCGCCCTACGGTAGACCGACCGGCTGACCTACGAGCGCCCTCCCACTTATTGACAAACATACGTATTCGTAGTGTAATCATAACCCCCGGTTCCATTTACGCTATCATTGGCGCCGTCTGTGGGGACCCGAGCGAGACACTCTGTCTGTCCCGTTAACTTTTTCACCTTGCTTGTTTATGATGGCAACCAGCAGGAGGAGTCGGAGTCAGGGCTACGTGCAGAGGGAAGGCTCAACCCGTCAAGTTGGACACCACCCCGACAATGTGGCCGAAACACTCCCCGAGGATGATCTACGTCGACAGTTGGACCGGTCGAGAGACTTGATGAACGAGCTCACCTCCAACCATGCAAGACATGATACGCAAACCACCCAACCAGTCGGTCAGAACCCCGACCAGCAAGCTGGAAACGCAAATTTCCACCCTGCCATTTCACTACCAATGAATGGCGCAACCAACCCAAATCTTCATATGCCGATGGCGTACGCTATGCTACCCCCAACTGGTCAGATGCCGCCCCCAACACCAGGAGCGCTTGGAGGGAACCCCGCTCAAGGAACACCACCGCAAGGATTTGCTCAACTGTATCAACCGTGGCCTGGGACTCCCGGGTACTATGTCATGGCGCCAACTCCTCAAGTGATGTTGACCCTGTTAGGAACATCATGTAATAGGTTTTGATGATACCAACTGATAAGTAGAAATCCCCAAGTCTCGATACATAGGCAAAACGCTGTAAGTTCGACAAGTAAACCAAGAGCGAAAATACAACCGGGTAACTTTGAGCTCAACTCGGAAAATATTTAAGCTTGAGGTAAATTTGTTTGAACATCTTAGAAGTCTCGTGTATTGTAATCATATAGACAGATCAGAAGAAGGCATGGGACAACACTGGAGGAATAAGGGTCTGCGAGACATCAACTAAGTCTCGAGACATAATCAGAGTTCGAGAGGTAGGACCTCTCGATACAGTTATCCAGTTCGAGACATAAACAGAGTTCGAGAGATAGACCTCTCGATATTTGAGTTCGAGACATCAAGCGATCAAGATATNCAACCTTCCCAAAGGCAGTCGCAACTGCAACCCCGAGATCGTGATCCAGAAGAGATTCAGTCAGCGGATCGATCGCGAAGACCCGACCAAGAAGAACATCAAAATCATAGTCAACCTGATGCTGCTCAACGTAGGAGTGCCTTCGATCGCATTCGGAAGAGTGCTAGATCTCGATTGGGGGCTCAAGATGACCATGACCGACCGAGGAAAAGACCACGGAGGACTGAAGAAACGGAGAGAAGCAGCACTGGGAGCGCGTCGCGATCCAGAGGGGAAGATAGGACAGGACGACTGGCTGGTCGGGTGGGTGACCGACCGGACAGGAGAGAACGACGTCCAAGCAGGGAGGATAGTCCCCGTCGTCAGTTGGCCAGGATGCAAGAGAGAATCGACCGCTTACAACGTGAACTTCGTAAAAAGAACGACATAGATAAAGAGCCGCCTAGTCCACTGATCGCCACACCCTTCACCGACGATGTCATGAGCACGCATTACCCCCAAGATCTTAGGATCCCGATGATGCGGACCTATATCGGTCGGTCCGACCCTCAAGAACACATCGACATGTACTATGGCAACATGTTGATGTTGGGAGTGAATGATGCAGTCATATGCAGAGCTTTCTTCGCCACTTTGGTAGGCAAAGCGGCCGAGTGTTTCATAAAGTTGGAACCTCGGTCGATTGGAAACTTCAGCCAGCTAGCTGACAAGTTCGTGAGGCGGTTCGCGGTCAGCAGATCGAAAAAGAAGCCTTACACCTATCTGAATGGAGTCAAGCAGGACCCGGGGGAGACCTTGTCTGCTTTCTTGCACAAATGGGATCGTGAGATCGACCAGGTCGAACCAATGGAGGACCAAGCAGCAATCCAAGCTCTCCTCGCGTCGCTCCGTTCTGGGCCGCTCTACTACGACCTCGTCGTCCATCCCCCCAAAACTTACGAAGAGGCAATTACCCGGGCCAGGCACCATGCGGACGCTACAGAAGCTAACATGGCTAAGAGACGAGAAGAACAACCGGTCGGTCGCGATAGAGGTCACGACCCGAGGAGAGATCGACAGCGTTTTAAGCAACGTGGCCGACCGGAGGATGGACCGCGACTCACTCCGTTAACCAAACCCCTGGTGGAAGTCTTGCAATATGCCGAGCAATGCAACCTGGTCCATCCACCCGACCCGGTACCCGAAGGACCAGACAAGAACAAATACTGTGCTTTTCACAAAACGAAGGGTCATGAGACAGCGGAGTGCATCGCCCTATGTCTGGTTATTGAGCAACTCATTCAAAATGGAGAATTGGAGCAGTTCGTAAAGAGAGACGAACGAGACAAAGGAAAGTTCAAAAAGAACGTATGGAAGAGGAACCCGAAGGAGCAATCGAAGGCGCCCGGTCCGCACGGGTCAAGTGACGACAAGGCAGCCGGAAAGAAGCCAGTTATTCATGTTATCTATGGAGGACCAGAAGGAGGAGACTCTTCTCGCCAAAGAAAGCAATGGGCAAGAAATTTGTACGTCGGGTCGGTCCACTCGGAACCCCGGGAGAAGAAGAAACGTGTAGAGCCGATATTCTTCACTGACGAAGATCTTCCCATCCACGGGGAAGCCCACAGCGACTCGCTCGTCATCACAATGGACATCAATGGGACGGACGTCCAGAGAATACTAGTTGACACGGGAAGTTCAGTAAACATTTTGTACTTCGACGTCTTCACCCGATTGGGTCTATCGACCGACCAGTTGACCCCCATACGGACCCCGCTGTCTGGTTTCACAGGCGACTCCATAGAGGCAGAAGGAGTGATCAGTCTGAATGTGGAGTTAGGCACCCAGCCGAACGTCTTGATGACAACCATGGAGTTCGTGGTGGTCAAGTTGAAGTGTATTCACAATGCAATACTTGGTCGACCCGGCATCTCCCAGGCAGCCGCTATCATATCAATGAACCACTTGAGCGTGAAATTTCACACGCCCAACGGGATTGGAGTGGTTCGAGGAGACCAGCGAGCTGCCCGTCAGTGCTACGTACAGGCTGTCAAGCAATTCGATCATGAGGACGCGAGGATTCACACCATATCTCAACAAGTCGACCAAGGAGAAGATAAGGAGAAACCACAACCAGCTTCAGAGATGGAGGAGATCATGCTCGACCCTAGCCGGCCGGAGCGAGTTGTCAAGATCGGTCGAAACCTTCCGGTTGGTCTAAGGGAGGACATTATCAAAGTTTTACAGAAGTTCAAGAATATCTTCGCTTGGGGACCGGAGGACATGCCTGGTGTCGACCGGTCGGTTATATGTCACCGATTATCCATTCAGCCGGGTTTCAAACCGGTCAAGCAGAAGAAGAGGCATCTATCAAGTGAAAGAAGAGAGTTCGTGAAGAAGGAGACCGCCACCCTCTTGGCGGTCGGGCACATCCGAGAAGTTCTCTACCCGGAGTGGTTAGCTAACGTAGTCCTTGCACCTAAACCACCTACATGGAGGATGTGCGTTGACTACACTGATTTGAACAGAGCCTGTCCGAAGGATCCGTATCCCCTACCAAATCCTGACCAGATGGTTGATGAAACGGCCGGATGTGAGCTGCTAAGTTTCATGGACGCCTTCAAAGGCTACCATCAAATTTTTATGTGCAAAGAAGATGAAGAGAAGACTGCTTTCATAACCCCTGAAGGAGTATTTTGCTACGTGGTGATGGCTTTCGGTCTACGGAACTCTGGAGCCACCTACCAGAGGATGGTGAACAAGTTGTTCAAAGGATTGCTCGGGTCGACAATGGAGGCGTATGTGGACGACATGCTCGTCAAGAGCCGATAAAAAAAAACTCATCCTACCGACCTGGCCCGAGTATTCCGGGTCATGGAAACTTTCAACCTGCGTTTGAACCCAAGTAAGTGTGCTTTTGCTGTCCAGACAGGAAAATTCTTAGGGTTCATGATGACGGGGCGGGGGATCGAGCCAAACCCCGAGAAAGTTAGAGCGATCATGGAGATGCAACCCCCCCGGTCGGTCAAAGACGTTCAACGACTGACCGGTCGACTAGCAGCACTCAGTCGTTTCCTGTCTAAATCAGCTGAGAAATCTATACCTTTCTTTCAAATATTGAAGAAGTCTAATGGGTTCGAATGGACACCAGCATGTCAATCGGCGTTCGACGACCTGAAGGCTTACTTGAGTTCATCACCAGTTTTGTCCAAGCCGGAGAAAGATGAGACACTCTCCATCTACTTGGCAGTTTTTGACCGGGCGGTCAGTTCAGTGCTCGTACGGGAGGAAACCAAGGGAGTCCATAAGCCGATCTATTATGTCAGTAAGGCTCTCCAAGGACCAGAGTTGCGATACACCAAGTTTGAGAAGACCGTATTTGCACTCTGGGTGACCGCCAGGAAACTTGCAGCCTACTTTCAAGCCCACCCGGTTGTAGTTTTGACCGACCAACCACTTGGAACGATTCTCAGAAATCCAACGTCGTCGGGGCGGCTGATCAAATGGGCCATGATGCTTACCCAGTTTGCGATTGAGTATAGGCCGCGCCCTGCCATCAAAGCTCAAGCGTTGGCGGACTTCATTGTTGAGTGTACCGCGCGGGACCCGGAGCCCGACCGCTCGACTGCCTTGGAGGAACCATGGTGGGAAGCCTCAACTGACGGGTCGTCCAGCAAGAAAGGATGCGGCGGAGGAGTCGTGCTTACATCTCCTGAAGGTTTCAAAATTTATCAAGCTTTGATCTTTAAGTTCCGACCCACCAACAACGAAGCAGAGTATGAAGCACTCTTAGGCGGAGTACGGTTGGCTAGGCAGATGAAGGCCGACCGACTGAGGTTACGGTCGGATTCCCGGTTGGTGATCGGTCAACTATCTGGAACGATCGAAGCAAAGGAGGAACGCATGATACAATACAAGGACGTTGCCCTAGAGTTATTACAACAGTTCGACAAGTATGAGTTGATCCAGGTGCCCAGAACGGAGAACACAGACGCTGACATGTTGTCCAAATTGACACAGGAGGCCCCTGAGTACGTGTCTAAGATCGCACGAATTGAAGAGATCGGGTCGCCGAGCATTGATGTTATTGAGGTCCGACCGGTTGAGATAAGCGAGCCAGATTGGATGTACGATTTGAAAAATTACATTGCTAATGGCACCTTACCAGATGACACCACCAGGGCGAAGAAGGTCAGACTGAGAGCACCACGCTTCCAATTGATCGATGGCAAACTCTACAAGCGGTCGTATGGCGGACCGCTCTTGAGGTGTTTGACCAACGATGAGGCCAAGATTGTGATTGAGGAAGTTCATGAAGGCATTTGTTCAGCTCACCAAGGACCAAGGACGCTGGCGCAAAAAATCATCCTGCTAGGATACTATTGGCCCTCAATCAACTTGGATTGCGAACAGTACGTTCGGCGATGCGCTACTTGTCAAGAATTTCACCGATTGCCCGGTCGACCAGCCACATATTACCAACCGATCAGCGAGGTAATACCCTTTGCAAGATGGGGAGTTGATTTGATCGGAGCATTCCCAATGGCAGTCGGTCGGAAGAAATATGTGATCGTGGCCATTGATTATTTCACCAAGTGGGTAGAAGCAGAGCACTAGCAACCATCACTTCGCAGCAGTGCCAAAAGTTTCTCTGGGAAAAGGTAATCACTCGGTTCCGGGTTCCGGTCTACCTAATCACTGACAACGGGACGCAATTTGATAGTCAGCCGTTCAAAAGCTTCATGGCCAAACTAGGCATCAGGCACACCCGAGCGGCCGTAGCATACCCACAAGCTAACGGACAAGTGGAGAACACCAACCGAACGATCCTCGACGGACTGAAGAAGAAATTACAAAGTGCGGGTCGAGGCTGGGTAGAAGAGCTCCCGTATGTTCTTTGGACCTTCCGAACCACTCCGCGACGGGCGACCAACGAAACACCTTTCTCGCTGGCCTATGGATTCGAAGCAAGGGTGCCGATTGAAGCGTGGCTCCCTACCGCTCGGGAAAGGAATTACCAGCCGGAGGAAAACGACGAGTTGCAAGGTGCAGAGCTCAACTTCATTGATGAGAAAAGGGACATGGCGGCACGAAGAATGATTGAGTACCAGAAGGCCGCCAAAACTTACCATGACGGACGGGTGAAACCACGTTACTTTCAAGTTGGCGACTTGGTGCTCCGGCGGAGAGAAGCTAGTAAATCAACCGAACAAGGAAAATTTGCTAAGAAATGGGAAGGGCCCTACAAAGTCGCAGCAGTAGTCCAACCCGGCACCTACAAATTAGAGACTCTCTCCGGTCGACTGATTGATCGAGTGTGGAATTCCGAACACCTCATACAATTCTACAAGTAGTGTAGGGTGACTAGCATCATACTTGTACTCGGATGGTTAAATGAAGATTTTCCTACTAATATCGTTGTAAGATTCGCCGACCCCGGTCGGAATTGCTTTACGTCGCTCCAAAAAAAAAAAGAAAAAAAAAAGAGGTCGGTCGGCCGAAGTAAGGAGCAAGCGTTTTTCCCGGCTCTTTCGTTTGAGGTTCTGCCCGGTGAGTAATCCCGGCCCTACCTGCACGATTTTGACCGGTCGAGTTGTGACTAAGTTCACTTGATTATTTCCCGGCTCTTTCGTTTGAGGTTTTGCCCGGTAGTGTTATCCCGGGCCTACCTGCACGATTTTAACCGGTCGAGTTGTGACTAAGGTCACCTATTGATTTTCCAACCTGTTCGTTTGAGGTCTTTTTTCAATTGAGCTGTCTCAGCTCTACTTCAACGATCCTGCCCGGTTGGCGTTATGGTTGAGACCACTTACTGATTTTGGAAATCATCACTTAAAGATTTTTTCCAATTGAAAATTTGGCAGACCGACCGCTACGGTCCTGCCCGATCGTCCAGGTATCAATACGACCGGAGTGGAGGACACCCAGTCGGTCGGATATAAAAACATGAAGAGAGTGGAGGACACCCAGTCGGTCGGATATAAAAACATGAAGATTAAAAGTTAAAGGAAGTCGGTCGGATATAAAAACATGAAGATTAAAAGTTAAAGGAAAACTACATGAAGCAAGGAAATAAAGAACTATTTTAAGCAAAATAGCAAGTCTGACCGACACAGTAACGGGGTCGGTCTCCCGGACACTAGTAGTTCAAGTCTGGAAGGAAAGGAAAACGAACTAAGAAGAGTGAATCAGAAAGTTAAGGGACATGACTCCGGGAGTCAGCAGTATGCGGGTCGGTCGAACCTACAGGAGGATCACTGAAGGGCTCTGGACCAGGTGGAGGAATCTGCTCAGGTAGCAATTCACGGACCAACTCCCAATGCTCAATACCATCTGCGAGTGCCTGGTGAACAGACTCTTGCATAACATATTTCCCTCGATGGAAACCCCAGGCGGTCACCCGACGTAGCGCCTGCAGACCTACGGGGTCCTGATGTAGTGTTTGGAGTAGAGGGGCAACAGCATCTTCAGACGAGCAAAAAGACTTGACCAGGGCAGGCAGATCGGCCGGTCGGGATGGGTAGAGCGTGGCGGCGTCCCGAAAGAATTGATCAGAGCCGGGATATCGATTCAGAGATTCAATATGAGCCTCCAGGTGCCTTACTTTCTCCTTGAGTTCCCTTATTTCTTGATCACGATTTGTAACATCGACAGTCACCCGGACAAACAACTCGGCAGCCCCACTAGCAGCCTGACATGGGCGCAAATAGATATGGTGAAAACCAATTAACTAAAAATAGAGAGAGATGGAAGGAGCGAGTGGCAGTTAATAAATGAAGCAAGTACCTGGGATATGTGATGGGCAACCTGCCCCGCCACATAGTCGGTCTTCTCATTGACAAAGTCCTCGGGTGGAGGACTCATCTTGAAAAGCATATTGAACATCTCTGGTAGACTAAAAGCGCCACGGGCAAGTGCATCAGCGAGTCCAGGCTTCTCCCCAGTCAGCCGGGCCCTCTTGGGGTCGGCAACATGAACATCCGTAGGCGGGTCGGCCTCCGCCATCTCCATGGGGTGTTTCCCAGTCGACTTGGTCTGGTCGGGGGCAACAAAGGAACCTGATTGGCGAGAGTCTAGAGGCGGATGACCAGCAGTGTGTTGGTCTGCGGAGGAAGTTGTCGATTTTCTCTTGATAACAACCTTCAGACTTCTTGAGGTTTGACCCCCAGTTGAAATAACAACCTTCAGACTTCTTGAGGTTTGACCCCCAGTTGAAGTCTTCCCACCTAGCCCGGCTAGCTTATTCAAGTCGTCGTCAAACTCCATTATTTTTGGACCTGCACAACATGCAAAAGAGTTAGAAATTACAGGAAGATGAGTTGTAAAATCTCGACCAACTGACCGACCGACCCACCGCCTGCAACAGTCTGACCAGAGGACCCGTAGATTGGAGGAGGAAGTCGCGCCGCTGCAAAAGCCTCTGGAGAATGGTACTGACCCCAAGAATAGGACTCGGTCGAAATCTTATCGACAGCAGCACGGATCTCCGGGGTCTCAGATGGTGGCGTGCACTTACTTAACCGAGTATACCACTTGTTCTTAAAAGGCGGATCATCACTCAGGAGAACCCGAAGATATTTCCCTTTCCACCCGCGATTATTATCAGGCAGGTCGACGATTTTTCCAACCGGTCCGCGACACTGGATCATGACGAAACTGCCGCTACAATTTTTTCCCATGGCCTTCACCACATGGAGAAAATTGAATAGATCAATTGTACAAGGAACCTGATGTCGCTTGCAGATCTGGGGGAAGCATGCGAGTATTCGATGGGCATTTGGCGCTATCCGGCCCGGGACTATATTATAGTGCTTCGCAAAGTCAACCAAGAACGGGTCAAGCGGGAATCGCAGACCGGCCTTCAATGAGTCAAGGTGAACACCTATCCATCTCCTGCTGTGGCAATAAACAATGCTGGCCAAGCTCCTGTCCACTTTGTAGTTAACCCCTGTTCCAAGAAGCTTTCCGACCTACTCCTCCTCTCTAGCAGTTATTTCGGTCGGGGTGTCATCAGTGCCCAACTCAACGTCATTACCACCCGTTGTTTTTGGCTTGCTGATGGATTTCCCTTTGGGCTTAGATGAACTACCTTCCCCCTTTTGCACCTTTTTCTTCGGCGGGGCCTTTGACGAAGTGGACTGAAGAGGAGCAGTTGGACGGGCATTGGCCGGTCTCCCTCCGACCGGTCGGGCTTCAACAACTTCCACGTTGTCGGAGTGACCGGGTGACGACCCACCGGACTCACTAATCACCTCATCATCATATTGATTGTCATAGTCCCGAGCAGAGTAGTTTTGGCTATCATCTGAAGACATGCTGCACATACAAAAACATGCGAGAAGTTAACGAGTGGAAATCACAGGTTGGTCAAAATCATTATGGCAAAGCTACAATCACACTCAACGGACCCAATATACTACAACAAAGCAATATTAGAAAGCAAGAACATGACAAGATTAGCGGAGCACGATACAAGGCCGAATGACTGGTCGGCTGGTCGGTCTCGGTGACCGGTCGACTGGAAATTTTCAAAAGAAAAAAAAAAAAGGGTGTAAAGTAGCAAAAAAATAAAAAAATAAAAAAATAAAAAAGCATATATATATGTTTTTTGGCCGAATGGCCAACTGAAAGTTCCAGTTGGCCATTCGGCCAAAAACAATTTATATGTTTTTGGCCGATCGGCCAAATGACCGATCGGCCAAAAACATATATTTTGTTTTTGGGTTTTTGGTCGATCGACTGCACAGTCGGTCGACCAAAAACATATATATTATATATAAAAAAAAAAAAGAAGAAGAAAATTTTGATGGCGAGGCAATGAAGCAGCAGAGAAAAAGTATATATTTATCTTGGTGGCATGGAGTCAGCATATACACGTGCATAGCAAAGGAAAAGAAACATGCATGGAGGTGGTATAATTAGCAAAGCATGAGGACAAAATATATATATATATATATATATATATATATATATATATATATATATAT
>NC_044928.1:10846655-10856655 GCF_003576645.1 Ipomoea triloba
AAAAAAAAAAAAAAAGAGAAAGGAAAGAAGAAGGAGAGAAGATTTTTACCTTGCAAGTTGAAGAGGAATTTCAGAAAAATTCCAAGTGGCCAAGGAAGGTGAAAGTAAAAAGTGAAAAAATCAAAGGAACTATTTATAGGAAGATAATGGGCTCAGAAGTTGAAGGGTCGGCCCGGTGACGTGGAAGGTTCAGATCACGCCACGTTTCACTCCAACAAATGTACACCGTCCGATTAGAATTGTTTAACATAAGTGAAGGCCGGAATTACCAGCTGTAGGGCGACCTACCGGGAGGGATACTGTGGGCCGACCGGGAGGACTAACGGTAGACTAACCGAGTGGAATTTTGTTCGTGACAAGCTGATTGGAGCAAATCACAAGGAAATTATTCTCACTTCTCGAACCCAACGATTCTCGTCGATTCAAGAAGTGGGGGACTCGTGATGGGTAAATACGCACAAAAGACTGATCCGTATAGCCGGTCCGTCAAGAAGTCACCCGACCGGTCACTCATTGTCATCAACCCGACTGGAATAAATCACTTGTGATCAACCGGTCTGCTTGTACCGATAGGCCTCGTGACAAAATGCTCTCGGATCACCCTTGGAGTCGTCCCGATAGAAACACACCCGACCGACCTACCGAAGGGTGACCGGTCGGTCAACAAAGTGACGCAACCTGCAAGCCGAAATCTTATCTTACACAACAAGTAAAGCAGTCCAACTTGCGCCTGCAGGCCGGCGATTGACAACTTGCGGCTCTACAACCTCGACCAGTCAACCTACGCGTAGCCTGCAGAGTGACCGCCTGACCAAGCCAACAAGAAGACGCCACGTCAAGCCACTTGCAGCTGGTGCATTAAATGCGTAGACCGACTTGATTTAGTATAAATAGAAGGGGTCTCCCCCTCACTTGGGGGGATCCATCTGATTGTAATTACGACTATGCATTACTTGTAATCTCACCCTACAAACATCAATCTATATCACGGTCTACACCCCGTGTAACCGTTCGCTCGTAATTCCCACTCTGTAATTGCAACCTGACCACCCTACAATAGCAGCCTGCGCTATTCTATGCGACCCGCTCATAACTACTTACCACTCGGGATATTTCTCAGCCTCAGACTGCCCGGTCGCCCTACGGTAGACCGACCGGCTGACCTACGAGCGCCCTCCCACTTATTGACAAACATACGTATTCGTAGTGTAATCATAACCCCCGGTTCCATTTACGCTATCAAGTGTATATGATCTGAAAGTGAATGGCGCGGAACGGAGGTCGTTTCATTTGTTTGTTTTCATTAATCAAAACGACATCGTTTTGATGCGCGGTCTACGATATAGTTTGCGCCTTAAAATAGGCTTAGGTTTAGTCTCTTTACAAAATAGACTAGGTCGGTAAATTTTGACCACGAATACAATGTACATTTTTAATATATTAAAAGTACATTGTTTGTGTACTGAAAGTACTTTAGATAATATACAAAAATACAAAATAATATATTTTCAGTACTCAAATAATGTACTTTCCATGAATACAAGGTATATTTTTAATATATTAAAAGTAAATTATTTGTGTACTGAGTGTACATTATTTGATTATATACAAAATAATGCACTTTTAGTACTCAAATAATGTACTTTATATTAATACAATGTACATTTTTAATATACTAAAAGTATATTATTTGATAGTATACAAAATAATGTACTTTCAGTACTAAAATAATTTACTTTATGTACCAAATAATGTATTTTATATTTGTGGTTCATAAAAAATGATCTAATTAGGTTAAGTTAGGCTTAGACTAGACCAAGCTATAAGCCCCTTGATATTGGCCCGACCTTTTTTCTCTCCTAAATATACTGTTTGATGTGTACTCAAAAAAGATATATTATTGCCAAAGGCCTTATAGTCAAGCGACATTGTTGTGACTTCTTAAATGAGAGGTCTCATATTTGAACCCTAGTGTGGAACATAGTTGAGATAGTATGTATGAACTTACTTGTAACAAAGTCAATAGTACTCAAAAGAAATATATATATATATATATATATATATATATATATATATATATATATATATATATATATATATATAGGGTTGCATTCACATGCAAACACCCTTAAAATACAAACATATGGATTAATTGTGGCCTTTAGATTAGGTATGATGGACGGATGGGAATTAATGGTAGCATACAAATATTAGATCTGATTATTAGAATAAAAGGGTAATGATGGCAATTCAGTAGGAAAGAATCCGGGTGTTATAATAGGAAGGCAATTACCGCAAAAAATAAGGTGGTGTAAGTTTGGAAGGATTAGTCTACGTCTTCACTACTCTTTAGTCGCGGAGGACTGTGGAATTCGAACAAGGCTAGAGCGAAACGATGGAAGCAAACGGCGCAGAGATGTGGGAGAACAACTCAGGTTAGTAATAATGATGGATGCATCGTGATTACTAGAAGCCCTTTTGCGGTTGATATGCATACGTAATTGTTAAGGAACTGACCTAGTATTGTAATATTTATTCATCTGGCGTATGCGTATGTGCATTCATATGTGTATGCGTTTGTAATTGTAAGGGAATAACTCACATGGTGAAGTAGTTTAACAGCATATGGATTAGTTCTGAAAGCAGTAGTACTGTGCATCTATATATTCCAGCTTCTGTTAATAGTAACTGTGTTAGGGTGCATATATATTCCATCGTGTGTGCATATATATTCCATCGTGTGCATTTATTATTACATGTGTGTGCGTATACATGTGCCCTAGTAGCTACAAAAGCGTATGGGTTAGGGTGTGGGCATTTATCCACCATTGCTCAGACCTCCCAAACCATGAAGCAAACACAAAACCACAGAAAGTATGAAGACCATGCACATTGACAAAAAGAAACGGTAACAATTCAAATATAAGCTATATTGTAGTAGTTTTAAAACATATGGATTACTTCTGGTCGCAGTAGTGCTTTGCATATATTCATATGTAGTGTGCGTATACATTCCATCATATGATTGATAGAAGTGTGGATTTTTCCATCTGACTGTGTGCGTATATATTTAATCTTGTGTTATTAGTAAATGTGTTAGTGTGAATATATATTCAACCGTGTGTGCGTATAGTTTCTAGCGTGTGCATTTACTGCTACTTGTGTGTGCATATACACGTGCAGGAGTAGATCCAAATCGTTTATGTTAGGGTGTGTGCATTTAATATACGCTGTATGGTAAAGCGCAGGTAGTGAAGAAAATGGAGAACAAGAGGCAGAGTGCGAAATGGAAATATCACCAAATGGAGCCAAACAATGGATACCAACTGCAAATCCCGAAGAAACACCATATACAGGGCAGAAATTTAAGACAGTAGACGAAGGCATTGAGTTCTATAAAGCATATGCAAAGGCCGTAGGATTTGATGTTCGTCACGGCACAATGCGAAAGACAAGAGGGGGTGAAGTGGGAATTAAGTACATGGTCTGTTCACGCGAAGGATTCAAACCAACTGTGAAGGAAAAGAATAGTCAAAAGGGTGTGTGACAGAAACTAAGAAGCGAAGGCGGGTATCAAAGAGAGTTGGTTGTAAAGCCCGAATAGTATTAACTAGAACTCCAAATGGTGAGTACAAAATACATGGAGTTGAGGTACGTCACACACACTACCTATGTTCAACCGTAGCACGGCCATTCCTGAAAATTAACAGGAAGCTAGACAACGCCCACAAAACATTCCTAGCAAACTGTGCAAAAGCGAATATAGGGCCGACGAAAGGTTTTAGATTATACAAAGAGATGGTTGGAAGTTTTAGTGCTATAGGAGACACATGCATTGACTTCTGCAATTTTAGACGAGACATGTTGGCATATATCGCAGGAGCAGACGCCCAAATGGTAGTTGAGGACTTGTTTAAAAAGAAGGAAATGAATCCAGATTTTTACTTCGATTTTGACCTGGACGACGGGGGAGAACTATGCAGGTTATTTTGGGCGGATGGAACTTCCCGTAAGAATTTTGCATGCTTTGGAGATGTGATGTCTTTCGACGCTACATACAGGACAAACAAGTAAGTAATAGGAAAAGTTATGTTGTTTATATGAATATTTATGGCTGGCGTGGAAACGTGTGCACAGATGTATTGAAATGATAAATTAAAATGGCTGTCACAGTTTACCGAAAAATACAAAGAATATATAGTAGTGTGTCACAAATCTAAAATTATTATCTGAGTGCATGGTTATTCGTCAATTTGTGCACTAAAAAGATCTTGATCTGTTAAATGCAGGTACAGGCTAGTGTTTGTGCCCTTCACCGGGGTGGACCACCACAAAAGATGCATTACATTTGAAGCAGGACTCTTAGCTAAAGAGGACACTGAATCCTACAAGTGGCTCCTTACCAGCTTCAAAAATGCAATGGGGGCCACGCCGAGATGTGCAATAACCGACCAAGATGCAGCATTGAAGGTGGCAGTGCCGAATATCATGCCTACGACTCGCCACAGGTTCTGTATGTGGCACATTATGACAAAAGTGGGGGATAAGGCTGGGAGTGTGTTGGCTCAAGACAAGGAATTCAGGAAAACTCTGAATAGTGTAATTTGGGATGAAACATTGAGTGTGGAGGAATTCGAAAACAGATGGTTGAAGGTAATGGAAGACTACAACCTTGCTGAAGACCGATGGTTTGCATAGTTGTATGAGGCACGTGCATCGTGGATCCCCGCATACTTCCACGACATATTCATGGGAGGACTACTCAAAACAACATCTCGTTCAGAGGCAGAAAACAGTTATTTTGGAAACTTTACAAACCACCACTGCAGCCTGGTTGAATTTTTCATGCAATACAACAGCGCAATAGAGGAACAAATATATAAGCAAAACAAACTAAATGCAGAGTGCGAATGCTCCTTCCAGGAGACAAAAACGGCTTTACACATGGAGCAGCAAGCAGCAACATTGTACACTGTAAACATGTTCTACGAGTTCCAAACGGAGATTTGGGAAGCTAGTTTCACATGTCATGTCATACATCAAAAGGACAGTATTGATGTACGCACATACACCGTGCAAGAAAAAGGGGGTAAAGCGTTCGAGGTAACAATGCATACAAATGGTGAGAAAATAGAATGCACGTGCAAGAAATTCATCAGGGTGGGAATCCTATGCAGGCATGCACTACTAGTTTTCAATAGTGAAGGGGTGGAGGAAATACCAGGAGAATATATTGTACCCCGATGGACAAGAGATGCTGCGCAAGACCAATGCATAACATCTGGTGGGCAAAAGGAGTCAACACCCAAGCAGATAATGAGGCACAATCCCTGGCCAATCAACTCTGGAATGAATTCTACAACTGCATGGGTCTAGTAAATGGTTGGCAAGAAAAGTTGAATGAGATGCTAACAACCCTACAACAACTTAAAAAGAAATTCCACAAGTCCAAACTCCAAACAAACCAACCACCCGCTACCGAATCCGCCATAGAAGCCATAGTGGGCTCGAGAACAACTGGAGAGGTACGCATAAAACCACCAAAGTTTGTTCATAACAAAGGCAATGGAAAACGTCTCAAAAGCAACAAGAAAAAAGCAATTGAGAAGAGCAAAAAAAAATCAAGGGCGTGTGCAACATGTGGTGGACGAGGACATAACAGCAGAACCTGCATAGAAAACAGAACAGATTTTTTTGATTAACTTTATTTAGCTCTGAATTTCCATGTTTAATACTTTAATTACTATTTTAATAAATAGACAAAACTTTCCAGTTTTTTATTAACAAACTACTTGCTTCGAATATGTGAATGGTAAACTAATGTAGAAACATTAGCACACAGCGCACACAGGTGAACGCTGATTGCACACAAGCACACAAATCCGAGCACACACGCTTCTTAGCTAGATCACGACGTATTTTCCGAATGCTCACACATGTTATATTCCAAGGATTATTGCAAAGGTCATGGTTCAGTGGTTACAAATGCGTGGTTACAAATACTTGAAAGGAAATACTTGACGGTCATGGTTCAGTGGTTACAACTCCGAGCACACACGCTTCTTAGCGAGAGCACCACGTATTTACCAAATGCTCACACATGTTATATTCCAAGGATTATTGCAAAGGTCATGGTTAAGTGGTTACAAATGCGTGGTTACAAATACTTGAACGGAAACAGAAATAACTACTTGTTTTATAATAGCAACGATAATGGTTCAGTGGTTACAAATGCGTGGTTAATAAACATGGCAGATGCTTAGTGCACGGACTGATTTCCACATGTGCACACAGCAGAACACAGAAGAACATATAATTGCACAGGAACGAACCAAAATATCCCAAACTGTAAAACATATTACATAAAATGAAGCAGCGAAACCAGCCGGAGTAGAATATATAATTGCATAAAGACCAACTAAAAGTCCAGCCATCCAAAAATATATTATGAAATAGCAACGTGCACAAAGTTAACAAATGTTCAACACGCATACACCCAAAATGGCATAATACCCAAAATAATCAGTTGTATCGGGTACGAAAAAACCACATTATAATCAAACTACTTTAACCACCCCAAGAGTGGACAAAAAATTAAACACCATAACACCATTGAAGTGGAATGAAGGTGCACACCCATAAACTAAACTACAGGAAGTGGTCCACTAATTGATTGGTGAGCCGTTGCTAAATTGCTAGACCTATGCAAATTGTAATCCGACAACACGAGTTCCTTCATGTACTTGATCCTTAGTTTTTGCAGCATACTATACTCGCCCTTGACAAGCCCACAATCCCAGGCCGAAACCACTTGACCAGTAAAAGTCTCCATATGGCGCATCAGATACACCCCACAATCAATTTTGTTATTAACATCACGCCACGGCATCTGCATAATCTTCGGTTCCACTCCAGCACACATTATCGACCTCCCAGGATGAGACTTCGTGAAAAACTCCTGCAACATGTCCTGCTGCAAGAAAAGGAAATAACAAAACTAAACAAAAATAACACTTGGTGGAGGAAAAAATGAATACAAATAAAAGCAACGAAGTGACATCTCCTACCATATCAATCAGGCACTCCCCATACTTATCCTTCTTCGGTTTTGATGATGAGGAATTATCAATGATTTCTAAACGATAACGGCGAAAATCAAAACAGAGAAGAAAGTAGTGCTCACTCCGGATGATTGGGAAGAACATCTGCAGAGAAGAATCCAACAAATGATGTAATATTTAGGCACACACACAGATGAATAAACGCACGCACTTAATAACATGCGAGGGAGTGCATGTGCCCACACACAAATGGATGAAAGCATGCCCCTTCTAACAGATGGTGGAATGTTTATGCACACACATGGATGAGTAAATGCACACACTATGTAACAGAAAATAGAATATGCACACACGCAGATGAAACAGTGCACACAAGTAATCGAATATGATAGAATGTATATGCACAAACAGAGGTGTATAAATGCACACGCCTAGACACAGATGATGGAATTAATGTGCACACACACAGACTATTAAAAGCACACATCTACATAACGATGATGGAATATATGTGCACACACAGTGATGAATAAATGCACACACCAACTAATAGATGATGGAATATACATAGGCACACACGCAGATGAATATATGCACCCACATCTAGATGAATAAATGCAGAACACTATCAGCGTATGATGGGATGGATATGCACAAACACAAATGAATAAATGCACACACATAGTCACAGATTACGTAAAAACAGGGCGCACACACATATTATTTAAAAGCTCGGACCTACAAAATATGATGGGGTATACATATGCACACACAGATATTAATGGATGCACACACTACATAACACAGGATGAAAATATATATAGGCACACATACATATGAATAAATGCACATACCAAATCAACTTGTTTAAAGTCTCCATACGGTGACGACTCAAAGTCGATCAACAACCGTTCCAGGAACCAACCAACTCTAAGGTCGCGATCGTAAGAACCATCAACAACTATATGAATCTAGAATGGAATCACAGTAGTTAATAAATCAGAAAACTAACCCCCCACAGCATGCAACAAAAAAGCATACTACATCAACTAAACCAGTACAGTAAAAAAAATTGCGTGAAAAATCATTACAGTGGTGAAAGTAGATGCAAAAAATCGCGAGGGGGCATCAGGTGACTTTGTAAGTTCACGGCGATTTAATAAGGCAGCCCATGCATCAATAACAGCCACCCACACTAAAGAGCCCAGAACCAACGTGAGTATATCGTCCCACCGAGCAATCCTCTCTCCAATAGCAAAGACAATGTCCTCCCTAACAAATATAGGAATAACAAGTATGAAAACACCAGAAAGAGTGAAAGTAAAGCATAAAAACGTAAAAGTAAAACCAACATGTCAGCTCCGCCACCAGATAGCAACCAATTAACGACCGCTTCCTTCGGAAGATCATTCAATGCACCTAAAACTGGCTCACTCGGCCCCCCTGATCCATCATCAATACAACCCAATCCACGACCAGTAGCAGGAGGTGGCCTAAGAGCACGACCAACCTTCACGGGGGCTCCACATCCCAAACCATCAGATCGACTAGGGTCACATCCTTCATTACGATGAACAGACTCCTGTGTGAATAAGAAATGAAAGACATCATTACAACAAACTGAACCAACTGTTAAATAAGAAGGAAAAACGAGACAAACCTCAGGGGGCGTCACAAAGTCTGAAGAATTAGGACCACTATCAACATCCAAACCAGGAACAACGACTCCAGATGGGGTCTCATCTTTCTCCTTACACGGAGTGATGCTAGGTTGATCCACCCCCACATCCTCAACAAGACAATCATTTCCTATTTTTTTATTAGCAACCTATTTTTTGTTGGAAAAAAAGAATTGAAGGAAAAATCAGAAACCAAACGCACACAGCGAGATCGATGACGGAATGTATATGCACAAACATAGGTGTATTAATGCACACATTCGTTTGGAATTAATGTGCACACACACATATTAATAAAATCACACATCTACAGAAATATGATAAAATATATAGGCACACACATTGATGAATAGATGCATAACTCGATCAACGTAAAACAGCTACAACAAACAAAAAACACATACATCAAACTTGAGACCATAAGAGATTGAAAAAAACCACAATCAAACAAAGGAAAACAGATAACAAAAGAAAGCAATGGTAAAAAACTGGAAAATTACCGCAACAAACTCAGTCGGGACCACAAAACACTTATGCCTGCCAGACTTCCAAGCAGCCTGGGTCTTAACCAACGAATCAACAAGAAGCTTGCACCAATTCAAATCCCGAATACGACGAACATCATCAAAGCACTGGAAATACATCTGATTGGCATATCCATTGCGCATACAGCAAACTAACGTAGTCAACACTAGCATACAAAAATGCCTCCTAAACAGTATTCCCCCATCAACAAGCTTCACCATCTGAGTGGAAATCTCACAAGCAGTCACATAATGACTCTTCTTCTCAAACTTCCCCCTCCAATGTTGCAACAAGTTACTAATGTGCAACTTATCCCGCTTAACCATTTCAATACACCCATGAGGAAACCCTAGCACAAGCTCAACATCTCTCTCCTCCAGTGGCAACAACCTCCCACCCCCCAAATCAAACGCCCTCGCCTGGCCATCAAAATTAGACAACCAGTGCACTAAACAAGGAGGGCAGTCACCCACATTAAACTCCAACAAAGACCCAAAGCCCATATCCCTTATATCATCCTTCTGCTGACATGACAAATCTTTTAGCGCATCGACCAACACAGAAGCAGGAGACCTAGTCTTAACCTTAGGAAAAGGTGACTCATCCTCACCCCCCAACACACCATCCAGGGCATTCAATTCAGAATCTTCTTGCATCGTACCCAGACCCACCAAAGGAGGCGATACAAAGTCATCATCACTAGACCCAATCTGAGATGCAATGTAATTCCGACGA
>NC_044928.1:10859155-10894291 GCF_003576645.1 Ipomoea triloba
TAGCCTCAAATTGCTACAATCAGATACAAAAAATATGATATATATTCTGTGTCTGCAAATATATATATGTATATCTTGGGCTCAGAACGTTCTTTTAAGGGCACATTGCATCGTGAAATGTTTCATGAGAACAAAAGCTCCAACAGTCCAAGCTGGGCAAAATGAAACACCATACCGGGTAGAGAGTTTATTGATTCCATGCCTTGGCCTAACAGGGATACTTTTAACTTCTACGAACTAAGGCATACATGCCTCATCTCCTAGAAAATCTTCCTCTTCTAACACCCCTTGAATTTGTAGTATGAGATGCTGCAAATCCAGCAAGTCTATCTGGTGTAGTGTAATCTTCATCCTCACTGGTGTCATCCGACCTCCACCTGGATCCACCATTAGCATTTATGTCCTCCCCATGGCTGACAATTAACGGATACAATGAATGATGATGATGGTGATGGTACAGAGTAATAGTTAAATACGAATCTTCATATTTCAGTTACTGAGCAAGTCTAAATCAAAAGCAGATCTAAAAAGAGAGCAAGTACAAAAGGCAGATTCTGTTTCTTGGTAAGAAAGAGGATTTACCTCCACGAGAAATCCATGGAATCATTTGAAGGCAGAATCCACGATCTATCCACGTCTGGTTGCACACGCTTAGCAGACACATTCTTGTCCAAATTTTCAACAGAATCTGTGAGCAAGCCCTGTTTGTTAGAAATTAAGGATTCATTGAGGAATACCTTCTGCACTCTCTCAGATGAAACTTTGTTGGTTTGGTAATTACGAAGGCGGCTATTGCGTGGCACCCTTGATGAACTTCTCTCAATTGTTGATAAGGACGCAGCAGCATTTGGAGAGTGAATATGACGATTAGTACGTGGTGTGAACTCATGAAACTTTAAACTCTTCACAAGGCCAGTTTCAGCTTTTTCTGCATCATCATCATCAAATAAATGTATAGGTTGACTGGGAGGACCATGGCTCCCCACCACCTTAAAGATAGAAGAATGGTTGGAAAGTTCAAATTTTGAAGGAGTCTCAAGAAATGAAGCTTGAGGGGAAACAATTGCATTGTCCACGTGATCAGCAGGGGGATGTGCCAATAAACTGGGCAAAATAGGTCCTTGAGAAACATGGACATCAGATTTTGCAGAAATATCCATTGCCTTACTAGGAATTACAACTTCAGGCAATTTTCCAGTCTTTACTTGATGCTGAAGGATACCTGGCAACAACTCAATTCCCTTGCCCTGCGGAAGTACAAAGCATGTAATCTTAGTTTGGCATTGATTGCATTACTATCTGCAAGAACTACGTTAAGTTGCTACGCTTTCAAAGCAAAATAATACTCTGTAATAAATTGAAAAAAAAAACTGCAGAAGTAAAAATAGAAGTTCCAGAAACAGGTAAATGCCGGAAAATACCAATAAAACTTGTATTGTATCAGAGCATGAAAAATTATGATCCAATAGGGAGATTCTGTATCGGTACTAAACCAACAAGGTCATATCCAGAAATGAAACATACTCTAGTAATGTGACACTTAACACCTCTAGAAATCCACTGAGTGAACATTTAGGAAGCTTTTGGATCCAACATGGAAATTAGAACTTGAATAAAAACATGGGTTTTGGATATTTAAAACCGATAATCTGTTTGGTATTATAACATAAAATCAAAATCATTAATGGTTTTTATATTATTATTATCCTCTATATATATATAACTTGAAATTTACTCTGTATTTATTTTTGTATATACTACATGTTACACGCACACACATGATCTAGACGTGTAATGCAAGTGCCTATATATGTGTGTATATATGAAAGAGATCAGAGGGAAGAGGGCAAAAAGTGGTTTCGAACTTTGAAACAACCAGGGATGAAATGGGGAATGGCTGACACCCATTTCCCCAATTTCTAGTCCCATTCTTTGCTCTAATTTTCTTCAAGCAAACACTAATAATCACTTTCATTCCAATTCCCAGTTTTCAAACTGCCCCAGCCAACACCCCCATTGACTTTAACAAATCAGCTCCACCATTGTCACCAAAAACCTTCAATTTGTGCTGCTTTTAAGTTCAAACTATCTTATGCATTCTCCAGCAATGGAATACTATACTCTAGAATGAACTAGAAAGAAATTCATGAAAATTCCATGCAATCTTATCCATTAAAACTATGTAGAGAGTCTATGTACAAAGAAAGTGACCAGACACTTGAGCAAACTTCCATTAACAAATACACATGCTCAATTACTCCCAATTAAAAGTTGCACTACAACACTAGTGAACTTCCAAAATCATAATTTTAATAGAAAGGATAGGCAATCAAAAAGAGTAAGCCACTTACAACCAAACCCACTCTCCAATGATTTACTGATCTGATCCTGGATAACACAGCTCCATTGAGAGAATTTTGAGAAATGAAACTCTCCTCCATGCTTTGAAGCTTCCGATCAATTTCATATGCCTCAATGTATCTATAACGCTGAGTGAAGACATGAAACCATATGAAAGTCATTTTTTTTAATTCTGATTCTCAAAATTGCAATGCTAATTACTAGAGGCCAATACATGAAGGAAACTAACACAAGTAAACAGCCAGTTACATTCGCCCATAGTTATCACGGCGTCACCTAGTCGTCGACTAGGCGTCCTGTCGGTGGAGACAGGACGCCTGGAGGCTTCGCCTCGCCTGAAAACTGCGAGGCGAGCTCTGGCATCGCAGGCGGGCACCATGGACGCCGACCCTGCGTCCAACCCGCAAACCTGACCCATTTTAGTAAATTTTTTTTAAAAAAAGTTTGACCTAATAAGAAGAGAGAAGAAGAAAGGATTTCAGATCTAGTGCGTCGACTAATGTCTCCCACAGCCATCGCCGTCGCCCTCCCACCGCCTGTGTCGTCCTTCTTTCTTCTTCTTTCCTCTTCTTCTTTCTTCTCCATTTTCTTTGGTTTTCTCCATCTGCGACTGTTTGTCTTCCTATGGTTTTGGGTTATAAACTGCCAGCCTGCCACTTCTTTGGTTAATAATATCAGTGGATAGTGGGCAGTAGGCTAGGCAGTGGGCACTGGGCAGGTGCAGTACAATTTATATGTTTAATTGTTATATATATATATATAGTATTTTCTAACTTGTCGCCTAGGCGACGCGCGGTCGGGAGGCGCCGCGACTTAACAGGGCACCGTGATAACTATGCACTCGCCAGCAAAAAATATAGTTCTGAAACAAATAGGCTATTTTTGAGCAGATGTTTTTGAAAAAATAACTATTCTGCTGTTGTAAATATTGAAGATTTAGTACCTGTAAATAGTAAACAACAAGAAGACTTCCAGTAACCGCTGAAGGATCTTCTATGGCAAAATCGAACAGGCATTTATGAAGATATCTCTCCTCATCAGAGTTCCACGGCAATTCTATGATGCGATCTACCAAATTCCTCCTGATGCAGAGACAACAAATTTCAGAGACCAAAGTTTCCACCCACAGATCCCAAGAACAGTGTTCATCCTTTAGGCCATGCAAAGCATCATGAAATGGTTCATCTCGTAACTTCTTTTCCATGACTTTAGCAGAGACCATTCTCTGGTACATGAAAGCTTCAGATAGAAGTCCACACTCCACTCGTACTCGAACTGCAGTCACAGCCTCTCCTAGTGAAACCAACTGTACTCCATCTCGTCCTGACCACCTCAGAACCATAAGAGCTGCATCAGGATTTTCTCTCTCTAACAGAACCTGAGCTACTTTAGGATGGATTGTGGGACTTGAGATTTCTGGGAGAAGACGGCAAGCTTCCTAGAGATAAAAGTCAATGGTCAGCATATGAAATGATACAAGGTATTTACCTCTCATAGTAATCTATAACTTTTAATGAACCCTTGTTAAATTGGAAAAATGAAAAAACAATTTTCCAGATGGAAAAATGGAAAACAGTGCTAAAAACACATTTTCTGTTTTCTGTTTATCATTTTTCTGGAAAAATTTTCCAGAAACTAAATGCACCCTAAATAGCATTATAGCAGTAGAATATTTCATACAGGGATACACCTTATCTTAGGTGTCTGATTCAATTAAAGACAGTTGACTCAAATGGTTTACAATTCCATTTTATATGAATTAAATTTGGTGTGGAAAAATAAAATTTATACATTTAGAAATGAAAAAATTCTATTGAATATAAGTTACATTTAAAAATTGTAAGAACTTTTTTTAATTAGAGAATAAAAAAGTGTCAGAAGTGTTAGTTTGACCTACAGTTAGAAAATGTGAACCTTACAGGTAAAATATGATAGGACTAATTTTTTTGGAAAAAGAAAATAGACTCAGCTTTTGGTTGTTCTGTTTCAATAGGCAATTTTCCTTATGACAATTTTTTGAGTGCATGAATATGATATAATAAAAATATTACTGTATAAAAAGAAATAAAAGATAGGGCTACAAAACATGATGAAGTAGGGTGCTTAATGGTGAAAGAACTGGCATATATTAGCTTAAAACTCCTAAGTTTAGGAAGACAGAAATCACCTGCAAAGCTTCATCACTGTGGTCATCCAACAGAAAAAATACAAGGGATTCCAATATGGAGTGCCTTGAAACACAAAATGTAGTAGCAAAGTCGTCAATAATGTATCTCCAATCCTCGTCAGGTACAGTCCACTGCCGGTCAAAAATATAATACAAAAACTATGGAAGAGTTAAGGTATAGTAGAAAAGAATAATTTCAGCCCAAATTATAACTATAATTATTCACTCAATACAATTGAAAAGGATACAATTGCTTGTTTTGCAACCACTAGGTCTGAACTTCCCTGTAAAAAGAGAATATCTGTAGCGGCACGCAAATTTTCAAATGGGTAACAAACAGCCATTCCCCCTATTTTTAACCGTAAAAATGAAGATCTTCCATCTTTTTGCAAACATGAAATATCAAATTCTTCCTGGACCTCATCAGTATCACCCAGATCTGATTCAAGATTTGTAAGTGCATCTTCAATAAAAAGCGTTGAGCGTCCACTTGCCTCTTCAGAATGATTTACTGAATCTGGCCATGCACGCTTGATGGCAGCAGATTTTCTTTCACAAACAAAAGTCCTCCATGAAGCAACATAACCATGGAAGCGAGAGCTCACATTCTCAAGAAATTTATGTCGTATACACCAAATCATCATATCCATGTGCTACATATTCCAAAAAGGCCAAGTTAAGAGGTCATTATCAAGTAAGACTACCCAATAACAAAAGTTCCTGAGCAAAATTTCCCAAAAACATGAACCATCCAATCATCAAATAGTCAACATATCTGGAATAGATTGCATGTAACACCAGTAAAAACTACCCAAAAAAAAAACCTCTATCTATATGCTTATATAATAGCCACTGTCCAGCTCAAAATTAAGCAAACTTCTACTTGAATAAAATCCCACAAATAGAAAGAACAATTAACTATATTCAAACTCTTTTACCAAATTTACTTTCATAGGTTACTAAATATGGAATTTAATGCATTAAATAATTAGTGAAACATCCATATGTAAATGAATAATACACAAGCTTGGTGAGTAGGAAGTATAGAAAATTTAACCTGCTTTGTTTTTAGTATACACTCTTGAAGATGATGTAGATCATGAAGCTTCGCCGAAAGAGAATGTTTAAATGACGATTCCAAAACTTCAATAACATTGGACAATCCAGATAATTTCACAGACAACTTTAGAAGTGTGCTCAAGCTTTCTTCCATTCCATGCACTGAATGATTATCTATTGGGAATATCAAGGAATATTAAACCACTAGTTCCTTCCCTAATAAAAATGAAGTTATGATTGAACAAAGTTAAATCCATAGGATACATATCACTTGAGTTTCAGCCAGAATGTTTCTGAAAGTCCTCTTGCACCAATCTTTCACAACCACTTCATCAAGCAAAAAGGCAATCACAGGATCACTAGATACTGCACTCTCATCCATACAAACATCTGTAACATCTGTTAGCTTTCTGTTAAGGAGAAGTGAACAGATGATATATCATTTCAAAAACCTGCCAGGCTGTAGTTACTTCAGAGTAGTCATAACAATATGTTCCCAACATGGCCAACAACAAACTAATAACATGAAACTACTGATACCCTTTCAGGCATATTTAGGGGATTGTGAGGATAATTTTACCTATCTACCTTTTCATAATTTGTCAAGGATAAGCTACACGATCACATGACAATCATAAAAGTCAATTAGGTCAACATCAAGGATTAGGAAACATACTGACAATGTGCATCATATATAAAAATGGAGGAAAAGGATACAATGACATATTAAAGAAACCAAGTTGTTCTCGAGTGCAACATCAAATAAGGAATAAAGCCGTTGAATATCAGCAGTTAGCTGTTTCTCGCCATCTTCCTTCTCCTGTAACCTGTCATCACACCTCTTTGAGATAAGACCAGCCTCTATGCACTCATAATAGATACGAAGCCGAAGTCTATTTCCATCTTTTGGCAAAGGAACCCTGCAGATTGGGCAAACATCACATCTCTGGCTGCATTCCTCACATAAAGATGCATGCCCACATGAACTTAACACACTTTGTACATGGCGCCCACAGCTTCTCAGATCTCTAGTTGCTCGACAATGCTCAACTTTTGCTTCATCACAGAGTTCAATTGGATCAATTGAGGCCAAAAGTTCCAATGCTCCCTGTAATTAGAAACAGAAACCAAGATGTAGTTTCCTGATTCACCAGTAATTCTTATTTGTCACGAATGAGAAGACACTTGCTATTTACTGACATGTCATGCTTATGATTGTTCACAGATAGGTGCTTCAAAGGTGTGAAAGGAAGGGAGAATATAATAGAAGAAAAATGCACTTGAAAAATCCTAGGAGGCTCAAGCTTCACTTTGCAATTAGCTGCTTCTGAGCACATTAATGCTAAAAAAATTAGATAGTCCAAGAATGGAAATTATTACCTTAACTTTATAAATGTCTAGCACATTTAGTAAGCATTTCCTCAAATCCTGATTAAGTTTACCCTTGATTCCACAAATCGGTGCAAAAAGCTCAAATGGTACAGGTAAAGGAAAGAAAATTCAATTGACTCAATTTCCCTTGTCATAGTTTAATGCAATATTTTAAAAATGGGCCACCCAGTTCAACCAAGAAACAGTCATTTCTCTAGTTTGTTTAAGTACCAGAATTTAGAAATCAAGCATAGTCCAGAGTCAAATTGGACCAACAAGCTCAAAGTATTAGTAAATTGGACAAGTAATACAGATTGGAACTAGAAATTAGGTGCTTTAAAGTTTAAATCAATTACACTGTGGAAAGGTTATACCCTTAAATGGGATTTAAGCATCCTTGAATAAAAATATTTCATTGCCAGGCACATGATAGTGAAACTAAACACTGACAGCCACACTTGTTGCCCACCTCCAGAATGGTTTATAAAAAATTGGTTTACTAAAACTTCTCTACAAGTAAAAAAGGCATTCAAGAGCAAGAGAAGGTAAAAAAAAAAAAAAAAAAAAAAAAAAAAAAGAAAGTGAAGAATAGTTTTTTTAGAAACATGGTGGAACTGCTCACAACCTCTCACTTTCTCACCTATTCAAAGTTCACCATGATAAACCAACAGGAGAAATAATCATGCTACTCTTATGAATGGAAGTTTTTAGATTCAATATACACTTCCAAATTACCCCTTACCTTCCTACAGAACTCTTCCTTTCTTGTTGACAGAGGTTATTTACATTCGAGACTAGACAGTGGAAAAAAAATACCCTAATGCTCGGGAATACCAATGTACACCCCCAACTAAATATAGATACCTAGGCATGGCTGCAAATATAAACATTTGCCAAAAACTAAAAATGAAAAATAATAATAATAATAATAATAATAATAAATAATAATAATAATAATAATAAACAACCCTTCAAAACCCTAATGAATCATGCATTTCCATGAACCCTCAAGATAATATAGAAGCATAGACATGGAAAAAGAATGCAAGCTGTACACCCTCAAGGCCTCAACTAAATTTACAGATGTGCATCTGCTTGCACATATAAGCATACCACCCTCCTCCATAGAAACGAGCCAACATCAAGTGGAACTCTTCCAACTTGGATTTCAGTTATATTCCTACATTGAACCGCACATTCTACAGCATCTAACATGATGCCAAAAGCTTCTAAGGCACATGTATTATAAACATATAGAAAAAGTATCATAAAAAACAGATAAAATTGAAGCGCACATAATAGACAGCATAAAACCCAAAAAGAAACAATGCTCTCAGCTTCATTACGGCTTTAATTGAGAGTAGCGTGGCAGAAACCTAAGGGATCTACCAATACAGAGATATTGCTAATTGGTGCAATTCAAAGATAAAATAATAATAATAATAATAATAATAATATACCTGTACTCGGCCACAAGTGTAGTTCGGAGGTCGTGCTGGAGGATAAGGCAGAGAGGCGGAGCCGCCGTTGATGGTGGAGTGAGAAGGAATGGAGGAGGATTCCTCGAATCTTCTCTCCATTTAGTCGATACTCAGGACGGTGTAGAGAGCGAAACTGTGCGTTTCGGAAATGCGTCGTCGGAACCCTAGAATATAGCCGGAGATTTTTTAGTGGATTTTCGGAACGTTATTGACTTATTGCCGCCGGTTAATTGAGACCAGAGAGGGAAAAGTAGAAGTAGCTGTGTGAAAGGGTTTTTGAAACTCTTTCGAGAGTGCCCTCCGTCACTTGCCTCTTTCGAGAGTGCCCTCCGTCACTTGCCTCACTTGTCCGCTTTTCTTTTTTCTTTTTTTTTTTTTTAATAGTTTCATTTCTCTTTTTCTTTCCTAAATTTATTCTTTGTATTCCAAAGAACTTATCATCTAATGGCACCCGATTTACACATCCAGATAGATAGAGGTGGAGGCGACTGTTGACTCTTTGTTCAGAGTCAGTAGAACTCAAAAAAAAAATATTTTCTCTGTTTTTTACTTTTTAATACTATTTCCGAGCTAATTTCACTCTTGATCTTAATTAGTATTTTACCTGTGCTACTATACATTTTTTAAAAACAGATAAATTGAAAAAAATATTAAAATATATAATAAAAAAATATAATTTGACTTCACATAGATTTGACTAGGTATGTATTTTCATAGCATACAAAATTAAAAATAAAAATTTATATGATTAATATATTCTCTAATTATACACATATTTAGATAAATTTATAAAGAAAACAATGACAATTTTAGTCCATTGATTATCCCTAAATTATAAACTTAGTCCATGAATCTATATCTATACTATTAATAGAAACGAAATCTTTCATTTTAACTATACTATTCACTCTTATACTACGGAGTACTATATATCTACTATATATTTATCTACTATACTAATAATACTATACTAATAAGAGTCAAAGAAACTTAGGCATATAATGGGTAGAAAAAATGACGATCAAGTTATTAAATCAAATGGATGGTTCAGATTGTTTAGATTTATATTTTTCATTGAGATTTCCTAATTTATCCTTAATTACATTATTATCCGTTAAATTTTTCGTTAAATATTAACTTCTCGATCCGTTAATATTTCGTTAACTTTTAACTTACCCATTAATAATTTCTATAAGAAAGGTCTTGAGTTCGAACATCATCTAATCAAAGTTGACATATTGTTGAACATATATTACGAATATGTTAAAGTATATTATTCAAAAGTAAGTACCCACATTATTATTCTTATTAAATTAAATAAATTAGTAGTTACAACAAAATAAAAATAATACATATGCATTTCTTTAATTTATAATTCCATGTCTACAATGACTTTATTAAAAAAAAATCATTATCAAAAAATTTAAAAAGATATATAATTTTATTTGTTATATTGTCTATATTTTCTACAATGCAAAGATTCCTTACATTCAAATTTATTAATTTATTACTCTTTGCATGAACATGCATTGATATACTTTTAAATACTTATTTAAAAATAAATATTGGGCATTATCTCATTCGCGCAACGCGCGTGAAAAATCTAGTATTATAAGGTTTGCGATTAAGGCTTGCATAATATTGTAAAATATGGTAATACAATTCCTATTCGTACTATAATCGTACATTAAAATATGGTAATACAATTTCTAATACAATATATTATTTCCTACTTTCCTATCCGTGATACAATTCTAGATTAAAATTACTAATCGTAATAATACAGTACATATACTTCACTGCAACGTAATATTGTAAAATATGATAATACAATTCCTATTCATACTACAACTCTACATTAAAATTACATGAGACGTCGACATAATAATAATAATAATAATAATAATAATAATAATAATAAAAGGTTGTGGATTTAGTCATTTAATAATAATAATAATTTAGTTAAAATAATAGACAAACACTATTGCTCCAACCGAATAGGTTGTTCGATAATACTCAGTCGTTTTTAGAATTGGTTGTTGGTTCACCAGCATTTAGTCTAGTTAATCCATAGTGAATGGTAAGCAAATTTGCTATCTCATAGCCTATATACCTAACTATTTTGCTAAAATAAAATGCATTTTTTAATTGTCCTCCATCAATCTAAATAATTGCAGTAGCCAGTAATGAAGCATTGTACGGTGGATTTATGGTTTGATCTCCAAGAACACATATTAATATGTCTAGAAATGGTAATACAACTTATCACATTGAAATCATTTGAAATAACCTTTACATTTTATTATATACAAATTTCGATTTATTTGAAAATGAGTCGGTATTGCAATCAATTGTTGGTCCTCCTGCATTTAATCCAATTAATTCAATATTAAGTGGTGAGCAAATTTGTTTTTCCAATATCCCACGCACATATGTTGATTTGCCTCGGCCAGTAGGATGTTATGCATAAAGCGCTTACGTAGGCTATTGAGTTGTTCACGATTTCTTCTCTGTAACCCAGACTGCCAACTGCGACAGGGTTAGCTTATGAATGATTCCATATGTCGCATCGCTAAAACAGTTGAATCAGCTTTAGAAGTTGTATCTCTCCACGGCATTTGCATTCTTTTCGGATGCAAGTTCCTGGCGCGGATGGCTCGGGCCCACTAGCGCTTGATTTCTACGTACTCTGAAAGCATGTCAAGCTGCAACCCAACTTTAAACCATCAAATAGCACCAAACCATCAAATTCCAACATATACATCATGCTTACTTATATGTGATTACAAAATAAAAGGTGTAGATATATTCATAGATAGTAAACGCAAAGAGTGCAAATTTCTGGGGTCGAATCGAATAACCGTCTGGATAATGTTTTGAGGATTGAATGAGTAGCACCACCATGCAATTTACCATGGTCACATACGAACGGCGTATTTGAAGAACATACCAGATCCACCGAGGTGTCGTGGTATTTTTTATCATTGGGCATTTGTTTTGAGGAGCAGTCGATTATGTCAAACTTGTATTGCTTGAAATTTGCACTAATCACATAGTAATGTCCATCCTGTATTATTGGAAATAAGTATTATCTAGCCAAAGGTTAGTGTCAGTTGTTACGACAATTTAAAAGGTACGGTTAGTGATTTGTAAGTCTGTAATGACCTAGAGAATGTTACCATGTCTAAAGTCGCAGTCTCCACGTGCTCGGAGGCCCGTAAATCAACATCTAGCCGCGGTTGAAACAATTTGATTCTCTCGTCCTAGGTGCTTGTAGTGTCCACTACGGTCCCTAATTGCAATACCAAGGGTAGATTTTAGGCCTCCATTAAACGCCTAAACTGGAGTGATAAAATGGAGATACATACAGTAGTGGTTGTCGAGACAAATAGGCGAGAAGACGTCTCCCAACCCCTTGATTTTTCCTTTGCATTCAAAACAGTGGACCACGCATCTAGCACAACCGTGGAGACGTTGACTCCCTCTGAAGCTGAATAGCACCAAACCATCAAATTTGGGAATGACCTTGTGCAATGAATTAATTAGGCTTGCACCCTTCTTTAAAAAAAAATAAAACTTAAAAAAAAAACATTAGCATGCTAAACTGTCTACCAGTTTATGACTCGAACACCTGGACCCCTTATATAATATTGAGCATACTCCACCCTCCAAGCTCATTACATTACAAGCACATATTGACAGTATGATGCACTTACCATCAATGGGTAGCTGTGCAGTGCCTTGCTTTCAAATATTTGTCATTCTTCAGAACAGCTATATGTCAAGTAGATTAAATGCCCCCGTTATTGCGGCAAAACAAACCACACCCCAGAAATAAATATGTGAAGTGCACTAAATTAGAGCTAATTATATGTTAACTAATATCTCAATTGTATATTAATGAGTTCCCAACTATTTTCTCAAATGTCAGCTCCCCTTTTAACACATATAACAATAACGAATACTGGTTAATCCCTTAATACAGTCTTCTGTAGTATTACTTCTAGTTATACTATTATTTAAAACCTAAAATATGGAAATGAAAAGATATCAATCTTAAAAACAACAAAAGAAAAAAAAACAAAACAATAAACAGTCCATAACAGCATAAACATCAGAGCGTGATCCATGAGTCCTTTCTCCCACTCCAATTGGGTGGCTTATGTAGTACGTTGCGAGATTGTGCAATGCAAACTAACGACGCATTATATCAATGATTTCACAAGTATTACCCCAATGGCAGCCCCCCTTTTAACAGATATAACAACTGCAAATAGTGGTTAATCTCTTTACATACTCTTCCATACTATTAGTTCTAGTTATACAATTATTTAATAACTAAAATATGGAAATGATGAGACATCAATTTAAAAAAAAAAGATAGTAAACCGACCATAAAAGCATACGCATTTCATCCTGAACCACCCGTCTTTTCCCCGGTGATACTATCCCAACTTGCTCAATAGAGGACACCAGTAGAACCCAAACCCCCCGCAACCTCATACCAAAATTCCCGCAAAACCCCAGCAAAATCACACCTAGAAATATAAAGTGGATGAATGGCACTTACCACGATTTATCCCCTATGCGCCGCCCGTCGCCTGGCAGATACCCTAGTAGCCACTTCGGCCGGCACCTGATTGAAAGCTTCACAGACTGCTGAAATAGGAGTGCGGCAGAACGGCCGCCGCTTGAATGACCCAGCATACACGGAGTAGCCGGCCGCACTGGCCGACCCCGAGGACGCCGACGAAAATGCCCGGCCGGACCCCCACCTCTTCGAACACCGACTACCATTCGACCTAGCCATGACTTGTCAGCAGTTGGAGGAACCTCAAGAGAGAGACAAGGAGAACAACATGCAAGCCGGACCACCGCTACAATGAGGAGCCGATTATCACAAACAAAAAAAAAAGGAACCCATAACCTCACGTGACCGTATTATCTCTGTGGATGCCCACACTTGCACCCATTGGTCAGACAGAGTGCACGGCTAACATGAACGCACAAGGTTCGCACGAAAGCCCAATTTCACAAATGAACCACATTATACATACATACATATATACATACATATATATATAGAGTTTATTACCGAAATGGTCCCTCGACTATTGCGAAATTACCAATTTGGTACTCGACAATTTTTTTTGCCCAATTAAGTCTCTCGACTTTGAAAATTTTAACCAATTTGGTCCTCCGTTTATTTTACCGTTAAACATCCGTTAAAATCAGGACCAAATTGGTAATTTTGCTATAGTCAAGGGACCAAATTGGTAATTTTGCTATAGTCAAGGGACCAAATTGGTAATTTTCCTATACTCAAGAGACCATTTCAGTGAAAATTTAATTACCAATTTGGTCCCTTGACTATAGCAAAATTACCAATTTGGCCCCGATTTAACGGATGTTAACGGCAAAATAAACGGAGGACCAAATTTGTTAAAATTTTCAAAGTCGAGGGACTTAATTGGGCACGAAAAATTGTCGAGTACCAAATTGGTAATTTCGCAATAGTCGAGGGACCATTTTGGTAATAAACTATATATATATATATATATATATATATATATATATATATATATATATATATATATAAAGAGCATTTGATCATGAGTGAATCACTAATTACTAATTTTAGTTTAATATTGTGATCTTTTATTATTTGTGTTGAAGATCATGCATTAAATTTTGTCTTTTCAATAGTTGTTTCATATATTTTTTACTTACAGTGCACATTTTTGTCTTTCCAGAGTTCTAGTGCACATTGTCCATTCTCACAGAGCACATTGTTGTGCCTTGAGTGCACATTATTGTACCTTCCAAATCATTTTTTTTAAAATCGTAGGTGGCGAACTTTTCTTTTAAAAGATCAATTAATCTTGATCACTAATTACTAATTTGAGTTGAATATTGTTTGCTTGTTTATTATTTATGGTCGTTGATGATTTGTGTTGAATATCCTATATTAAATTTAATTTTTTTCAATAATTGTTTCACATCTTGGTGCATCCAGTGCGCATTTTTTGTCTTTCAGAGCACACATTGTTATGCCTTCCAGAGCACATTGTTGTCCCTTTCCAGAGCACATTGTTGAAGTTCATAGGTGAAGAATTTTTTTTTATCTAGGACTGAGATTCATTCTCATTTCTCACCTACGGCCTTCTTCGCACCTGATGATATCTGCTATTTTGTACAATAATTCACCCCTGATTTTAGTTGTATTTCCCTTATCCTAGTGAAATTGGGAATTATTTGTGTGTTATATTGTCTAAGTGTTGAATTATCTACAAGAAACAACAAAGGAAGAATTTTGGAGCATTTTGGACAAGTTCTGGAAGAAAAGGAAATTACAAGGAAGAAAGGAAACAAGAATACAAATTGGAAAAGAATTGGAAGTTGCCTAATGGGCCAAGGCCCATCTATCTCCTATATATTCTACCTATTCTCTACAAAAGGAGGAGGTTCCCTTACAGAGTTCTGAACCCTAGCTTTTAGTTTATATTTCCCCAACATAGTTTATACTAGTTTTACATTAGATTATTTTATTTCAAGCTTGGAATCTTGGATTGAAGTTGGATTTGTTCTTTATCAGTTAAGTTTCTCTTCCCTTTTATTTCTTATGATGTTTATGGTTATTTATTCTTGCTTTGCTGTGTTTACTCCCATCATGCGGGAATAATTCGTTTATGGGTCTGGATTAGGGGTTCATGGTTAATCTTGATGTTCGGTTTATGATTATTGCATAAAGGGATTGAATCTTTTGCCTAGGGTTTATGTTGATTTGGGGATTTCTTTCTACTTGTTATTGATTGATGGCCACAATTAATTGCTAGTCTAGGAGAGAGATTCATTACAACAAAAGTTAGATGGAGACCTCGAGCCTTACCAATTTCAACCTAATTTTCCTGCTATGAAAGTAGAGGTAATTTTGGGGGCTTACAATGCTTAGGTGTTTAACGCTATAATTGATGCATCACGACAGTGGGGCAATTGTAGCCTAATTCTTGTTATTGATTACGAAAGTAGCTGACTTGAATTCTTCAGTGCATTGCCCACAAATCCCTTGGTTAATTATTCTTTCCCTAATTCTGAGTTGGTTGGAACATCAAGATTACAATCCCCTAATCTGGCCCATACCTTTATCATATAGTTTTCACCTTAATTAATTGCTTTCTTTTAATTCACATCATTCAGTTTTAGTTACTTGGATTCTAGCTAATTCATATACTCTAGTGCCTGGTAATTCACACAATTACGTGCCATAGCCCCAATCCTCAGCGGAACGACATTACACCCTTTTTACACTCATCATTTGTGCTCATCACCTGAACCCACCCACCCACCCACACACACACACACAGATATATATATATATATAGAGTTAGGATCATATGAGATCACTTGTTTAGGTAAGATCGTGAGATCAGATCTTGTGCATCCATTTAATAATTTAATGGTCTAGATTGATTTAAGATGCTAAGTTGAAGTGTGTGCGAACGGTAATAAAAATTGTGCGAATGGTGATTAAGTGTGTGCGAACGGTGATTGATGTACAAGATTTGATCTCAAAATTTTTTAATGGTATAGATTGATAAAGATTCCAAGTTGAAGTGTGTGCGAACGGTGATTAAATGTGTGCGAACGAAGTGTGTGTGCCAATCAATCTAGAGCATTAAAAAGTATTACATGGATGCACAAGATGTGATATCACGATCTTATCTAAGCAAATGGTCTCACTGGAACCCTACCCTATATATATATATATATATATATATATATATATATATATATATATATATATATATATATATNTATATATATATATATATATATATATATATATATATTAAGGATCAAATGAGGACCTATAGTTAGGTGAGGACCCTATGAACTTATCTGATCCTTTGATTTAAATAATTCAATGGTTGTGATTAATTATATGCAATAGATTTAATTTTTCGCGCTCAGTTTCTTGTGCATTCGTACTCATTTTAGTGTGCATTCGTACTCATTTTAGTGTGCATTCATTCTTAGTTTGTTGTGCATTCAGTCTCAGTTTGTTGTGCATTAATAGTGTGAATGTCGTGCATCTCGTCCACTTTGTTGTGTAGTTACATTCATAACCTTTAGATCAGTCCAAATGGATGATTTGGATTAGTCCACAGGGTCCTCACCTAATGATATGTCCTCACCTGATCCGTGACAAACACACACACACAGATATATATATATATATATATATATATATATATGTCAGCTCAAATGTGTCCAAGCCTTAATGTGCGACCTTACCATTAACCATTAGGTATGCAAAAACGCACCAATAGTGTTAGGAAACGTAAAACAAAGAAATGCACCACAAAACACACCATTAGATACGCATAAACGCACTACACAATGTTCAAAAACGCACAATTAGGTGTGGTGAGGTATGGTGCATTTTTTGGGGTCTGTGGACTGTGGTGCATTGATGCATTTCATTGTTGTGTGTTTTCTTACACTATTGTTGCATTTTTGCATATCTAATGGTGAGGTAAGGGCATGCTCAAGTGAGAATGATTTCCCAAGAGAGAAATTAGGACCACTCACAGCCGTTCACGTGTTCAGATTCAACGAATCAGATGTAATTTTAAAAAAATGATGCGGTGCAATTTTGTAAATAACTCAAACTTTGAAGCAAGTAAAATGTGTTACAAGTGCAAGTAATTAGTGCAAGTTTGCAAATAAAAAGTGCAAGTAAAACCACTTACAAATGCAACTATTTTTACTTACAAGTGAGTAATTTACCTTGATAAAGTCTTCAATGAGTGCATTTAATGATAACGTCTGGTTCAACTAAATATAACGTTAGGTGCACTTAATATTGATGCTCAGTGTACATTTTACTTGCACTTAGGTGCACTATATGAAACTGTTACTTGCACTTTTAACAAGTGTTGCAAAAATCCCCCCTAGGTGCCGGCTGACCGCCTAGCGTATCACCTTAATCGGTAGTCTAGGCGGCCGATTAGTTATTGTTCTTTTTTTTAAAGGGTTATTTACTCAAAACAACATCGTTTGAAGCAAAATAACTCTAAATTGTTCAAACTTAAGATGTTTTTTAGAATAGTATTTAATATTTTAGCATTAAGTATTAAAGTATTATATAGTTTATAATTATATAGCATTAACTGTGAGTTGTTTTTAATTCTCTCTTGGTCTACCCGTTCTCACATGAACGCCCTTTTATATATATAATCATGATCAATGGCTAAAAAAATGAAAGGGTCAATTTTATAAATATTAGTATAAGGAAATTAATTTAGGGATTCAATTCATCTATTTCTTTAATGTAACAAAATTAATTAGACCAAATATATTGTTTTTGCAAACTACCACCAATAATCCAAATGTACATGAGACACTACCAACGAAAAAAGTGGACAAGCAATGAAGATGAATATAATGACAAACCTATCCAAAAGCGAATTAATAAAACATAGAGTAATTCCAACTAAAAGTAGTATCTACTACCTAATACCATACCAATTAAAATAAGTATTTAGATAATTGTTTTTAGAAAAGTACAAATTAAACATTAATTAATGCCAATTATAATAAACTTCTCATAGTACTACATTGATATACTTTGAATTACTTATTTAAATACAAATATTAGACATTAAATCAACAATTCATGTGTAAAACTAATACAAAAAAGAAAACCCATGAATTTCTATGCTATAACTTCATTGCATAACTATTTAATTACTTTTTCGCATCATAATTCATGAATAAACCTATTAGAGAAAATGCCCAAAATGGTCCTTCGACTATGACTTTTTCTTAATTTAGTGCTTTGACTTTTAATTACACCGAATGTGGTCCCCAAACTATTAAATTTTAAGCCAAATTGGTCTCCGTTTTTTTGTCGTCAACCTGGCGTTAAACACAAGGGCAAAATGGACAATTCAAGTGCTTTGTCGTTGAAACCAGTTGACCAGTCAATTTCATCCCCAAATTAGTGAAACACAATGCGATTTCTTCCCCAAACTATGTCCTAATTTCCGATTTGTTCGCGGTATCCATAGCCATCAATGAATTTCTCAAGCCATCAACGATTATCCATTGCCAACGATGAATATCCACAGCCATTGACGATTTTCCCTAACCAAGGACAGTATGGTTTGCCAACGAAGAAGTACGGGTTCCGAATTGCCAAATTACAATTAGTCCTTGTGTGCTGCTTTATATGTTGCTTTATAGGTTAGATATGCTTTCTATGTTTGTTTATTTGTTGTTTCTATGCTTTATATATGTTCGTATATTAAAGTGCAAATGGATGTCCATGTGTTCCTGGTGTGTGCTTTTGTTGAGCAGTGTGTGTTCCCATATGGATTGGGGACCACTATGTTTGTTTGTTTTATATGTTTTTGTTCCCTGTATGTGAAAATCATGAGGGGACCATTGTGTTGGTGTGTATTACATACAAAATTTTTGGTATGTATTACTGTAATGGGACCATTATCAGGGAACACACACTATCTTTAGATTGTAAGGGGACCACTATCTTTATTAAAGTTGTTGGTTTTGGACTGCATTACTGCCCATTTTACTGCATGCTTAATACTGCACAATTTACTGTCTTATCCATTTAGTTTTTTTTTAAATCTTCTTTCATGTAAAAAATCAGATGACCATGATGAAAGTGACCTATTTACACGCACTTAAAATAAGACATGGTGGTAAAGTACAACAAACTGAATCACTAACCTATATTGGAGGGCAGTAAGAATATTTTGATTATGTTGATGTTTATGAATGGGGTTATATAATTTTGCAAGAAAAACTTGAAGAATTAGGGTATAATAGAAATGAGAATATGTTATATGGCCTAGGGGAAATGGGTTGATTGAGATTCTGTCAGATCTTGAAGCATGGGATTTAATTGACTTTGAAGGTAAGTCAAGGGAAATAGAGGTTTGGATAGATAATGGTGAAAATGGGAGGGAAGTTAGTGGTGGGGAAGTTAGTGAGAGGGAATTGAGTGATGAAGAAACTGATGGAGAATTTGATTGTGATTATGAGTTAGAAGAAGAGGGAAGGATTGATAATATTGCATTTGATAAGGCAGTAGATCCTACTATAGAGTTTCAGGGGGTTGGATCAAGTGCTAATGTGCAAGATAAGGAAAATCAGTGTGCAGTGAATGAGGAAGTGAAATTTTTTGATGAAGGGACTCCTCATGGCAGTGATGAGGAAGTTGAAGATTACATTTGGCCACAGTTTAGGGCTTGTGATATGGAATGTCCTAAATTTACTATGGGTATGACATTTGAGACTAAAGCTGAGTTTAAAGAAGTCATTGTAAATTATGCATTCAAAGATGGTAAAGATTTAAAATTTGTAAGGAATGATAAAATCAGATTAGTACCCAAGTGCAAACAAAGTAACTGCCCATGGTACATAACCCTTAGGAAGAATGAGAATGATAACTGTTGGAGAATTTCTATTTTTAATGATAACCATGATGGGTGTTCTTGGGGGTATGAGAACACAATGGTTAGCTCAAGAAGACTTGCAAAGAAGTGGAAGAAAGAAATTAGTAGCAATTCTGAATGGAAAGTAAGTGAGTTTAGAAACAGAGTGGCAACAGATCAAGGGTTCCATATATCTCAAAAGGTGGCTTATAAGGCTATGAAATTTTCTAGGGCTAACCTAACTGGAGAAATGGAGGACTACTTTAAAAAGTTTTGGAGCTACTACCTTGAAATCCAAAGATCAAATCCTAACACTACTTCTATTGTAAAGATGACTGAATTTATAGAAGAAGGAGGACAGAAAAGATTCTTAAGATGGTACATATGTTGGGAGGCTTGCAGAATTGGATTTGCATATTGTAGGAAGATTATTGGTGTTGATGGTTGCCACTTGAGGTCTACATATGGGGGGCTACTTGCGTATAGCAACAGCAATGGACCCAAATGATGGAATTTTTCCTATAGCTTATGCACTTGCTGAGGGTGAGAATAAGGAGTCATGGTCCTGGTTTTTAGCACTGCTTAAACATGATCTATGTATTTCTGACACTGAAGAACATAGGTACACATTTGTGTCTGACAAGCAGAAGGGTTTGATTCTAGCATTTCATAGTATTCACCCCCATGTTAGTCATAGATTTTGTGTCAGACTTGTATTCCAACATGAAGGTTACTAGATTCCATGGAAAGGCAATTAAGGAGATTTTGCTGGCTGCAACTAGAGCCACAACAATTAACTCTTTTACAGAAGCAATGAGGAAGATGAAAGACTTGGATGTGAATGCATTTGAGTGGCTTGGAGACAAACACCCATCTGAATGGTCTAGGTCACACTTTGGCACTGATGCTTTGTGTGACATTTTAGTGAACAATGTGTCTGAATGCTTTAATGCCATGATTCTTGATGCTAGGTCATATCCACTGATTAGTTGTTTGGAAAAGATGAGGACAATTCTTATGGTAAGATTGTTTAAGAACAAAGAAGCAGCAACTAAATGGTGTGGCATAATATGTCCTAGAATCCTAAGGAAACTGGCAGTTGAGGAGAAATATGCAGGATCTTATTTGCCTATTCGATGTGATTTAATGTTGTGTGAGATCACTAGAATGCACACTGGAGAGTATCATAAGATTGATTTGGTAAGGAGAAGTTGTTCTTACAGAAAATGGGATCTTACAGGAATTCCATGTAAGCATGCTATATGTGTCATTTGGATGAAGAAACATAATGTCATGGATTATGTTGACAACTGCTACTCTATTGAGACATATTTGAAGGTGTATGAAGCTGCAATCAAGACAATAGTTGGGCCAAATGAATGACCTGACTTATAGGGAACCACCTTTGCCTCCTTTGTTCAAAACAAGGCCTGGTAGGCCTAAGAAATTAAGGAAAACAGATGCAGATGAAAATTCAAAGGAAAAAACAATTGCTGAACAAATTTCAAAAGATGGGATCCATATTTCAAGAACACATGTTCCTCTTCACTATACAGCCATAACAAAAAAATGACCTACTGAAGCACAAAGAGTCAATAGTTGACTCCACTGAGGCTCGAACCCACTCCCATGTGAGAGTGTTTTCCGGGACATCAGGTGCCACTAGACCACAAGGTCTTTGGCATGCATGTCTTATTTAATAGGTTGAAGTTGGAGTTGGCAACTCATTCCAAGGACTGCACACTTTTGTAGACATTCCAGTTGACATTCCAATTGAGGTAAAAATTGGTCTAATGCATTGTTTAAATCTTATTACATTGTAATAGCAATCCTAATTGCTTACTTATTTACCAAATGCAGAGTCAGCCCTATAACATGGCAAAAGAAATACCAGTGCAGACATGACTGAAGCTTTAGAAGATGACGGTGACAACAACCTACCAGCTTCACCAGCTTCTCCACCCCCNCTCTTGTCTTGTAGTGAATATTCCATAGTTCACTTTCTTGAGTCCATGCTCCACTTTCGTCTTTTGGTAAAAGTTACTCTTTTTATATTCCCATTATTCCTTGTTTGTAGGGAATCAGACCACTTCAGCATTGGTGCACCTTTTGACCGTTTGAGGTGGAAATCTGACGTGTCATCCATTTCCGCCCATTTTGAAATCTCACGTTCGGCACCTCTTCATTATTTTATCTCCATGATATTCTTCTTCTCCAAACTTTAAGTATGCTTCCTGACTGTCATTCAGCATTACTGGAGAAGTGTCAGTTTATCGAGACCAAGGTTGATGTCTCGATTGTTTGATGTCTCGAACCAAAGCATCGAGAGCTCTTCCTCTCGAACTCTGCTTATGTCTCGAACTGGATGGTTGTATCGAGAGGTACAACCTCTCGAACTCTGCTCAAGACTTAGTTGATGTCTCGCAGACCCTTATTCCTCCAGTGTCGTCTCGTGCCTTCTACTGATCTATCTATGAAATTACAACACGATTCTTCTAAGATGTTCATACAAGTTTACCTCAAGCTTAAATATTTTCCGAGTTGAGCTCAAGTTACCCGGTTGTATTTTTCGCTCTTAGTTTACTTGTCGAACTTACATTGATTCCTATCTTTCGAGACTTGGGGATTTTCACTTAACAGTTGGTATCATCAAAACCTATTACATGATGTTCCTAACAGTAATCTGGCAATTTATATATAACAATGAGCATGCTAGAAGTTGATATGAGCAGCTTAGTTCTATTTTGGATTGTGTTTTGTGAACTTGGCAATTTATATATAAGAAGTTGATGAGTAACTAACCATTAAGGTCTCTTTATGGTTAAACATTCTGACCAACCAACATACTGACCAACCAACATGAACAACATTAAACATTAAGGTTTCTTTTATTCATTACATACTGAAAATACATAATTCATGACAGCAATCTAGGGAAATTACTAGCCAATTCCAAAGTACTAGACTTAAGGGAAAACACAAACATTATTACTATGATTACAGTGAAACATATGAACCTAAACCTAAACCTAAACCATCTTTTACTGCACAGTTGCAAGTTCTTGGGAGAGTAACATCACCACTACCGATAATTGTCCGTAACCTCTCAATTTCTTCCTCATTTCGGTTAATTCTTCTTAATAATCCGGGAATTATCTTCTTTGATCTATAACACATTGGATGGTCAAACCATTCTTAAAATCTACAACCAACCCTACCCTGTAAACATAATTTCTCAACATTATACCGTAAAATTAATAGTAAAAATAAATAAATAAAAAGATAACAGTTTTGCCTAACATTACTTCCTCCACAAACCCAAAATCTCCGACTGGGATTTTCATTGGTCTATGATGTTTGGATACTCCATTGTGACCCACAGTGACAAAAACGAATAGGAAATCTCCATAGTGAAATCTTTGTCTTCGAAAGTTTGTAGATGAAGTTGAAGATGAACTCTTTTGGCCTTCTAAATTATTTTTCCACATTTTGAATGCAAGTTGAGGAGAGAAATAACCTAATTTGAAGAGAAAATTGCGCAATCAGCTAAATTGGGGAGCAGATCCTTTAAATTGGAGAACAACAGTTGATTTACCCATTTTGCCCCTCGTTTTAACACCCAATTCACGCCACATCTAACGACTGACCAATTTTGGCTTAAAATTGAATAGTCTAGGGACCACATTAGATGCAATTAAAAGTCAAGGCACTAAATTAAAAAAAGGTCATAGTCGAATGACCATTTTGGGAATTAACTCAAAACTATTATAATCATGTTAGTTTTAACCAAAATAAAAGTTAAATTTTTACCAACTTGGTCTTCATTATCATTATCATTAGTTAAATTTTTACCAACTTGGTCTTCATTATCATTATCATTATCATTATCATTATCATTACGGGAGTGGGTTCGAGCCTCAGTGGAGGCAACTATTGATTTTTTGTGCTTCAGTAGGTTAAGAAAGTCGCTATGAACAGATAGTACATTGTAACAGAGTGAGTAGTACTCAAAAAAAAAAGTAAAAGGATATTTAGGGTGTGTTTGGTTGGTGGGTTTAGACATAAAGAATGGGTATGAAAGTGATTGCATGTGTTTGGTTGATAGGTTTTGTGAATGCTACTATGGGTTTGGAATACCCCATTCCTCCAGTGTCGTCTCGTGCCTTCTACTGATCTATCTATGAAATTACAACACGATTCTTCTAAGATGTTCATACAAGTTTACCTCAAGCTTAAATATTTTCCGAGTTGAGCTCAAGTTACCCGGTTGTATTTTTCGCTCTTAGTTTACTTGTCGAACTTACATTGATTCCTATCTTTCGAGACTTGGGGATTTTCACTTAACAGTTGGTATCATCAAAACCTATTACATGATGTTCCTAACAATTTCCCCCTTTTTGATGATGCCAACACTTATACTTACTTTATATGGCTGATTTGATAGAAAGAATTAACATAGATTTTATTTTTCAGCGCATATGGTAAGTTTGACAAATACTCTACTAAAACATGAATAATAGAACTCACGCAACACCCCCAGCAAAAGATATATATATGATTATAAAAGGGAATGTTTACAAAGCAGAGTTTAGTAGAAAAGTTTAAAAGAAATAAGACCAAGAACAGCATAAACATCAATACATTGAAATAAGATGGAGTTTGGACCACGAGAGCTTACTTCTTGTTGGCTTTCCTCTTCTTGTTAATGGCTTCTCGTGTCTTGATGGGGTCTTTCGGATTTACCAGGCTTATGTATTCATCCGTGACATCTAGATGCCTGTAGTTCCTGTAGGCTTCCCCCACGAACTCACCATCAATTACTCCATCTTTCCACCAGGCAATGCATTCTTCTGGAGACATATTGCTGTGTGTAGATATCCCAGTGATTTTCAGAAGCTTGAATATCTCCAGAGTCAGAATTTGTTCAGTGTCTTCTCTGTTTCCAAACTTAAAGCTTGTCATGAGAAGATCTATCTTCCTTTCTTCTTCTGACTGTTGTTCTTGTCTTTTTCTTCTTCTTTCTCTGTCCTCTTCTCTCCTTTTCTCCATTTCTAGTGTACGCTGGACCCTTAGATTTTCTGCTCGTTTAGCATCCTCCACTGCTTTGCTCATAATTCTTGGTATTTTCGGAGGTGGTCCAGCCGGTTCACTTGCTGCCCTTTTCTTGCCTGTTGTATTTTCCCCCTTCTTTTTCCCTTTATTTTCCCCCTTGTTGGCATCATCAGCACGGGAAAGAAGGATGGACATACCTTCGAAGATTGCTTGAAGTTGGGCAGGCACTTGGTTCGACAGGTCATCGAGTATGGCCTTCATCACATCCTGTCGAAGTTCACTGGAATGTTGGAAGGCTCGAAGCTCTGCTCGCATCTCGGCTAATTCAGCCCTCGCACTTGCAGCCTCTGCTCGAGCTACAGCAGCTTCATCAGTGGCTTTCCGTGCTGCATCCTCAGCCCATATTGCCTGTTCGAGAAGTTCGGCATGACGGCCTTGGGATTCACTTGTGCCAGCAGCAAGCATTGCAGCATTGCGGACAACAACGAGTATTCTTTCGAGCTGAGCCATCTTCTGAGATTGATCAGCCATGAATTGACGCACTTCGCCAATGAAGACTTCTTCGGCCTGTTGATCATAGTCAGAAGTAGGAGGAGAAGAGGATCGATAGGTACCTTTCGTTGGAGGGGACTTGGGTGCTTCCAGATTTCCACCCTTAACTTGCAACTGCGAGTCCACCTCTCGAAGGAGTCTCTGAGGGGTTGCAGGAACACTGGGTTCAGAGCTCGAAGGTAGCTCCATGTCAGGCGCTTCCCGGTTTCCACCTGAGGGATGGATCACTTCTTGCTCAGCACCTCTCGAACCTGGACCCTCAGCTTCAGCGACTGAAAGGATTGGATCAGCCAAGGAGGGATCTTCTGTGTTGGACGCTTCCCGGTTTCCATCCAATGGAAGTTCCTCCTCAGCGTTACCCCTCGAATCAGTGCTAGGAACTTGGTCATCTGCTGGTGGAATTGGAGACGAAGTTTCGATAGGTGCTTCCCTGTTCCCACCGTCGATAGTTGCATCGTCCTCCTCAGCACTTCTCGAACCAGCAGGACTTGGAACATTCTGCTCATGTTGCTCATTGTGCTCTTTCTCAGGTGAGTTATGGATCATTATAATTTCAGGAGCACTCCATCGCTGTCTGTCAACCATCCTGGCAGCAAAGGTTGATGCTGTATCATCTGGTACAACCATCCTGGCAGCAAAGGTTGATGCTGTATCATCTGGTAGCAGGAATGGTGATGGCATTTCTGATGCTGTATCATCTGGTAGCAGGAATGGTGATGGCATTTCCATATCGATGGCATCTGGTAGCAGGAATGGTGATGGCATTTCCATATCGATGGAAAAGCCTGGAAGTTGGAGCAACGGAACTTCACCCTCTCGAACTGTCTGAGCTTCATCGTTGTCAATCGAGGGTGTGGACGCAGGTGGTGGCAAAAGTAGAATGGTGTTGGGTGCCACTTGAAGTGCTTCAGAGGTCTCGGATTCACCTCTCGAAGCTTCTACCTGTTCGTCCAGAGCAGAGTTACTGACTTGAGACAGTGGGATTGCGGCTGTTGCAATGTCATCGTGAGCAACCCCAGAGGTCTCTCCTGGACCTCTCGTATGTTCTACAGTCTGTCCCAAGGACATAGCAGTGGCGAGCCTGATATCTTCTCGAAATTGGGCATCAAGTTCTGGATCCTCCTCAGGCTCAACCTCGGTTTCTTCAGCTATGCCTTTACCCTTATCAGTTCTTCCACTGTTCAGCTTAAACACTCTTGTTTCGTGGGCAAGGTCTAGGAGTTGATGAGCTGGGATCTCTGAGATACCCAACCACTGGAGTGCAAACTGTTCTTCTGCCTCCATTTCAGCTACTTGGGCCATCAGTTGAGTGAAAGGACTGGTTCTCCAGTTGATCCACCTGATCACCCTAGAGAAGTCATCAATAATAGGTGCTTCCAACTGAGTAGTGACCTCTTCTTCTCCATCATTCTGTCCGTCAGACAGAACCTCTATAGTAGTGATCTCTCGACCATTATCCGAGAGATCATCTTCCAATCTGACATCTGCTATTACTTGAGCAACTGATCTATCAATCTGAGCAGATTCAGTGGGTGTCAACTCAACATTTAGAACGTTTTGCACTGGGTCCCTGACCACAATGCCCTGATCATCAGCAGCTACCATGTAATCCTGAGCTTCAGCTGCTGGAACATCTATCTCTCGAACCACCTGTCGTGGTTCCACATCATCACCCTGTACTGGATCACTGATCCCAGTACCTTCAACTTCTCGAGTCTCCTCTCGAGGTTCAAACACAGATTGACCAGTACCCTCAGCATCATTATCAACATGAAGATCATCACAGAAATCTCTTGACAGGGATCTAGTAGGGGGCACTCTCTCAACCTCAGTGGCCAGTGTAGCCTGAGGTTCCCCCTGGGCTTGTGCCCTGTCCTCGAAGGGTACTTGTATTACCGACGGTGTCACCTCTCGAACCTGGGTGACAGCAATATTTTTGGCCCTTATGGCCCTCAAAGCAACTCTCTGAATCAGAGCATCCAAAGGCTCATCATCAGAGTCCTTCTCCTTGGCTGGGGCTTTCCTTTTGCCCCTTCCTTTTGGCTGTGAGGGAGAAGGTGCAGCCTTAACACCTTTAGCTTTGGGGACTAGAGATTTCGTCCTACCCATATAGGTATTTCGATGAATCTCTTTTCCTTCCCTCAGTTCAAAGCCCTTCAGGCTTAAGAGAAATTGAACAACAAAGCCGAAACCAACCTTTTTGCTGATCGACAGGTTGGTGTTGGAGACTGAGCGCATCACTTGCTGTTGGAGGAAGTTGAAGATAATGTGTGCCCAGTCCAGTTTGTTGTTGTTCCAAATGGCATGGAGGATTTTGAGGAGGTCTAGACTAACCTCGTCAGTTCCAGACACCTTGCCGAGCACAAACTTCATGATTAGGTCGGCAGCGAGAGCAAACCTCTCCTTTAGGTGGTAATTGCGGAGGGCAGAGGATGCTCTGGGTGGTGCAGTCGCTAGTCGGATTTTCTCCCAGAAGGCTTGCTTGTCCAAGTCGTAATCCGATAGATGCTTGACTGCTTCCTCCGATGACGCGAAATCAAATGCCGCTCTGAGGTCACCTACAGAGGTTGTGATGGGAAAATCATTAAAGCGGCTTTCGATTTTACCCTTCGTGACCTTGGCATTTGCGAACCATTCTGTGAAGTCGAGGGCGTGAATGGTCCGGTAGTCGTGCGTCATGTATTTCATCAGTCCTGCTTTCTCAAACTTCTTCAGGACTTTTTCCGCCATTTTTGGATTAGAGGAGTTGGTGATGAAGCCGTTTCTGTCAAGGATACTCCCTGCCTTGACTTGCTTGATCTGAGAGCGAATGTGTAGCAACTCCCTCTGATATGCGTCGGAAGATGAGGTTGATGTGGAGGATTCGGACGCCATTGTTGACAGGTTTGAGGTTTTGGAGGGAATGTGTACAGTGTTTAGGATTTGGGGGTTTTGGGTATTCGGTTTGAGCTTGAATCCGGGTAAAGAAGAAGAATTTGGCTTTTATATCATGTGGATTCGGGTTGGATATATGGGTAGGGTTGAGAGCTTGACCCGATAACAGATCCCGGTTAATTTAAAAGAATTTAAAGATCAGAAATACCCTTTATAACGGTTATGTATGTAAGATATGGTAAGGGTATTTTGGTAAAGTATAATGCGGTTTTTGGATAGTGGGATATAATGAGATGTTTATACAGGCATGCTCCCATTAACCAAGATAATGCCCTTAAGTGCGGAAAACCGTCAGTAACCGATGACCACGTGGCTAGCATTAATATCCAAAGTTAGCCGTTCCCCCTCATATATTCGTTGAACTTATCAGATTCACCTCTCGAAGGTGAATTGTCTTCCACATGAGTTTAAGGATCTTCCCCCTGAGTGATTGATCCCTAACCCTCCTTATTCCTCCGTTCAGAGATATCAGTTTGTTATCTTTCGAAGTGACCTCTCGAACTACCCTTCTTCGAGATATAACGTATATAGACAAACTGATCGGGTATCTCTCGAACTACCTTTCGAACACAGATTGCAAGAAGAACAAGTTTGATTCATCTAAAAGATATCACTTGGAACATATCCTTAAGTTCATTTAGTGATTTCCAGATACATTACATATGAATCAATATCCTATTAGATTCCCTAGAAACTTTTGTTTGGCCTTGGTCAGCCTAATAGGAATCTATCGTTAAAGCAGGAACTAGCCATCTAAAGTCCTATTTTTCTAATAACAGAACTAGGGGTGGCTACTCCCTTTCTTTTTCTTCTCTCCGGAGCTGCTTACTGTAGTTGGGAGTGACCATCTTCATCGCTAATCCTCTTAAGGTCTTTGGATTAGGTATGATCACCCCTTTGACTGCTGCTGACCTCAGAAAGTCCCATCTGGTCTTCCTCTCCATTTCCCTTGGTTCTCCATTTGGTTGAGGAAGGCTCTTTTCCAGAATGTGCAGCAGTAGGAGTCCCATTTATACGGGACTCTTCTCCTAACTCCAGTATCTCATCGTTGTGGATCTCCTCGTATTTGGGGATCCATTCACCTTGGATGGGAATAGGATTCTTGCTTGGATTATCAGGAAGCTCCGCAATCTGTTCACCCTTCGTTGATTCTGGATAGTTCTCTCCTTGAAAGTCTTTGGACTTCGTTGCTGATTTTCTTCCTCTATACCAGAATGGTACATCGTCTTTTCCTTTCTTCTTCTCCATGAAGAAGTCGATGACATAAACTGATGAGAAAACCCTTCTATTTATAGCCCAAAAAGGTTACCACTGTTGAGTCACGGGATGCAATATGAATGACCATTCAATGCTTGTATAACTCCAAAGCTGCCATAAAGTTGATGAAACCGCTCCTCACATGCGAAACTGTTCATGGCACTAAATACAAGAAGATAAGATTTGACCATTCATCCCAATTCTATCATTCCCAATTCTAACCTTAGTTGAGAGAATCTATTCTCACTTAATGCTTTTGTGAAAATATCTGCAAGTTGCTCCTCCGTCGCAACATATACCAAAGTTATGTCCTTTTTCTCAACATGGTCTCGGATGAAGTGATATTTGATATCAATGTGTTTCGTCCTTGAATGTAATACTGGATTATAAGTGATTGCTATTGCGCTGGTGTTGTCACACATAATCTTAACCTCTTTACATTCAACACCATAATCCAGTAATTGTTGCTTCATCCATAAAACATGAGCACAGCAACGTCCAGCTGCTACATATTCTGCCTCAGCGGTGCTTGTAGCTATCGAATGCTGTTTCTTGCTAAACCATGAGACAAGTCTTCCACCTAGAAACTGACATGTCCCTGATGTGCTCTTTCGATCTATTTTACAACCGGCAAAGTCCGCATCTGAATAACCCATAAGTTCGAAAGATCCACCTCTCGAATACCAAAGTCAAACACTTTGCGTACCTTTGAGATATCTAAAGATCTTTTTAGATGCATTTTAGTGACTTTCCTTAGGACTTGCCTGAAACCTAGCACATACACCTACTGCAAAGGATATATCTGGTCTACTGGCAGTTAAATAAAGAAGAGATCCGATGATACCTCGATATGTAGTTTGATCGACCTCTCGACCTTCACTGTCGACATCGATACGTAGAGAGGTTCCCATGGGTACTTTGACTGAGGATTTCCCTTCTATATTGTATTTTCTGAGCAGATCCTTGGTGTATTTCTCCTGATTGATGAAGATACCTTCCTTAAGCTGTCTCACTTGTAATCCAAGGAAGTAGTTTAGTTCTCCCATCATGCTCATCTCGAACTTCCCTTTCATCAACCTGGAGAACTTCTCGCACAAGTCTGGATTGGTGCTTCCAAAAATGATATCGTCCACATAGATTTGCACCAATAAGATGTGATCCCCGTCCTTAATTCTAAACAATGTTTTGTCCACTAGGCCTTTGGTGAACCCACACTGAAGTAGAAAAGAGGATAAGGTATCGTACCAAGCTCTCGGAGCTTGTTTTAAACCGTAAAGTGCCTTCTTTAATTTGTATACTTTGTCAGCTCCCACGTCCTTCAAGAAACCCGGAGGTTGTTCAACATACACCTCTTCTTCGAGAAGTCCGTTCAGAAAAGCGCTCTTGACATCCATTTGATATACCTTAAAGTCTTTGAAGGCGGCATATGCGAGAAAGATGCGTATGGCTTCGAGACGTGCCACTGGAGCGAAGGTTTCATCAAAATCTATTCCTTCCTCCTGACAGTAGCCTTTGGCAACAAGTCTGGCCTTGTTCCTAACAATAACTCCATCCTCATTCATCTTGTTTCTGAAAACCCACTTTGTACCAATGACATTCTGATGATGAGGTCTCGGAACTAGTTCCCAAACGTCGTTCCTCTCGAACTGATGAAGTTCCTCTTGCATTGCTTGCACCCAATCTGCGTCGCTTAGAGCCTCATCGATCACCTTAGGCTCTATTTGAGATAGAAAACAAGCAAACATGCTTTCTCTGTATGCTGATCTGGTTCGAACTCTGTCACATACATCTCCAATCACTTGATCAGCAGGGTGACTTCTCAGCCATCTTAGGTCGGGTTGTGGCTCCTCAGTTGATACCTCCGTTATAGGTTGAGATGTGGGATGAACATCTATGAACTGGATTGGATCAACTGAGTCAGGAGCTTTCTTCTTTGTAGACTCTTCATCATCTGATTCTGACTGGAGTTCCGCTATGTCTCGAACTATCGACTGCTTGTCTTCGAGAGGTAAGTTTGATCTCTCGATAGACTCTGGCTGATCTTCCTCAGCTGCTTCCGTTGTCTTTGATGGTTGATCTGTCGATGCCCTTTCATCAAAGGTAACATGTATGGACTCTTCAACCACCAAACTCCGCTTGTTGAAGACTCTGAATGCTTTGCTTGTCGATGAGTATCCCAGAAATACTCCATCATCTGCCTTTTCTTCAAAAGTTCTTAGTTGAGCCTTCCCATTGTTGTGGATATAGCATTTGCACCCGAATGTGTGGAAGTGGCTTACATTCGGTTTTCTTCCATTCCACAACTCATATGGAGTCTTTCCAACTCCTTTCACGATCAAGGACCGATTTTGGGTATAGCACGCTGTGTTGATTGCTTCTGCCCAAAATCCTTGTGATATGTTGGCTTGCGAGAGCATGGTCCTTGCGGCTTCTTTGAGAGTTCTGTTCCTTCTTTCAGCAACCCCGTTTTGTTGAGGTGTTCGAGCAGCTGATAGTTGATGATGAATCCCGTTCTCGTTGCAGTAGCTCTCGATTACTTGATTTATGAACTCTCCACCTTGATCTGACCGAATCTTTAGTATCGAGACATCCTTTTCAACTTGAACCTGCTTCAAAAGATTTGGCAGGGCAATTTTTGTCTCGCTTTTCTTGGTTAAGAACACGGTCCATGTGAATCTTGTGTAGTCATCTACTACCGCAAGAGTGTACTTCTTTCCCTTTATGCTGGGTGGATCTACTGGGCCAAATAAGTCCATGTGAAGAAGGCTTAATGGTCTAGTGGATGATGTCTCGGCTTTGCTCTTGAAAGAAGATTTGATCTGTTTGCAACGCTGACATGCCTCACAAATTTTATCCTTTCGAAACGTCACTTTGGGCAGTCCTTCCACTAAGTTCCTCTTAGTAAGCTTGTTGATAGTCTTGAAGTTCAGATGACTAAGCTTACTATGCCAATCCCAGGATAAATCTTCCTTGCTCCTTGCTAGCATACATAGGGATGGTTTTGCAGACCTCCAATCCACTATGTACATGTTTCCTTTCCTTGCTGCTTCCAAGACGACTTCGAGAGATTCCTCGCTCATAATCTGGCATTTGCTTTTGGTGAAGATAACTTTGTAGCCCTTGTCACAGAACTGGCTTGTACTAAGGAGATTGAACTTGAGCCCTTCAACGTAGGATACTCCCTTAATAACCAGCTCATTCTTTTGAATTTCACCAACAGCTTTTGTGCGTCCCTTCTTCTCGTTGTCGCCAAATGTCACCAAGGGACCTTCGATAGGTTGGATGTTCTCTAGCAGTGTTAGATTTCCCGTCATATGTCTCGAACATCCACTGTCAATGAACCACACGTCCCTGGTGTCCTGCAAGGAAATTAAGCAAGTTTAGGTACCCAAACTTTGGGTCCTGGTGGGTTAGTGAGTTTAGGCATCCATTTATACCTTGTGCCCATTATTCCAGGCCTAGGTGCAATGTAGCCATTGTACGTTTGATAATCATAAGGAATGCTAGCAAATGTTTTAGGCCTCTTTGGTGCATAAATCAACTTAGGTATAGACTTTTCGATCGGCTTATGCACCATGCCTTTCATACGCTGTTTGATCATGTGAAATTGCTGAAAGTGAGGTTTCTTCCAGAAATTGTGATTCGATGACCAATTCTCACTAGATGGATAGAGTCTGCCTTTCTCCATCCGTGAGTTCCTAACTATGTGGATCTCAGACCTTCCACATTTGCCTTGAGGCGCATTATATGGAATGTAGCTCTTTTTGTACTTGGAATGGCCTTGCGAGAGATAGCAAGGTGATCTCTCGATATTGTTTACCCGGCCATTCTTCGTAGCTTTCCTATACTTTCCATTGCTGGTGTATAGGGACGGTTTATGAATAGCTACTCTGGTCTTTTCTGTTGGTCCTTTATGACCTTTATTTGGTTTGGGTTGAGATCCTCCATTTCTTGAAGTTCCCAAACCATTGGTCTGTTTATTTCTCGAGAGATGGTCTCGATGGAACCCTAGACCGGTTCTATCACTTGTAGGTCTGTGATCATTCACCATTTTCTCCATAGCTTTGGAGGAATTAGAGTATGATGCTATAACCTTTCTAAGATCATTTTCTGTGATCTCTCGAGTTTTGCACTCTTCAGTCAGTTGGATTATTTTAGCTTCTAACTCACTTACTTTGAGAGTTAGCTCTGAATTCTCTTTCGAGACGTTCTTAAGCATATCTCTTTCAGCGGTTAGCTTGCTGTTTTCTTCCCTGATTTTGGCATGAGTGCTGTTAGCGACTGCGAGATCCCTTTTAAATGTTTCAAGCATCTCAAAGGGATCTTCATCGCTTCTGAAAGAAGAACAACGAGAGGTAGAAGTAGAGCAGCGAGATGTGGAAGTAGAGGTTACCTCATTGTCAATGGCCATTAGGCATTGATTCTCTTCTTCCTTGGTGTATAAGCAGATGAGTCCCCTCTCATCTTCTGAGCTGCTGCTGCTTTCACTGGAGCTCGACGTCTCGGACTCCTCGATTGTTCTCTCGAGTTCCTCAGCAACAAGCGCCTTTCTGCGCAGATGTTTCTTTGTATCTCCCTTGAAGCCACTTTGTGCTGGCTTCTCTTTAGGTTCCTCCTTTCTCCTGGAGTTCCTACATTCTAGGCCTTGATACTTGCTTACCTTAGGGTAAGGACAGTCAGCCTTGAAGTGCCCCGGTCTCCTGCAATTGTAGCATAGACCTTGATCTTCTTCCTCCATTCTTCTGGATGTGTATCTCTCATTTTTCCTTCTTGAGGAGGAAGGTGAACTTGTATTGCTTTCCGGTGTCTTCTTCATGAACTTCCTGAATTTTCTCATGAAGAAAGCAAACTGTTCGTCAGATAAAAAATCAGTGGGATTAGGATCTGACCTTGAGGAGGTGGTTGGTTGGTCCGCAACCAGTGCCACATTCCGTCTGTCCACCACGTCCTCATCTCTCGGAAACATCTCAAATTCGAAGGCTTTGAGATCTCTGAATAGTTGGTCGGTTGTGGTGTTCTTCAAATCCCTGTGATCACGCATTGTGATCACCTTCATTTCCCACTCCTTGGTAAGGCCTCGTAAGACCTTCAGGTTTAGCTCCTTTTGTGGAATCTCCTTCTCGAGATCACTGATCTCTATTGATAACTTCATGAAACGAGATTCCATGATGTCGATGCTTTCCCCTGGCTTCATCTTGAAGTCCTCGAACTTCTTCATGGCCACGGTGAGCTTGTTCTCCTTTTCCTGTTCGTCACCTTCACCAATTAACATCAAAGTATCCCATACCTCTTTCGCCGTTTTGCACTTTCTTACTTTTGGGAAGATGGTTTCGCCTATAGCTCTGAAGAGAATATCCTTGGCAATGTTGTCCAGGTTGTTTCTCTTCCTATCATCACTTGTCCATTCTTCCCTAGGTTTGGGGACATACTTTGGTGTATC
>NC_044928.1:10896974-10897233 GCF_003576645.1 Ipomoea triloba
CTAGTTAAATTTTTACCAACTTGGTCTTCATTATCATTATCATTGGCGAAGTGCGTCAATTCATGGCTGATCAATCTCAGAAGATGGCTCAGCTCGAAAGAATACTCGTTGTTGTCCGCAATGCTGCAATGCTTGCTGCTGGCACAAGTGAATCCCAAGGCCGTCATGCCGAACTTCTCGAACAGGCAATATGGGCTGAGGATGCAGCACGGAAAGCCACTGATGAAGCTGCTGTAGCTCGAGCAGAGGCTGCAAGTGC
>NC_044928.1:10898321-10918700 GCF_003576645.1 Ipomoea triloba
TTTTATAATCATATATATATCTTTTGCTGGGGGTGTTGCGTGAGTTCTATTATTCATGTTTTAGTAGAGTATTTGTCAAACTTACCATATGCGCTGAAAAATAAAATCTATGTTAATTCTTTCTATCAAATCAGCCATATAAAGTAAGTATAAGTGTTGGCATCATCAAAAAGGGGGAAATTGTTAGGAACATCATGTAATAGGTTTTGATGATACCAACTGTTAAGTGAAAATCCCCAAGTCTCGAAAGATAGGAATCAATGTAAGTTCGACAAGTAAACTAAGAGCGAAAAATACAACCGGGTAACTTGAGCTCAACTCGGAAAATATTTAAGCTTGAGGTAAACTTGTATGAACATCTTAGAAGAATCGTGTTGTAATTTCATAGATAGATCAGTAGAAGGCACGAGACGACACTGGAGGAATGGGGTATTCCAAACCCATAGTAGCATTCACAAAACCTATCAACCAAACACATGCAATCACTTTCATACCCATTCACTTTTGTTTGTTTGTTTGTTTTTTTTTCTTAATTTTTTTTATTTAAAAATTATTTAAATAATTTTTAAAATATAAATTAATTTGAGAGAACGATCAAATGTGATATAAATTACAAAATTTTACACTTCATTTTAATCTAAGGAGTAGTAACCTACTAAACAGGTCATTTAGGACTCAATTGCATTTTTTTGCATGTTTAGGAGGCTTGAATGGAGCTTTTTTCACTTAGAGGGCTCAATTGCACTATCTACTATACTTAGGGGGCTAATTTGACACTTTTCCCAAAAAATTATTAGCAAAGTGCATATCCATTGGATATAGAACATTAATTTTCGGAAAAAAAATGCTATAACTTATAAGCATATTAAAAAGAGAAAAGTTATCAAAAAAGAAGCATAACCGGTCTCTTCAAAATTCAAATATACAAACAAAAAAAAAAGTACAGATGAGAAAGTTAAAATGGTAAAATATCGTCCAAAAACTTTGTGTCGGCAAATTATTGTGTGAACCATAATCCACAGACCATGAATATAAAGTACAATTTTAATATACTAAAACTCTAGAAGTGCATTATTTGAGTATTGAAAGTAAATTATTTTATATGTACACAAATAATGTACTTTTAATATATTAAAAATATAGTTTTTATTTATATCCACACAAAGAACCATGATGCATGTAATAATGATTGCTTCACGTAAGAAGCATATTAAAGATATGAGGCCTTGTATGATTTCAAGGAGAATGGTGAATAACAATACCTCTTGATTGGTATTTCCTGCTTGCAAGTGCACAACAACAACAACAACAACAACAACAACAACAACAACAATAATAAAGTTTTAGCTAGCTATTCTGAAGAAGCAATAAACTTGTACAAATTCAGAGATGCAATGGAGTGGAATGGAATGGAATGCAGCACACCCAATCTACTAGCTTCAAAGCAACAGATTGAGAAGGGAAAAAACAGACTACTTTAGGGAGGTGTTCAAAGCAATCAAAAGGGTTAAATTTTCCAAAGACAGGGATACATACATACAAACAACTTGAGAGAAAATGTTAAAAAGATGGGGGGCGTGACTCGTGAGTGATGAGTTATTCTAGTCTTGTAGAAGGCCTATAGCATGTTAGAAGGCAAACAGAATCCAAAAGTTGTGGTGGCCAAGAAAATGCAGATGATAAGTGGTGCTACATTCTAGCTCTAGGGGCAGTCAAAACTCAAAACCCAACGTTGATGCAGGTAGTCCACTGGTTAGCCTCATTAAGAACACTACGCATACAAAATAGCATGCCCGGTCCACTGGTTAGCCTCATTAAGAAACACTACACATACAAAATAGCATGCCCGAAATCTAACATGAACAAAATACTACTTCTGAAACTTCCAAGGACTCCTGGACGTATTTGCTAAATTCTATAATAGAGAATAGACATCAAAGAACAATCAATATTCATTCAGGTCATGGGTGAATAATTCAGATTGTAAAAGACAATACATATAAACGAAGACTAAATCATAAAATAACCCTCTTGCTTTCAACCCTTTGTATCTACACCTACTTTCTAAACAATCAAAACTAAGGAGCATTATTTATACTCTCCAACCATATAACATCATCCTTCCTCCAATTGGATTGGAAAAACTGCTGGCTGCTACATGAAACAGAGCTCATCATACATATTTGTCAACATATGCATCTTAATTCAGATCAGATTAAGCTCAAATTAGTACTGACAACTAATATGCTGCTTGATTTCATGCATTTTTACTATACTTGTCCCATATCTCAAACAAAGTTGGATTCTAGAAATGCACTGTTTGATTGTTTCTCATGATAGGTAAAAAGAACAAAAGCCAGGAAGGCTAACAGCCACAATGATCCTTCTTCAATTAAAGCAACTCACTCACAAATTCTTCAATCCACCAAACCCAATTAGCTAGAATACCAAAAAAATTCAACACATTTTCCTAACTTAACTAACTGAACAAGAGATTAGCCTCATTATTTATAGCAATTGAAAATAGATAGATAATGCATGTACGTATAACATAAATTTCCAACCTTTGCCGTGTGTTCCACTTGGCAAAGATATATTGGGTAGAGGAGGCCGATGTGCCAAAACAGGAAACAAGCAGCTTCTCCATACTGTCTAAATATGAGCTCTGATCTGCCTCCAAACTGAGAGTCTGGAAGCCTGCCAAGCCACAAAAATGAATTTCACAAAATCAAGCTTCAACTGATAACATGTCAATGTTTGTAGTTTGTCTTTTACATATTTTAAGCTAGCTAGCTACCATAATCAACCCTGTCAGAATCAGATGTCCAAAAAAAAAAAAACTAAAAAAAGTATGGTAACATCCCTTCCTTTTACAGAACTCAGTTCTTTATACCTCCCTCCAACTGAGCCATCAAGTAGGCATGCAGCTAACTCTCAAGCTCTTTATCTCCTCACATCTACTTCTGCAACAAGAAGCATATTAATATGCAACTTTTCAATTCAATCTTTCGAAATTAAGAAACCCAAATATCTGATTTCCAAAATTATCTCAATCTAGACAACATAAACACAAAGGTGCACTATCACCCCACCCCAAGAGGAATATATATTATATATATATAGAGAGAGAGAGAGGAGCATGTACCAGAGACTCGTGAACTCGATACGAGTCAACAGTGAGTCCAACCAAATACAATCCAGGGAAAACAGTCTGCAAAAGAAGGATTGTGAACATAGATAGAGTAGAGAGCAGAAAAGAAAAGAAAATTGTTTTGTTTATTATCTAATCTGATGAGATTACGTACGTCGACTAACTTTTGAACGGCTTTGGGGCGTTTCTTGGGTCGCCTCGCGGGTCTGGACCCAGTCAAAGAATAAACGTCTTCCTCAATCTCCTCCCTCGAAAGCGAGATCCAGAACTTCCTCTTCTTCTTCTTCTTCTTCTCCTTCCTCTCCATCGCGCGGTGCCCTTCCGCAATCCCTCCAAGCCTCTCAGACCCGCTGTTCTTGTCAACTACGCAATTGGTTTCCTGCATTTCACCGTTCCTCGCCTTCCTCGGCCTCAGCTTCCACGTCTTCGTCTCCCCTTCCTCTCCGTGTCGCTTCTGGGTGGAGCAAAGAGAGAATGGAAACTCAGGCAGCGATCCGGGTGAAGGAACTTTGGGGCCAGACTCGCCGGAAGGAGGAGAAGGACGACGCTGGACGGTGTTGGCGTTAAGTTCGGCGGCGGACGGTGGAGAGTCCCGTCGGCGGAAGCGTTGGTGGCTCCTGTGGCCCCATTTGAGATGTGCCAGAGAGAAATTGTGGAGCGGCTGTGACTTCACCGGCTCTGCCGCCATTACTAAACAAAAACACTCTGCCAAACCTTTTCCAATATTAATACTGAATACAGAGATTGTTTCTATAAGAGCTCTCCGAACAAAGAACTAGAGATGCAAGGGAAGTATATGTACGGAGTATATGATATTCTAAGAAGGTATATATATATAGAGAGAGAGAGAGAGAGAGATAGAAGACCGTGGGCGTCTGGGCGAGTCTGTTCCTTCAGGCGCTGTATATGGAGGTCGCAAGCACACCTTCCAGTGAAAAGACCCAGTTGCCCTCACTATTTCTCCTTCGGATGCACAAAATCTTTTATTTCTATCAAACGTTTTGGGGTCATTTCTGAAATATATTTTAGGGATCAGGGGAAATAGGCCATTTCAAATTTTATAAAAATGCAATTAAAAACATTAAATTCTAAAAATTCCAAATATGTTATTAAATTTGAAAAAAATTGGTGTAATTAAATCCTTTTTTACTTCTTATAACAAGTTATAATAACATAACTGACTAAGATGTCACATCAAATTTTTGAACTACAACTCATCTATTTATTGCTAATTATTATTATTTCAATCTAATTAATCCAACTTTCTTCCTCATCCTTTCTCCCCCATTTTATTTTAATTCCATGTTAATTGCCACTGCCATGCCATCTAAGGTGAAGCCATGACAATTATAAAGTTTTTGTTGAATATTGCTACTCTACACCTCGTCTCTTCCCCCATCTCTCTCTCTCTCTTTATTTGTTTTTTAATTCCATAGTTTTTTATTACCATGACAGTCAAGGTGAAGTTGGCATGGTAGCCATGGGGAATATGGAGTTAAAATGCTATCGTCGTATCATTGTCCTTGTTTCAAATTGAGTTAAAGTTTTATTACTTTAATAATAATAATAATAATAATTATAATTATTATGATTATAATAATTATTATTATTGTTGCCAAAACCTTGTGGTCTATTGGCACCTCGTTGCACTCTTATATAGAAGGGAGTGAGTTTGAGCCTCGATGGAGGCGACATTAACTCTTTGTGGAGTTCAATCAATTAATTACATTTTTCATAAAAGTTGAATGACTCATTTGAACCTTATTCCTATATATTGAGGTACATGCCAAAAATGTAAGTATAATGTTGTTAATCTTTATTTTTGACCCGTAGTCACTATCTAAAGACATACACCCTTAACTTATATTTATCTCTACAATATTCTTTAACAAAGTAGGCCCACCTTGCCCTTTGACAAGGCGAGCCGTGAATTTGGTTGCCTTAGTAGCTTTTGTCAGTTTGAAAAGATTATGTGTATGTTTGGAAATTCGAAAAATGATTTTTGTAAATCAATTTCCAGATTTTCAATGTTTGGGAGAGGGTGGAAAATTGAAGTCAACGGAAAATGATTTCCAATCAAAGGAAAAGTAGTTTGGTTTTTCTAGAAAATGACTTCCCCCTTTTTTCTTTTTTTTCTTTTTTGTGGGAGATTATTTTCCGGACCCAACTACTTCTTCTTCTTGGCTTCTACCTTGACTGGTTTCATCGAAAATCAATATAAACTCAGAAACCAGTATGGTTTTCGATGAAAACCAGTCTAGTTTCTCCTGATTTCTCACGAAAACCAGTTTGGTTTGTACTGGTTTCCGTCGAAAACCAGTAGAAACCAATACTCTTTTTTATTTTTTTTAATGTTTGGTTTATTATTTGAAAAGAAATAATTGTACAATACGTAGCTATTATTAAATATTTTTTAATATTTATTTTTGACCCGCAGTCACTATCTAAAGACAAACACCCTTGACCTTATTTATCTCTACAATATTCTTTAACAAAGTAAGCACACCCTGCCCTTTTACGAGGCGAGCCGTGAATTTGGTTGCCTAATAAAGTAGCTTTTGTTAGTTTGTAAAGATTAACAGTTGCTAGTGTTTCATTACACATCAGATTTAAAAAATGACATGATCAATGACGTGACATATCGAAAGCATCAAAATTGCTTATGCTAGTCTTATACATCCTTGTATTTACCTATATACATTTTGAGCAAGGTAAATTATTTGAGGTTTTTTATAGGTCTTTTTTGCCATATAAATATTTAAAAATCTAAAATTAAAATTTAAAAAGAAAAAAAGTATGAATAATCACCAACTGAAAATCACTCTAAAGTGGTGCCTAGCGGCACACAAGTTGACCACATGCAACCTTCTTAACGGTGAAAATATCTACATTGGAAATGCATGTATAGTCTACTCTTTTTATGTACTATATTGATATCCATATCTTACAAAACGAATTTGAAACCTTGACCTTGTGACTTAGGCCCCTTTGAATAGTGTATTATTTTTGAATTTTTTTAATTATAAAACTAGTTCACAACTAATATTTATACATGTTTTAAAAGAAACCTTATAAATAAAGTCATTTATGTTTTTATATCTGTAGATTTTTCTTACATTTTATGTCTTATATTTTAAATGAAGATTTAATTTGTTTACCCTTTTGACAAGTTTCACAAACCCTATCTTTATTGTAAGTCTTGTTTGGTAGTCCCTATACTAATTCTCCTCTGGCTAGCTTATTGATCGCCTTAAAGTTGAGATGGTTGAGCTTGTTGTGCCATTCCCAACTAAGGTCTGAGTTACCTCTTGCTACAGGCAAATATTTGGTCTCTCCGAATCCTAATCAACCACATACATGTTCTTTTTCCTCCTTGCGGAAAGAACGATTTCACCATTCTCCTCACTGATTAGTGATCAGGGTCGTTCCAATAAAAATTGGGGCCTTGTGCCATATTTTAATTTGGGCCTTTTTTTTTCGAGTAATTTCTATATATAAATAATAGTTGTTTAAAAAGTTGTATCAAAATATAAATATTGTATAAAAAAATATATATAATTTTATTTAAAAAGTGACATGCGTTGTGTACATTTAGACAAAAAATACCAATAAAACTTTTGATGTCAACTTCTTCCAAAAGCTCATTTTCAATATAGATTAAAGTTAATCCAATGAGTCTCTCTTACAACATACTTAATCGTAAGTAAGATTTCAACAATTTCTACTTTGAAAAACTCTTTTCTGTAGAGGCAATAGTAATCAGGATAGTCAATAATATTCGGTATGCAATAGTAACATTTGAAAAACAACTCATCTGTTTCAATGAATTCAATATACTCATTGTCCCTATCTTTTCTCCCGATAAAATTTTTCTAAGCAATTTTAGCTCAAAATACGTAATTTTAATTACCTGTTAAGAGAATTGAAGAACTTGAAACTTGAGAGTTTGTGTGATCAAGCTAAGAAGAATTGAAGAATCAGTTGAGTTGTGGTCTGCGATATATGAAATTACCAAATTGTGAATTGGAAATTGTCGAATTTCGTTACGGTATTGCAAGTGTGTCAAACATCACTCTAAGCAACTCATAGTACAAAAGAATTTAGAAAGCAAACGAGAGAGTATACAAAAGACAAACAACAATAAAAGAAAGTGGACTAGGATTGTAACACCCCCAAAATCTAAATGTGTTGTTTTCGACCTTCGAATAAAGCTTTAAGTGATATATTATAGTTATCTATATTACCTTAGTGGTAGAGCGTGTGGCTTTGAACCAAGTGGTTATTGGTTTATCCCTTTGGTTTTTCCACTTGTCTCACCACAAAAAAATCACCATAGGACCACTGACTGCTTGGAACTCGGAAGTTGCTCAGATTTAACCTTTCACTTGTCATATGCCTTGAGCATCCACTATGCATGTACCAAATAACCATGTTGATCTGAAATAAAAAATTAATTTGATTTTGGTACCCATACCTTCTTGGGTCCTTGCTGTTTAGTGAGCTCAGGCATCCATTTAAACCTTGAGCTAGTTAAACCAAGTCTCGGTCTAATGTAGTCGTTGAAAACATCATAATCATAAGGGATCTTTTGAAATTGCTTAGGCTTTTTAGGTGAATAATATTTTTGAATTTGGGGTTTATGCATGTAACTATGGACCCTAGAATAGAACATTTGCTTGTGTCTATGAAACTATTCAAATTACACTTTTGATATCGGTTCATGGACTATAAGCCAGTCCTCATCAGAAGAGAATAACCTTCCAGCGCTTCTTATTGGTCTACTAGATGACCTCTAAGGCTTATTGAACCTTTTGGGTTTACCATTCATAAAGTTATGATTCGATCTGTTCCGCGAATGGTTGTTACCTGAAAGTGGCTTTCTTTGTGCTCACGTGTGTATAAAGCTCGGTGAAAGGATAAAACGGAGAGTTAAGGGCCCGAGTGTTGTACTCAAGGAATGGTAAATTTGGAAGCTTCAAGAGATTGGTATCGAGAGGATTGCAAGTGTGTCAAACATCACTCTAAGCAACTCATAGTACAAAAGAATTTAGAAAGCAAACGAGAGAGTATACAAAAGACAAACAACAATAAAAGAAAGCGGACTAGGATTGTAACACCCCCAAAATCTAAATGTGTTGTTTTCGACCTTCGAATAAAGCTTTAAGTGATATATTATAGTTATCTATATTACCTTAGAAAGCTTTAAGTGATATATTATAGTTATCTATATTACCTTAGTGGTAGAGCGTGTGGCTTTGAACCAAGTGGTTATTGGTTTATCCCTTTGGTTTTTCCACTTGTCTCACCACGTTATTGGTTTATCCCTTTGGTTTTTCCACTTGTCTCACCACCAAAAAATCACCATAGGACCACTGACTGCTTGGAACTTGGAAGTTGCTCAGATTTAACCTTTCACTTGTCATATGCCTTGAGCATCCACTATGCATGTACCAAACAACCATGTTGATCTGAAATAAAAAATAAATTTGATTTTGGTACCCATAGCCAAACGTTAATAAAACCGTTAACCTACTATTAACTATTAGGATATTTTTATCTTTTTGATATAAAATGTATATTTTTATTTTTATTAGTTTTACAAAAATCCCTAATTTCCATTAATCAAATACATGTCAGCCCACTTCTTCCACAACAATGCAATTCTTCCATTCTTAGATTCAATATATTTCAATTCTTGTCGCAGACTCGCAGCATTGCCAAACCGCCTCCAACTGTCACAACAACCTCTTCGCAACACCGGCCAACTCAGGCCCGTAGTAGCTCGCACAACAATGTCGCACCGCATTAATCTCTGCAGCAGCACCTCCGCATAAATCTCCGCTGCAGCGCCACCAACTGTCCATAGAAAGCTTAGGGATAAAAGACAAAATGCTGGTGGAAGTGACAATATAGGTACAATAAATTTAGAGTGATTTATGAAAGAAGATGATTTAAAGTCAATTTTAATACCATTCAAATATATTTATTGACAGAGAACCACAAATAATCATGTCATAATAATGCTATGACCAACATAATGTTCTTAAAAAAGGACTAAAAGTGGAATGACACATATTGATAAGCACCAAGATTAGTAAAATGAAATGGAAGTGTAACGTTTTGCCATCCGATCATAGCAATCTCATGCATTTTTAGCTCAGATGTGATTAAAATCTTCTAACATTGATTCTAGGAAAAGTTTTGAAGTATTTTACAGATCGGAAAGGGATTTGAGGCAAAACAGAGCAAAATACAAACGAAGCCGCAAAGCAGAATCGTCCTACGCAGCCCTGCACGCGTGTGGAGGGGCGTGGAATATTTCCAGTAGCCATCCACGCCCTCCACCACGCGTGGTGGCATGCGTGGTCGGGCCAAAGGGGCCATTTCGGGAAATTTGTCTTTTTATCACCTATATAAACCCCTTTTTCCCAAAACCTAGAGGAGGCAGCCTTAGGATAGTTTAGATCTGAAATTCTTGAGGGTTTTTTCCCCTCTTGGGGAAAATTCCTTCTCTTCTAGATTAGATTAGATTCAAGGGCAAGATAGAAGATTGAAATTTCAAGAACAAGATGTAAAGGATCCATTCTTATGGATGGTAACTCTTCTCTCTAATGTCTTAATTGAATGCTTGTTTTCTTTGAGATTTTCATTTCTTCTTCTTGTTTCTTTAGTATGTTAAAATAGATTAGAAAGGGGATTGGTGGCCCCAAGGCTAAACTATGTGGTTGTTTTGATATGAAATTGCTTGTAGAAATGTGAGCTTCTTGATTGTTGGATGATGAACTTGTGTGGATGATGTTCCTTAACCTTTGTGCCTAAGTGTGGCCACATTAGGTAGCAAACCCAGAGAAAGTGAGTGTGTGCGCGATAGCGGCCACTCACGAGTCTAACTCACCCACATCTCCGCCCTTAGTTCGAAAGGACGATGTCCGAGAGGAGTGGTAGACAAAGTGTTCGATGAAATGCCCCAACCGAATGAGGATGTGGGAGTCAAAAGTGTGACGCCACTTGGTAAAGTGCCATGAACTCCCTAGTCATATCTACGTCATTTGCTCGCAAAACCATAAGACGGTAGACCACGTAGGAAAGCCTCAAGCCCCAATCTCCGCCTTTCCATTCCTTGTACACAACCACTTTCAACCTTCTACCTTCTTACAAATGAACCCTACTCTTGGCCATTCCCGTAACTCTTCCCTTTCAACTTCCTAAATGCCAACACACATTCGTTCCAATTTGTCATCCTTGAGAGACACGACACTCGCGGAGTCTTAACTCTTCGTTTTAACACCTTCCATATCACACATCCACTTCACCACATACTCACAACATCAAAATGGCGCCATTGCCGGGGATGGCAAACGGTTCTTGAATTGTGTTGACATTTTTGAAGTAGATTTGAAAGAGTTCTTGAATTGCTTTCTTTCTTTTTGTTTGTTTTATTTTCTTATTTTTGTTTATTTGATTGAGAAAGTGAGCATACTATCTTTGAATATTTTCCTACTCACTTGCAACTACTTCTAGTTGCGAATTGTTTGTTGTTTGTTAAGCTTTGCACAGGAAATTTTCTTCATCAAATCAATTGAAGCTTACAAACGTGTGCTCAAATGAATCCCCATGGTTACCCACATCATGGAGGACCATCTTATAGAAATCCTCTACCCCAACCATATCCCTATTACCCCCATTCCACTTATACTTACCCTCCACCAACATATCACTACCCACCTCCAAATCCTTACCCATTTCCACACCACTACTTACCACCCCCATATCCTTATCCATTTCATACCCACAGTCATTATCCACACCCATATGAAACACCACATCCACCTTTCAAAAAAATTACCCTTCACAATCACCCAATTTTCAAGAAAATGACTTGTTGAACTCTAGAGAAATATCCCAAAATATTGAGAGTAAGCTTGTACAATGATGAGAACGATCGACCCAAGCTATACTCCCGAGCCATTTTCATTCCCTACTTCCCACCTAAACACCCACTACCCACCTCCATTACCATTCAATGTAGAAAACAATGCTTCACATTCCTTTGAAACACCACCTTCCAACCAATATTTTACCCCACATAATCCTTATGATTACATCCCACCGGCCAAGGACGAAATTGAAATTCTAAAAGAAAAAATAGAAGCATTCACAAGGATGGCCAAGGAGGATACGACTAATTTAAAAGCCGAAATCAAGAGCGAATTGAAAGACTATCTTGCTATCCTCCGGGAGGAAGGACTTCCATTAGAAGAGGTTGAAACAAAGATGCTAACCATGATGGAGGAGCTCATTAAAATTAATGAGTCACGTGCTAACTCCACCATCATAGATGATATCCCAACTTTGGAAGCCAATTCAAGGATTGTACAAGAGAGTGAAAAACAAAATGTTAGAAGAAAGGTGAATGTTGAAGAGAAAGTGGAATGTTATGCCCCGGTGCTTGAAGAAGTTCCAATTTTTGAATTGGAAGATAAAAAAGAGGTAGAAATGGAGAGTGAGGATGAGGACGTCGAGGTAGTGTGGGAAGATGAAAAGCAATTATGTGGTAAAATTCTTTAATCCTTCTTGCATTAATATTCTTGAAAATCCTTATGCTCTTATTGAAAACACTCTTGACACTTGCGTGGATGACTCCCTTTGCGTTAATATTTTCCTTACATGTGAGTATGATTACTTTGAATTTCGGTAGGATGATTCCGTAGAAAATTGTGATATATTGATTGATAATTGTAAGGATTCTCTTTTGTTTAAAGATGAATATGATTGTTTTAAATTTTTGAAAGATGAATCCTTTGACTTGGGTGAAATTGAATTGACAAGTGAGGGGGATGATGCTTCATTCTACTCATGTGAGAGTGAGAGTAATTTTTCTAACCAAGTAGAATGGGAAGATTAGAAAAGAAAATGTGAGGAAGGGATGGTAGAAAATGATGGGATTTTCACGTTTGATCTTATAGAGAAAGTTGAGTGGGGAGACCTTGTTAAAACCGAAATTGAGAAAGGGAGTGAGGAGATATGGTATGAAGCAAGTACTACAAATGAAAATATCTTTAGGGGAAAAAGAGATGACGCGGAAAAGGAAGTTAACACCATCCTAGAAGAATTAGGGAGGGTGTTTGAGGTTAAAAGTCTTCTAACCATATGTATTGTTCTTCCTTTATTTTCGTGGGAATTCAAGGATGTTACCCATCTTGGGACATACCTTGAAGCTAAGGTTCACGGGACGCTTGGTCGGGTCCCTAAATCGGTGTGCCTCGAAGGATAGGACATACCACGTCTGGCCAGGAGACGTTAAACCATGGTGCACTTGGGAGGCAGTCCCAATGTTATCTTACATTCCCTTAAGTTTTTCTTATTATTCATAGTATACTCTTCTTTTTCGTTGTTTCAATAATGTTTCTATAACCTCGGTTGAGCTAACAAGTACAGATCATCAACCCGAGAGTCACGAATTGCCCACAATCGATCAACAAGCATCATCATTAACAAAGGAAGGAAGGAAAAATCAATGTAAAATTTTGCACATCACGCCTTCCACGCCTGCTACCACGCGTGTAAGCGTGCGTGGAACAATTCCAGTAAGCAGCCACGCCTTCTACCACGCGTGTGAGCAGGCGTGGGAACAAACCAGTGAGCTGCCACGCCCACCACCACGCGTGGTGACGTGCGTGGACGAGCACTAGATTTTTCGCGGAAATTTCGCGCGAAGTAGTTTAAAACCCTTCCCTACCCCATTTCTTCACCACCACGAGCTAATATCACTCTCAAGCTGAAAACACTTCATCAAAAAGCATTTCCTTGCAAGATCTTCTAGTCTTTTTCTTCTCTCAAAAGCTTTCCAAAGGTAAATTTCTTCCTCTTTTACTCTTAAAGTGTTTGAATGCTAGAGCTTTAAATCTCTTTGAAGCATATGTATGGGTCTTTGTTGATAGAAGCTTTTCTTGAAAAATCTTGCTATAATATGACTTCTTAGACTTGTATGTAGCTTACATTGCCCATATATGACAAGTATTCCATGCTTATCCACCTAATGATATCAAGATTTCAAAACCCATATGCCTTGAATGTTTTCTTGTTATGATGAGATCTATGATGATATATGGGGCATGGTTGGTAAAGTTTGCAACTTTCCTACTCATTAGGTACCACATTACCATATCCAACATGTTATTTGGTCCAATTTGAACTTTTATGTTTTCTCCATTTTTCAACCTCAAGCTAGTCTTGAGGAAGAAGATGAAGTTGACCATTTTGTTGACTTTTTGAATATGGGTTGAATATGGAGTATAATGAGCTAATCATTGTATGTGTATGATAGAATTGTTGATGAAATGCCAAGATGATGTTGCATGCAATGAGATTATATGATCTTTCTTTAAGTGCAATATTGTTCACACTTATATTGAAAGAGGAGAATATTTTCCTTGCATGGTGTTTTGCTTGTCTATGTTATGGGAAAATGTCTTCCCCAACTTCACTTGCACAACAAGTAGCTCAGAGACTTCGAAAAGAAAAAGCACCTGAGGAGGAAAACTGTAATACCCCGAAATACTTTCTTTAAAAAAAAAGGGGGGAGGTTTAAATTTTATTTCATTCTAAAAAGTATTGGCATGCTCAAGTTATGATTCATAGATATTCAGAATAATTTTTGCTAGTTAAAATAGTTGTTAATAAGCTGCGATCGTACGTACCGGTCAAGAACCGTAAGAATTTTAGGAGCTGGTGTTCGGACCCGATAGTCCTAAGAAATGAATCATTAGACACCATACTATTATTCTTGAATTTCCTATTTAATTAAATTAGCCCATAGCAGCGAAAATTTATTTTGATCGTACATCGCTAAATTTCGCGGTGTACCGAACCTGGCCCAATTTTAAGTTTCACTCTACGATAAATTTTTGGTTTCGAAAATTATTTGATTTAGATTATTTTCTACCAAGAATTCATCTGTTTTAATCCCGATCAGTCTAGCTAAGATATTTTTCAAGATCAAACCATAAGTAAGTGACACTTGTCACAATTATTTACCACATGTATTGNCAGTGAGCTGCCACGCCCACCACCACGCGTGGTGACGTGCGTGGACGAGCACTAGATTTTTCGCGGAAATTTCGCGCGAAGTAGTTTAAAACCCTTCCCTACCCCATTTCTTCACCACCACGAGCTAATATCACTCTCAAGCTGAAAACACTTCATCAAAAAGCATTTCCTTGCAAGATCTTCTAGTCTTTTTCTTCTCTCAAAAGCTTTCCAAAGGTAAATTTCTTCCTCTTTTACTCTTAAAGTGTTTGAATGCTAGAGCTTTAAATCTCTTTGAAGCATATGTATGGGTCTTTGTTGATAGAAGCTTTTCTTGAAAAATCTTGCTATAATATGACTTCTTAGACTTGTATGTAGCTTACATTGCCCATATATGACAAGTATTCCATGCTTATCCACCTAATGATATCAAGATTTCAAAACCCATATGCCTTGAATGTTTTCTTGTTATGATGAGATCTATGATGATATATGGGGCATGGTTGGTAAAGTTTGCAACTTTCCTACTCATTAGGTACCACATTACCATATCCAACATGTTATTTGGTCCAATTTGAACTTTTATGTTTTCTCCATTTTTCAACCTCAAGCTAGTCTTGAGGAAGAAGATGAAGTTGACCATTTTGTTGACTTTTTGAATATGGGTTGAATATGGAGTATAATGAGCTAATCATTGTATGTGTATGATAGAATTGTTGATGAAATGCCAAGATGATGTTGCATGCAATGAGATTATATGATCTTTCTTTAAGTGCAATATTGTTCACACTTATATTGAAAGAGGAGAATATTTTCCTTGCATGGTGTTTTGCTTGTCTATGTTATGGGAAAATGTCTTCCCCAACTTCACTTGCACAACAAGTAGCTCAGAGACTTCGAAAAGAAAAAGCACCTGAGGAGGAAAACTGTAATACCCCGAAATACTTTCTTTAAAAAAAAAGGGGGGAGGTTTAAATTTTATTTCATTCTAAAAAGTATTGGCATGCTCAAGTTATGATTCATAGATATTCAGAATAATTTTTGCTAGTTAAAATAGTTGTTAATAAGCTGCGATCGTACGTACCGGTCAAGAACCGTAAGAATTTTAGGAGCTGGTGTTCGGACCCGATAGTCCTAAGAAATGAATCATTAGACACCATACTATTATTCTTGAATTTCCTATTTAATTAAATTAGCCCATAGCAGCGAAAATTTATTTTGATCGTACATCGCTAAATTTCGCGGTGTACCGAACCTGGCCCAATTTTAAGTTTCACTCTACGATAAATTTTTGGTTTCGAAAATTATTTGATTTAGATTATTTTCTACCAAGAATTCATCTGTTTTAATCCCGATCAGTCTAGCTAAGATATTTTTCAAGATCAAACCATAAGTAAGTGACACTTGTCACAATTATTTACCACATGTACCATAAGTAAGTGACACTTGTCACAATTATTTACCACATGTATTGTAAGTAAGTGACACTTGTCACAATTATTTACCACATGTATTGGTGAGACTAGTCAACCAAGTGAGAGTAGGATCATAAAGCTTGGTGAGACTAGTCAACCAAGTGAGAGTAGGATCATAAAGCCAATTTTTTCTAGTCAACCAAGTGAGAGTAGGATCATAAAGCCAATTTTTTCCTTTTCTCCTTCACTTGGCCGAATTTTTAGAGGAGAAGAGAGAGAGAGAGAGATCATCATTTTCCTCCATTAAAGCTCTACTTCCATAGCCAAAGCTTCTTCACAAGTCTCAAGTCTTTCGGTAAAACTTTAATTTCATTCGGTAGAAAGCTTTATTTTCCTTCCTAGACCTTGAATCTAAGCTTAGTTTCTTAATATTTGTTGTTATGATGTTAATTTTTCTCCTAGGGTTTTGAGTGAAAATTGGGGAAAAAATCCAAGACTTGCTTTCTACGGTGTTAGTAAACTTTCTCAAGGTAAGGAATCCCTTAAGTAGGTTAAGGTCACTTGAAATTGGATAATTGATTGTTTGGTTGAAATATGATGAGATCTAGGTGGAAATCTTGTGTACATGATTGTATGTATAATATATATGAAATTGTATTTTGCATAATATATAGGAATAAATTGTTGTGTTGAGGAGATGTGGTAGTTAATATGCCTAAATATCTAAATTAGAGATGCTAGGTGTATTATATGATATATGTATGTACGTATAAGTATGGTATATATATATATGTACATACGTGTGATGTATGTATATGTAAAACCGTGTATATGTGCGTATATGGGTATAAATACATGCATAATGAGTATGTCTGTATAATTAAAATAAAATGTTGTATTATGTATATATACATATATGTGATATATATGTTAACCTTGTATACCTATACGTATGCGTATTGTGGAAATTATACTATGTATATGGGTAGTATGTGCACTTTTATGTGAGTATGTCTAAATTGGGTGAGGCGTTATGTTGATTGCCTATATACATATATGAAGTATTATGTACATATGTGATGTGATAATGGAACAATGTGGGATAGTTACACTCATTTACCCAGGTGTATGGTAATTAGTGTATTATCAAAATGTTTGGAGAATTAAAAACTTTTGGACAAAGTTAAGAGTGTGGAATGATTTCAAGTTGGAACTTGGTTTTGTGGAATATGTCCAAAAAAGTAATTTTTGACTCAAGAAGGATGAGGAAGAAGGAAAATTGTTTTCAAACCCTTAGTTTCTAGTAAAGTTGGGGAGGACCTTGATTAGCCTTCGGGTGGCTTAAAGTGCCCTTGCCCAAGGTTGTTATATTTAGTATGATCATTCATATGGAAGGAGCGAAGTCTATTTGCCGGGTACTATATAACTCGTTTGGATGAGGTATTCCTGCGGGGGTGTGCACACTTAAAGTATAGTTACTCTAGAAAGTCCGGGTAGGTGTCGTTTCTATGGACCTAGTAGGGCCAGCTAGGGATCATTTTAACGAACCTTACGTCCAGGGGATCAGTGTTAGACCGGGTGATGACCACTGAACCAGAGTTCGATGATCCAAGTGGTCAAGAGAGGGAGTCAAGAGAATACTCCAAAGGCCTCACGCTTTCTACAAAGAAACTAAGTGGAGAATTTCGTATGAAAATGTAGTTACTCTGTAGCTACGCTAAAGAGAGATGTGATGATTGTTTAAGCAAGAAAGGGTGTTGATGAACCCTCTTTGAGAAAAAGTTAGTGAAATTTCCCTATGAGGAAGATTTTCAAGTACAGGGTGGTGATCAAATGCGAAGTCCATAAAATTTTTCCACTACTTGTTTATATGCTTAAATGTTTAGTGATGCGTTGAGTAATGTATTTCTTGTTAAGCAATCCCTTATCCAAAGAAATTCTATTGTTGTTCCATTCTTGATTATTACCTGCGCGAGCTATACTTGATAACCTATTTGCAGGTAAAGTGTCAATGAGGAGAATGGTAATAAAGGTTTTGTTTAAATATACCTGTTTTGCAAACCTTTATTTAATTTTGGGTGACCCATGGATCCCTTACTTAGCCGTCGTGCTAACTACACTTCAATGTGTTTTTATTTAACCGATGTCATCTAGTGTGGGCTCCTGGAGCCCGATGAGCTCAGGGAGCTCATCTGAGTTTACATTCCCGACTATGGACTATGATGACTACTCATAGTTTTTGATAGGCGAAGACCCCTACGTTCCTAGCTACGCTCCTGATCCACCTGCTCCTCCTTCTCCGCAGTATAGCCCTCCCCCAGCTTATCCATCTACACCCTCTCGCATCCCGGTTCGCAACTGGCAGCTGACTTTCCTAGATGATGCCCAAGCTAGGCATGGGTTTTATCCCATAGAGGTGTTAGAGGGGAGTGATCCCCTAGAGTTCGTTGTCATTTATCCCTATTCGTGGGACCCCAGTCCTTCGGAGTATTGGGATGAGTGGTCTATGGTGATCACTCCTTGCTACTTTTTGGATCATCTCACCTGGTTTGCGGGTGAGTGGCATCTAGTATGGGGAACGTACACCGGACCGGTGTACCGCCACTTGGAGTAGATGGTTGGTTGGGAAGGTTTTGGAAGGACATGTTTTGTGTAAATATTTTTTTTTTGTAGCCATAGTAAACTTAGTTGGCTAGTAAGTTTGTAAGTAACTTAAATCTTGGTGTTTTGGGACTCTAGTGGTCAACTCTGGTATATAGATATTCGTAGCTAATGTAGCTACTTTTGTCTCTTTCTGCTAAAGTGAATATATGGTTATGTCAAGTAGAAAGTGCGTGTGTGTGAAGCAGTTTTCTTCTTTAGCCTGTGCATCTAGAGTGGACTCTACCGAGGTCGTGTAACACCCCGGAGCTACCTTCGCGTACATCCGAGGCATTACCGCCACACCTAGAGAGAGAGAGTCCTATCATTTATCGATGAACCTCACTCTAAGTGCACAGGCTAAAGGAACTCTTCTCATCACAACAATCACTCAACAGATACTTAACACTTTCATACATATCAACTGGTGAAGCTTCATTAAGCAAAGTATATAATCTTGCAAAAATACATTCATAAGATTGCCCCTCGGGCCAAAATACCAACAAGGTTCAACCTAGACGCAACTGGTCATGCCTAGCCATCACTAAGGCTACAAAAATATATGTACACCAAAAAATTTCCCAAAGACTCCCAAGGATCCGACGTCTAGTCAAGCATGCGGTACACGGGGCCGGTGAACTCTCCCAAGACCAGGTGCCACTCCCCCTCATACCAGGTAATGTGGTCCAAAAACCGAGAAGTGGTTATGACCATCGACCACTCCTCCCAAACATCCCGAGGACTAGGGTCCCAAGGGTAGGGGTAGTGCACAATGAACTCTAGGGGATCGCTACCATCTAACGGCTCTATGGGGTAAAAGCCGTAAGCAGCCTGGACCTCGTCCATAACTGGGCAAGAGACAAAAGGGGCCGACTGAGCCATAGGAGTATTTGGGTTGGTGGGAGCCTCGGGAGCATAACCAGGTGCGTATGGGTCTTCTCCCTCCATCATCTGTATGTAGTCATCATAATCCATGCCCTGACAAACATACTCCGGTGAACTTTTAGAGTTCACCGGGCTGCAGGAACTGACACTAGACTGCATCTGATAAGAACACAGTGAAGTGTAGTTAGCATGACGGCTACGTAAGGATATCCATGGGTTATTCAAAACTAAATAAAGGTTTTGCAAAAATTGTTACATAGAAAACCCTATACCTTACTCATCTGCAAGATTCTACCTGCAACAGTTATAAATAGCAACTTGCATACATTATGAGCACAATTTAATAACGTCTCATAACATTTTCCCTCTTGACAAGGTCATTTGGTAATCATTTACATACCCAATAATATATTGTTAAACAATTTAGCATACTATTAAGTAGTAGAAAACATAAATCACACATCTTGCTTGTAATCACCTTAGTAGGAAAACCTTTCCCTCGTAATGAGATTCCCATCACCTTTCACTTTTCAAAGAGAGAGATCACCCACAACCTTTGGGTACCTAAACACTTATGACATCTCTCTTTCCTGTAGTTACGGAGTAACTTTATTCATATTTCGAAATTCTACTTAGTCCTAGATAGAAAGTGTGAGGCCTTTGGAGTCCTTTCTCCACTTTTGACCACTTGGATCGTTGAACTCGGGTTCAGTGGTCATCGCCCAGTCTAATGGATCGTTGAACTCGGGTTCAGTGGTCATCGCCCAGTCTAATACTGCGTTGAACTCGGGTTCAGTGGTCATCGCCCAGTCTAATACTGATCCCCTCTCGGGTTCAGTGGTCATCGCCCAGTCTAATACTGATCCCCTGGACTTATAGGAGCTCATCGCCCAGTCTAATACTGATCCCCTGGACTTATAGGAGCATTGGAATGATCCCTAGCTAGCCTCACTAGGTTCATAAGAACGACACCTACCCGAACATAGAGTGTTCCGGGTGATATAGTACTCGGCGAATAGACTTCGCCCACAGTATGATTAATCATACACATAATTACCATGCGGAATAGGCACTTTAAGCTCATCTTTATTCCGTGGTTCACAAGATCCTTCACCACTTTACTAGAACTAAAGTTTAAAAACATTTTTCTATTCCTTTCCCTTTCTTGCTTTGAAAATAGTTTGGACATACTTGGGTCAATCCCAATACTCGGAAATTAATTCTCCTTTTAACCCAATTCAAAAATTCTCCTTTTCTTTT
>NC_044928.1:10919045-10940976 GCF_003576645.1 Ipomoea triloba
TATATATATATATATATATATATATATATATATATATATATATATATATATATATATATATATATACTATACTATACTATACTACACGTATATACATACTATATATATAGGTACATAATAGTTATAAATATATATGTATATTACACGTACATGCATGCTTTATATGTGTACATATATATATAGTTTAATTACACACTCACACTACACGTAAATATATATATACCCACACAGTTTCATATATATATATATATATATATAAACATAAAACACACACACACACATATATATATATATATATATATATACTATACTACATTACACGCACATACATCACATACATTTTATAATATACCTAGTGTACTTAAATTAAATATTTGGGCACATTGACAACCACCTCATACCAACACAACATTTTGTACATATGCATCATGAAAATACCATTATATGTATTTATACATGCATCATGTACACAAAAGTTCCACCTAGCACTCATAATATTTCAACCAAGCTATCAATTATCCAGTTTCAAACAACCTCAACCAATTAAAGGGATTCCTTACCTCAACCGGGTTTCTAATTCCGTAGAAAATCCTTGTAGATGATTTTCCCCAATTCACCTTAAAACCCTAGAATTCCATCAACCACATAACACATGATTTTAAGAAATCTTAACTTAGATTCATGTTCTAGGATGAAAAATAAAGCTATCTACCGAATAAAATTGAAGTTTTACCGAATAACTTAAGAGTTGTGAAGAAATTGCTAGCTATGGAGTCTTGAAGCTTGATGAAGATGATGAAAATCCCACCCTCTCTCTCTCTCTCTTTCTTTTTTTCGGAAATCACAAGGAAAAATGGGAAAATTTGCCTTATAAACCCACTCCACTCTTAGTTGACTAGTCTCACCCTTATGTGATAGGATCTAAAATAAAATGGAATAAAATAATCTAAAATATCTTAGCTTAGACTGATTGGGATTAAATCAGATGAATTCTCGGTAGAAACTAATTCAATTCAAATAATTCTCGAACCCAAAAATTTATTCCAGCCTAAAACTCAAAATTGGGCTAGGTTCGGTATATCGCGAAATTTCGCGATGTACGATCACAAATAAATTTTAGCTGCTATTGGCTAATCTAATTAAATAGGAAATTCAAGAATAATAGTATGGTGCCTAAAAATCCATTTCCTAGGACAAACGGGTCCGAATACTAGTTCCTAAAATTTTTACGGTTCGTGACCGGGACGTACGATCGCAGCTTATTACTAACTGTCCTTACTTATAATAATTCTTTTGAGGCATCGGGAGATCATATCATGAATGTTATAGCCTAAAGAAATATTTTTCGAACCTTAATTTTACTGAAATAGGTGAGGGGTTACAGGTCGAATAGGGTTTAGTCTAGGTGTGGCGGTAACTACTCCGGATGTACGGCATAGCCGGGCCGGGGTGGTACAAGTTGGTATCAGAGCGATTGAATCTTTGGAGGTTAGATTGGAGTTTAAGCTGTGAAACCCTTGAACCCTAGTTTCAAGTCAGTCAGTTTCAAGTTAATTAAGTTTCGAGTCAGCTTAGGTTCGTTAAGACCAACCTAAGTCGTTATTACAGCCTAATGAGTATAAGTTTCGGAGCAGAGCTGGAACGGAGACCAGGCAGCGTAAAAAGGGGGTATTCCACTTCTACTTTACCGAATCTCTTGATTCTGGTTGCTAAATACTCTAATTGACACTTGTGCATTCTTATATGTGTTAATCATTTCGTATGATTGCTGTGAGTGAACTTGAGATGCTGCTATACTAACTGTTTAGTTAACTAACTTCTTAGTAACTTTTATACTTCGGAAGCTAACTCGGAACGATCGTTTAGTGAAAATGCCTCCAAGGCGAAATGTACCTGCGGGACATGACGACGCCACCACTGCAATGGATCGTATGGCATTGGCAATGGAATAGATGGCTGAGTTTATGATGGCTCAGCAGGCCCAGAATCAAAATCAGGGACACCCTCGGGTCGACTTTGCTAAAGCTATAGCAAGTAGACACCCATCGAGTTATGCGGGGGAAGATGATCCAGTGGTTTTGGAAGAATGGATACGGACATTTGATAAACTGCTTGACGCAGTAAATTGTCCGGCGAATCAACGAGTATCTTCTGCGGTTTATTACTTGACGAAAGCCGTAGATAACTGGTGGGCAACGGCTGGACCCGAACTCCTGCAAAACCCAGACTTTGGCTAGGAGGAATTCAAGGAGGAATTGAGGGGACAATTTTACACGGAACGAATTAAGGGAATTAAGTGCGAAGAATTCTTGCGACTGAAGCAGAAAGGAGAAACTGTTCAGGTCTACTATGACCAGTATGTGGAGCTAATGAGGTTTGCTCAAGACATTGTGCCGGACGAGGCAAGCAAAGCAAGAAGATTTGTGCGAGGACTGGATTGGGACGTGAGAAGGGCAATCGCACCATTCATGTGCTCCACTCTCAAGGAGGCATATAATCGGGCATCGGATCAGTACCAAGTGTACCTAGATCAACAGGAAGTTTATGGTAGGAACAAGAGAAAAATTGATGATAAACATAAGAGATTCAAGGTGGATGATCGGAAGTCTAACCAAGGGAAATTTCAACCAAAGCAAGGAGAGAAGAGGGGAGGAACAGACCAAGGGAAGCAGTCTGCTTGCAGCAGATGTGGAAAGAGCCATCCTGGAGAAAATTGCCAAGGGGTAAGAATAAGGTGCTACAAGTGTGGCCTCTTAGGACACAAATTCTATGAGTGCCAAACCAGGGTAGAAAACCTCCAGAACTCCTCGCAGAATAACAGGCACGGAGGAGGATTAAGTGGGAGCAACGGCCGGAAACCTGCGGAATCCGGAAACAAGGGGGTTAATTCTCCGCAAGTGAACCGGGGGAGGCCAACGAACGCTGCCACAGGTCCGAACGACAAAGGGAAGTCGCCGATGGGAGAAAGCAGCACAGGGAACCAAGGCCGAATCTACGTCGTTAATAGCACTCAAGCTCAGGCTGGCGACGTCGTAACTGATACATTTCTTATAAACTCAGTGCTTGGTTCGGTATTATTTGATACGGGAGCTACCAATTCCTTTATATCATCTACGTTTGCGGATAGATTGAAGTTATGGCCTACTAGTAAGTTAGACTTAAATGTGAGAACTGCCTCGGGGATAGTGGTAGCCTGTAAAGATGGATATGACAACATTTCGATAGAAATTGCGGGATTCAATTGTCCCGGAAATCTTATTCGTTTTGAGTTAGAGGGCATCGATGTGGTACTCGGAATGGATTGGTTGGATATGTATAAGGCTCAAATTGTTTGTGATGAGCGAAAGGTTGTCCTACGAGGATCGAATGGGAAGAGAATATCCTACCGAGGGATTGAGAGGCAACCCGAGCCCAAGTTGATGACAATGCAGAAGTTGAGGAAGTACGCTCACCAGGGGTGTGAAGTGTACCTCTATTTGGTGCAAGACGCTGAGATGGAAGAACCTGAGATCAATCAAATCCCAGTAGTGCGTGAATTTCCCGACGTGTTTCTAGAGGATCTCACGGAAATGCTGCCGGAAAGGGAAGTGGAATTCACTATTGATCTCGCACCAGGAACCGCACCAATCTCAAAAGCGCCTTATCGTATGGCACCGAAAGAGATGGAAGAATTGAAGACTCAATTGGCGGAGTTATTGGAGAAGGGATTCATCAGACCAAGTGTGTCACCTTGGGGCGCACCGGTACTGTTTGTAAAGAAAAAGGATGGGAGTCTGAGACTGTGTATCGATTATAGAGAACTCAATCGGGTCACAGTGAAGAACAGGTACCCATTGCCCAGGATCGACGATCTGTTCGATCAATTGAAGGGAGCTGGAGTATTTTCAAAGATTGATTTACGGTCAGGGTATCACCAAGTGCGAGTCGTGGAGCAGGATATTCCCAAAACAGCATTCCGGACTAGATATGGGCACTACAAATTTGCCGTCATGCCGTTCGGAGTGACAAATGCACCAAGGACTTTCATGGACTTGATGAACAGGATTTTCCTTCCATATCTAGATAAGTTCATCGTTGTCTTTATAGACGATATCTTGGTTTACTCAAAGACACTAGAGGAGCACGAAGAACATCTTAGGACAGTATTGCAAATGCTGAGGGAAAAGAAACTTTCTGCGAAACTGTCTAAGTGCGAATTTTGGAGGGAGGAAGTAGCATTTCTTGGTCACATAATCACCAAGGAAGGAATAGCAGTGGACCCAACTAAGATAAAAGCTGTAATGGAATGGGAAGCACCCAAATCGGTCACGGAGGTCCGAAGCTTCTTAGGATTGGCGGGCTATTACCGAAGATTTGTCCAGGATTTCTCGAAGATAGCAAGACCATTGACAAATCTGCTCAAAAAGACTACTAGGTACCGTTGGAGTGAAGAGTGTGAGCATGCTTTCCAGGAACTCAAAAAGAAGTTAACAACTGCCCCAGTATTAACCTTACCTGTTGGAACGGAAGGCTATGAACTATACACAGATGCGTCTCTCAAAGGACTGGGATGTGTCTTGATGCAACATGGAAGGGTAATAGCTTATGCATCTCGTCAACTGAAACCACATGAAGCTAACTACCCAACCCATGATCTAGAACTAGCAACTGTGGTGTTTGCTCTCAAAATCTGGCGACACTACCTCTATGGAGTTACTTGTAAGATCTTTACGGATTATAAGAGTTTAAAGTACATCTTCACTCAGAGAGATCTCAATTTGAGGCAAAGAAGATGGCTGGAGTTGATCAAGGATTATGATTTGGAAATCCAATACCAGGAAGGCAAAGCAAACAAGGTAGCAGATGCATTGAGTCGGAAGTCAAATCACGCTCTTTGGGTATTGCCCGAGCAATTATGCAAGGACTTTCAAAGGCTCAATTTGAAAATAAGAATGGATAGTCAAGTGGAACAAGAGATGAAATTATATCACCTGTCGGTCACCCCAAACCTATTTGAAGAAATCAAACAAGCACAAGGAGAAGACGATGGGGTGAATAAACTCAAGGAGAAAATGGTGGATGGAAAATGTGGTTCATTTGAGTTGCACCCAGATGGGAGTATTAGATTTCAAGGCAGATGGGTTATACCTGCAGGTTGTAAGAAGATAATGGATCAGCTAATGAAAGAAGGTCACTATACCCCATATTCAGTTCACCCTGGAGGAGACAAAATTTACAAAGATCTGAAACAAAACTTTTGGTGGTCAGGCATGAAAAAGGACGTACCTGAATTCGTGGCCAAGTGCTTAAACTGCCAGAAGGTTAAAGCAGAAAGGAGTAAACCAAAGGGTTTACTACAACCGTTAGAGATTCCTTAGTGGAAGTGGGACTCTATTTCTATGGATTTTGTGGGGGGATTGACACTAACAAGGTCAGGGAAAGATAAGATATGGGTAATAGTGGACAGGCTTACCAAGACAGCAAGGTTCATTGCCATGAAGGAAACTTGGACTATGACTCAATTGGCAAAGGCTTATGTGAACAAGGTGATTAAGTATCATGGAATACCCAAGGATATCATTTCTGATAGAGATTCTCGATTCTTGTCACAATTTTGGCAAGCTTTGCAAGCAGCTATGGGAACAAAGTTGAAACTTAGTACTGCTTTTCATCCTATGACTGATGGGCAGACTAAGAGGACCATACAAACCTTGGAAGATATGTTAAGGGCTTGTGTGTTGGACTTTCAAGGATCGTGGGATGAACATTTGGACCTAATCGAGTTTTCTTACAATAATAGTTATCATGCAAGTATACAAATGGCACCATATGAAGCTTTATATGGACAGAAGTGTAGAAGTCCTCTGTGTTGGGAAGATTCGATTAATTCTGTGACATTAGGACCCGAATGTCTTCAAGAAATGACAGAAAAAGTCAAGTTGATTCAAGGAAGGATGAAAGCTGCTCAGGACCGACAAAAGTCTTATGCTGATCAAAGAAGGCAATTACTGGAATTTCAAGAAGGTGATAAGGTATTGCTAAAAATATCTCATACGAAAGGAGTAATCCGGTTCGGGAAGAAAGGAAAATTGAGTCCAAGATATATAGGACCGTATGAAATCCTTGAGAAGATCGGAAAGGTAGCATACCGATTAGCACTACCTGCGATGATGGACCGAGTACACAATGTATTTCATGTGTCGTAATTAAGGAAGTACGTGTATGATACATCGCATGTACTCCAACCTGATGAGGTGACTTTGGATGAGAACTTATCATATGAAGAAAAACCAGTGAAAATATTGGATACTAAGACCCGGGATACCCGCAGAAAGTCCATAAAGTTGGTGAAAGTTTTATGGTCAAACCATTTGGGGGAAGAAGCAACATGGGAGTTGGAAGATGAAATGAGAACGCGATACCCTATGTTGTTTGAGCAAGGTAAAAGAGAACCTTTACCTCTTTCCAAATTGAAGCTTCTATTTCAATAAGTATGGTTAACTTTAGTTTCGAGGGCGAAACTCTTTTAAGGGGGGTAGAGTGTAATACCCCGAAATACTTTCTTTAAAAAAAAAAGGGGGAGGTTTAAATTTTATTTCATTCTAAGCATTGGCATGCTCAAGTTATGATTCATAGATATTCAGAATAATTTTTGCTAGTTAAAATAGTTGTTAATAAGCTGCGATCGTACGTACCGGTCAAGAACCGTAAGAATTTTAGGAGCTGGTGTTCGGACCCGATAGTCCTAGGAAATGGATCATTAGACACCATACTATTATTCTTGAATTTCCTATTTAATTAAATTAGCCCATAGCAGCGAAAATTTATTTTGATCGTACATCGCTAAATTTCGCAGTGTACCGAACCTGACCCAATTTTAAGTTTCAGTCTGGGATAAATTTTTGGTTTCGAAAATTATTTGATTTATATTATTTTCTACCGAGAATTCATCTGTTTTAATCCCGATCAGTCTAGCTAAGATATTTTTCAAGATCAAACCATAAGTAAGTGACACTTGTCACAATTATTTACCACATGTATTGGTGAGACTAGTCAACCAAGTGAGAGTAGGATCATAAAGCTAACTTTTTCCTTTTCCCCTTCACTTGGCCGAATTTTTAGAGGAGAAGAGAGAGAGAGAGAGATCATCATTTTCCTCCATTAAAGCTCTACTTCCATAGCCAAAGCTTCTTCACAAGTCTCAAGTCTTTCGGTAAAACTTTAATTTTATTCGGTAGAAAGCTTTATTTTCCTTCATAGACCTTTAATCTAAGCTTAGTTTCTTAATATTTGTTGTTATGATGTTAATTTTTCTCCTAGGGTTTTGAGTGAAAATTGGGGAAAAAGTCCAAGACTTGCTTTCTACGGTGTTAGTAAACTTTCTCAAGGTAAGGAATCCCTTAAGTAGGTTAAGGTCACTTGAAATTGGATAATTGATTTTTTGGTTGAAATATGATGAGATCTAGGTGGAAATCTTGTGTACATGATTGTATGTATAATATATATGAAATTGTATTTTGCATAATATATAGGAATAAATTGTTGTGTTGAGGAGATGTGGTAATTAATATGCCTAAATATCTAAATTAGAGATGCTAGGTGTATTATATGATATATGTATGTACGTATAAGTATGGTATATATATATATATATGTATATACGTGTGATATATGTATATGTAAAACCGTGTATATGTGCGTATATGGGTATAAATACATGCCTAATGAGTATGTATGTATAATTAAAATAAAATGTTGTATTATGTATATATACATATATGTGATATATATGTTAACCTTGTATACCTATACGTATGAGTATTGTGGAAATTATACTATGTATATGGGTAGTATGTGCACATATATGTTGATTGCCTATAGGAGAATTTCGTATGAAAATGTAGTTACTCTGTAGCTACGCTAAAGAGAGATGTGATGATTGTTTAAGCAAGAAAGGGTGTTGATGAACCCTCTTTGAGAAAAAGTTAGTGAAATTTCCCTATGAGGAAGATTTTCAAGTACAGGGTGGTGATCAAATGCGAAGTCCATAAAATTTTTCCACTACTTGTTTATATGCTTAAATGTTTAGTGATGCGTTGAGTAATGTATTTCTTGTTAAGCAATCCCTTATCCAAAGAAATTCTATTGTTGTTCCATTCTTGATTATTACTTGCGCGAGCTATACTTGATAACCTATTTGTAGGTAAAGTGTAAATGAGGAGAATGGTAATAAAGGTTTTGTTTAAATATACTTGTTTTGCAAACCTTTATTTAATTTTGGGTGACCCATGGATCCCTTACTTAGCCGTCGTGCTAACTACACTTCAATGTGTTTTTATTTAACAGATGTCATCTAGTGTGGGCTCCTGGAGCCCGATGAGCTCAGGGAGCTCATCTGAGTTTACATTCCCGACTATAGACTATGATGACTACTCACAGTTTTTGATAGGCGAAGACCCCTACGTTCTTGGCTACGCTCCTGATCCACCTGCTCCTCATTCTCCGCAGTATAGCCCTCCCCCAGCTTATCCATCTACACCCTCTCGCATCCCGGTTCGCAACTGGCAGCCGACTTTCCTGGATGATGCCCAAGCTAGGCATGGGTTTTATCCCATAGAGGTGTTAGAGGGGAGTGATCCCCTAGAGTTCGTTGTCTTTTATCCCTATCCGTGGGACCCCAGTCTTTCGTAGTATTGGGATGAGTGGTCTATGGTGATCACTCCTTGCTACTTTTTGGATCATCTCACCTGGTTTGCGGGTGAGTGGCATCTAGTATGGGGAACGTACATCGGACCGGTGTACCGCCGCTTGGAGTAGATGGTTGGTTGGGAAGGTTTTGGAAGGACATGTTTTGTGTAAATATTTTTTTTTGTAGCCATAGTAAACTTAGTTGGCTAGTAAGTTTGTAAGTAACTTAAATCTTGGTGTTTTGGGACCCTAGTGGTCAACTCTGGTATATAGATATTTGTAGCTAGTCTAGCTACTTTTGTCTCTTTCTGCTAAAGTGAATATATGGTTATGTCAAGTAGAAAGTGTGTGTGTGTGAAGCAGTTTTCTTCTTTAGCCTGTGCATCTAGAGTGGACTCTACCGAGGTCGGACAGGGTTCAGTCTAGGTGTGGCGGTAACTACTCCGGATGTACGGCATAGCCGGGCCGGGGTGTTACAAAAACAGCACAAGGAACACAAGAACTAACTACATTGAGGTGCCAACAGGGAACCAAATGCTGTTGATGACACCGGCTATGTTGGGCCGATATAGGCAACTGCTTATTGGAAGTACATCGACCTGACTGTTCTGGAAGAATTTGAGTGCAAATACGGGCTGGAAAGGTTGATCCATGAGCCTTATTGGAATCATCTGTTGAGCTGGAGACAAGATACCTTCATCCCTTTGGTCCACGAATTTATTGCGAGTTTACATATTGAGGGAGTGACTAGAAACCTCTATAGCCCAATGATCAAGTTTCGGCTTTTTAACCAAGACTATCACATTTCGGCTAATCACTTGGGAGTTCTCTTGGGATTTTATGAGGAAGATGACCAGTCAAAGCACTGGTATCGAAGGCTGAAACATGACTTCGGAGATAGAGATACCCCGAGGAAATATTGGTCGATGATTGCAAGGCCGGACATTGATTGGGTTGGGTCAAGAGTGAGAGTCTCTCACATTGTAAGGGAGGACTTGAGAGTTTTGTGGAAGGTAATCGCACATTCTTGGGAAGGAAGGTCGGAGACTTATGATCGAGTCTCCAAGACAGAGTTATTCATGTTATGGAGTATGGACACGAGCAGTTCGGTGAATATGAGCTTAATATGCAAGAATTGGCTCATTGCCCAACAACAAGAGTCAACAAGGGCAATCTTTATAGGCCCGTTGGTAACCAGATTGTGTGTTTCTTTGGGTCACCAGATGAAGATACATTGGTTCGAGCATAGGTTGTAGGGGGCACACATCATTCCCTTATCTCCCGAGGACGTTGCGAAGCTTAATCTGAGACATCTGGCACGAACAAGGGAAGACAACGAGATGGCGGGAGATCATTCTGACATGCCAATGACATCTCCGGGATTCACACCCTCACCGATGTCATTTCTTTCCCCATCTTCCCCTGAGATGTACTCACCTCTGGACTCATCAATGTATTGTCCACCACTTCGCGAGCCTGAACCCTTCGTACCTCCACCACAAGCTAATGAACAAGCTTCCCAGCATGCAAGCTTCAACATTCCGAGCTGGTTCACCCAGTCACAGACTGGAGATCTCTCCAGAACTTCCAGTATCAACTGCACTTGGAGCAAATGCAAAATCTGGAAGAGATTGTAAGAGAAGTCAAGGCCATCAAGAAGATGTGAAGAGAGGGGGAACACATGAGAGAAAAATGATGATAAATTGTGTTTGATGATTCAAAACTATGATTGTGGACAATCCTTTTATTTTTGTTTATATTCTTGGTTATATTCCTGTTTATATTTTGTTTTGCACGTTTCGTCTAGCCAAAGACGTTAAACGTGGCGCTCGTGGGAGGCAACCCACGCATAAGGAGAAGAAGAGACCACTCCACCTTCATCTAGAGAACTAATTTTGAAAGGTAGAATCTAAATTTTGGGTCCATGCGGCCTACACGCGTGAAGGTCGCGTGGACGCGACACGCGAAGGCAAAAATAAAAAGGGAAAATGCTGGATTTTGACCGTTGGAAGGCTACTTAAACCCTTCCCCTACATTTTTGAGGGCAACAATTCCATTCTAGATCCAATTTTCCCTTAGTTTATCCCCTTTGGGGGAAATCCCCATTTTTGTTTCCTTAGATTAGATTAGTTTTCTATAGATTGAAGAAGAAGGATAAGAGTGAAGATGTAGTAGATCAATTGGTTCCCTAGGTATATTACTCAACTCTTGTTCTTGAAAGATTGTTACTCTAATCTATTTGTTTTGGTTATTTTTCTTTGTTTGATCTTTGATTTGATAATGTTTGAGTAGATTAGTAGAGGGGATTGTTTTCCTCACATTAGCCATTGTGATTGATGATTGAATTCTTCCATTTGCTTGTGAAAATGATGAAGTAAGGTTTTAAGTCTTGTGTGGTTGAAGTTCTTTGTGATTTGCTTCTATTTCCAGCCGGGATAGATAGTATACTTTGTGAAAGTGAGTGAGTCCGCGATAGCGGCCTCTCACGAGTCCAACTCATCGGCATCCCCGCCCTCTATCCGAAAGGATGAGGCCCGGGAGGAGTGGTAGGCAAGGTGTTCGATTAAATGCCTCAACCGAATGAGGATTGAGACTCCAAGTGTGACGTCACTTGGTATTCATACTGTGACTCCCGTGACCATTCTCGAACCTCGTTTTTACAACCCCTGTAGTGTCGTCAATTGCATAAGCTAAATAAGGCATTCAACCCCCTTATTCTTTTAAACCTTTTCCTATTAAATTCACTTTAACAACCCCCAATCCATGACCAAAATGTCCCCTAGTGATTCTCGTAAGTCTTGCCTATTAACCTCCTAAATGCTAACACTAATTCGCTCTAATTTGTCATCCTTGAGAGACACGACACTCCGGGAGTCTTGACTCTTCATTTTATCACCTTCATCACACCTCACTCCATTTTGTCATCGTTGTAGTTTGCCATCTTAGCTTAGTGGTAGAGCGTGTGGCTTTTAACCACGTGGTCGTGGGTTCAATACCCACAGATAGTGGTAGATTTAGTATTGTTATATCTCTACGTGTGTGGTTTTCGACCTTCAAATAAAGTTTTAAGTGATATATTATAATTAGCTATCTTACCTTAGTGGTAGAGCATGTGGCTTAAACCCCGTGGTTATTGGTTCAATTCCCTAGTTGGCCATCTTATCTTGGTGGTAGTGCGCACAACTTGTTGAATTGGCGTTGCATATTTGTACTAGCGTAACTTTATTAAAACAAGATATGCGAATTATCCCTCGAAAGGATTTACTTTCATTTTCGTTTTTGTCAAAACACTTCATTATGAACTTGAAATAGATATTTCTTAATTTTCAAATTGTGTAAGGTTGATATTGCTATGATTTATGTAGTTTAAAAATTACTTGCATTGTTTTCATCCATAAAGTAGAGAAAAAAAGGTTATGAAAATATCAAATGTAAAAAAAAAAAAAACTAAAAATGTGAATAAAAGAAATTCTTGTATAGTGGAAAGAATTAAAAAAAGTGTAAAAATTGCAACAAAGAATTACAAATGAAATTAAAACCTATTACATTTTTAATGATATTAAAAGTAACAGAAAATGTAATTATTTCAAATGAAAGCAAAAAAAAAATGTGAATAAAAGAAATTCATGAATAATGGTATGAATAAAAGAAAATATTATCATGGCTGTGGTAAGAAGTTCAGTGGTAGAACGCGTGGCTTTTAACCACATGGTCGGGGGATATTATCATGTCTTAAGTAATTAATATGTAATTGTGTTGTTTTCTTTAAATAAAGCTTTAAATAACATTGTAGTTTGCCATCTTAGCTTAGTGGTAGAGCGCGTGGCTTTTAACCAAGTGGTCGTGGGTTTAATACCCACAGATGGTGGTAGATTTAGTTTTGTTATATCTCTACATGTGTTGTTTCCGACCTTCAAATAAAGCTTTAAGTGATATATTATAGCTTAGTTATCTTATGTTAGTGGTAGAGCGTGTGGCTTGAACCACGTGGTTATTGGTTCAATTCCCTAGCTGGCCATCTTATCTTGGTGGTAGTGCGCATAACTTGCTGAATTGGCGTTGTCTATTTGTACTAGTGTAACTTTATTAAAACAAGATGTGTAAATTATCCCTCCAAGATTTACTTTCACTTTCGTTTTTGTTAAAACACTTTATTTTGAACTTGCAATAGGTATTTCTTAATTTGCAAATTGTGCTAGGTTGATATTGCTATGATTAATGTAGTTTAAAAATTATTTTAATTGTTTTCATCCATAAAGGAGGGAAAAAAAGGTTATGAAAATATCAAATGTAAAAAAAAAAACTAAAAATGTGAATAAAAGAAATTCATGTATAATGGTAAGAATTAAAGATAGTGTAAAAATTGCAACAAAGAATTACAAATGAAATTAAAACCTATTATATTTTTAATGATATTAAAAGTAACAGAAAATGTAACTATTTCAAATGAAAGCAAACTAAAAATGTGAATAAAAGAAATTCATGAATAATGGTCGGGGGATATTATCTTGTCTTAAGTAATAAATCTGTAATTGTGTTGTTTTCTTTAAACAAAGCTTTAAATAATGTTGTAGGTGGCCATCTTAGATCAGTGGTAGGGCGTGTGGCATTTAACCATGTGGTCGTGGGTTCAATACCCTCAGATGGTGGTAGATTTAGTATTGTTATATTTCTACATGTGTTGTTTTCGACCTTCAAGGTTCAAATCCCTAGTTGGCCATCTTATCTAGGTGGTAGTGTGCACTACTTTTAACCACGCGGTTGTGGGCTCGATGGCTGCTGAATTGGCGTTGCGTATTTGTACTAGTGTAACTTTATTAAAACAAGATGTGCGAATTATACTCCAAAGGATTTACTTTCACTTTCGTTTTTGTCAAAACACATTATTTTTAACTTGCAATAGGTATTTCTCAATTTAATTGTGCTAGGTTGATATTGCTATTGATATTGCTATAATTTATGTAGTTTAAAAATTACTTGCATTGTTTTCATCCACAAAGGAGAGAAAAAAAGGTTATGAAAATATCAAATGGAAAAAAAAAACTAAAAATGTGAATAAAAGAAATTCATGTTTAATGGTAAGAATTAAAGAAAGTTTAAAAATTGCAACAAAGAATTACAAATGAAATTAAAACCTATTATATTTTTAATGATATTAAAAGTAATAGAAAATGTAACTATTTCAAATGAAAACAAACTAAAAATGTGAATAAAAGAAATTCATGAATAATGGTATGAATAAAAGAAAATATTATCATCGTTGTGGTAAGAAGTTCAATGGTAGAGCGCTTGGCTTTTAGCCACATGGTCGGGGGATATTATCATGTCATGTAACACCCCGGTCCGGCTATACCGTATGATAAGTCTCCGAGATACCCTTATTTCAAGCACATTTTAGGGTGTTTTATCGCATCTATAGTATCCTTACTTGGTAAATTATGTGTGTAAATGCTTGAAAATCACTAACTAATGCACGAAAGCTACTTTTAGCTTAAAAGAAGTAAAACAGGAGCCCCTGGAGCAAATAGGACCGAAAGTTGAGCTTAAAGAGCAAACCAGGCAAGAGCGGAGCCCCGGAGGACCAAACTGGAAGGCCACACGCGTGTGAGCAAGCGTGAAAACTTTCCAGAAGCTTCCCACGCACGCTCACACGCGTGTGAGAGGCGTGGAGACGATGATGCGCGAATTTCAGCTAGGGTTGTCATTTCGGAGACTATTTAAACCCCTTTGATGAATTTTCACAGAGGGATTCCAGAAATTTAGTTTTTCCTTTTCTTTGTTTTTCCTTTGGAGAACTTTCTCCATTTTTTCTTAGTTTTTAGATTAGATCAATCTCCATTGTAGAAGACAACAAGCTTGGATTGAAGATCTTCTTCTCTCTAGGTGATCTCTATTTCATTTCTATAATTTTAGCTATCTTGTTCTTGGATTAAATTAGCTTTTGCTTGCATTTCATATTATGAGTAGCTAATTTAGTCTAGGGATTTGGATTGTGTGATTGAATATTGTTTGTGTGATGATCTTATCTCTATATCTTGGATCTATGAGTTTGTGTTGATGGATTATCTATTCTTGTCTTTTGATTGTTGTTTTGATGAGATCTTGTTTGGATTTGGCCAATCTAGATGAGAGATTGAGCTCTTGACTCTTTCATTTCTTTGATTAGAGTTAGGATTTGAAGCTTGACACAATCAAAGTTCCTATGGACTTCTTAAGAATAGTAGGATAGTGTGTAGCTTAAGTGTTTGATAAAATTACTCTTAGAACTTTGGATGCTTGAAGGCACTCCTAAGTGAAAGAAGCCTTAGTACACAAAGGTGGAAAAGGACTAAGACAACACACTCTTGAATAGACAATATCCTAGCAATCCTAATCCATGACCTTAGACACTCCACTATGCAATATTCATGAACACTATCCAATCCCTACCCCTTTTACATATTCCCAAAATCACTTTTACTTTACTATTCTCTTGCACTCAAACCAATCAATGAACTACTCTCACTCACAAATCACCCTTCACCACACTCGAATCCTATGCATGATCCAATCAAGTAAACTCCCGAACGTTTGACACACCTCCAGGTCCCTCCTTCGAGATCGACACTCGTGGAGTCACAGACTTTCTGTTTTATCATACAAATATCTTTTGACACTCCAACCCTACGCAAACTCGCAATGTCAAAATGGCGCCGTTGCTGGGGAGGGCAATAGGTTGTCATATGTTTTTGTTTACTTTGATTGCATGAATGCTAGATTTGAGAAATGTTAATCCATTCCACTTAATTTCATTTTGTTTTTACTTGTTTTTGCTACTAACCCAATTGACTACTTCTAGTCAATTGTGGAAATTTTCGTTTCATTGATAATTTTACTAGGTGAATACACACGCGAGCAAAAGGAAATCAAGGTTTACTACCCTACATTCCTGAAATTAATCGAGCAACTAGAAGGAAAAAATACCCAAAGATCACTAATGGCTTCATCAAGCGCAACAAGAAATCCATAAGGAAGTGGCACAACAGTACCAAATCCACCCCCAGTTCCAATTAATCCACAAGTACCGATTAACCATGAAGAACTAATCATTGAAGAACCACAAGCTAACAGAGCAAACAATCAAGAGAACATTCGTGAAGAGGAATATTATGGAAATCCTCAAGAACCACAAAGATCAATTGNAATATTATGGAAATCCTCAAGAACCACAAAGATCAATTGCAGGTTACATGACTCCGGATTTTAACATGCACAACTCAATCTATGTACCTCCAATAGAGAACGTCAACTTTCACGTGCATCCAACTATTCTCACACTGGTTCAGAACAATCAATATTTGGGATTACCATCTGAAGATCCCAATGCACACATCACAAGGTTTATACGAGCATGTGGGATGTACAGATAAGAAGGCGTTAGCAAGGAAATAGTTCGACTCAAATTATTCCCATTTTCAGTTATAAGAGAGGCAGCACGATGGTTGGAAAGCAGAGACGATAATCATTTCAGAACGTGGCAACAGTTGCATCGTGAATTCATGAACGAGTTCTTTCCCATTACAAAAACTATGAGGATTAGAAGGCTGATAGAAGAATTCAAACAAGGAAGACTTGAAAGTTTGGGAGAGGCTTGGCGAAGATTTAAAGTTCTTAAAAGGCAATGCCCACAAGATCTGATGCACCCATGGGACATGATTAGCTCATTCTATGGAGGGTTAACGGATGAAGGAAAAATGTCGCTTGACTCATCCTCCAGCGGTGCCTTTGTCTCCCTAGCTTTGCAAGAGGCTGAAGAACTAATCGAGAGAATATCTAAAAACACATCCTGTTGGTATGAACGAAGAGGAGATCATGGAGGAATTTATGAAGTTGATAATCGAGTGGCGAGCGAGGCCAAAATCGAAGCAATGAATCACGAAATCAAAAAGCTACAGGCTATGGTAGAAAAAATGGAAGGAAAGCCCAAGCCATGCATGGCATTGGCACTTTATTGTAATATCTGTGGAGGACCTCATGACACCAATATTTGCACTTCTACGTCTGCATCTGAACAAGTTGAGGCGGTAGATTATCAAAGGAACTCCAACTTCAATGCTTATGGACAAAACCAAAGATCAAACAACAATTGGAAACAGGGAGAGGGTTTGAATAATAGCAACCATGACGGATATCAAGCGCAAAGACAATGCAACTATGGACACAAGCCTGCATATGGACAAAATGACAAGAACAGACTGATGTACAATCAAAACCAAGGAAATGGAAATCAAATGACTCAGTTCAGGCCACAATACGACTCTCAACTTGATTTTACTCAACAAAGGAGGGATGGCATCTGTGAATTAGATGAAAGACTTACAAGGACGATCATGGAACTGAAAAATGATCGGGCAAATCTGAAACAAGAGATTACTCAAGAGATTAGACAAGAAATTTCTAGTCTTCGACAAGAGTCTAAGGCCACACTTAAGACAATTGAGAATCAAATCTCTCAAATGTTTAAGATGATGTCAGATCGACACTACGGNAATACGACTCTCAACTTGATTTTACTCAACAAAGGAGGGATGGCATCTGTGAATTAGATGAAAGACTTACAAGGACGATCATGGAACTAAAAAATGATCGGGCAAATCTGAAACAAGAGATTACTCAAGAAGGTCTTACGAGGCCTTACCAAGGAGTGGGAAATGAAGGTGATCACAATGCGTGATCACAGGGATTTGAAGAACACCACAACCGACCAACTGTTCAGAGATCTCAAAGCCTTCGAATTTGAGATGTTTCCGAGAGATGAGGACGTGGTGGACAGACGGAATGTGGCACTGGTTGCGGACCAACCAACCACCTCCTCAAGGTCAGATCCTAATCCCACTGACTTTTTATCTGACGAACAGTTTGCTTTCTTCATGAGAAAATTCAGGAAGTTCATGAAGAAGACACCGGAAAGCAATACAAGTTCATCTTCCTCCTCAAGAAGGAAAAATGAGAGATACACATCCAGAAGAATGGAGGAAGAAGATCAAGGTCTATGCTACAACTGCAGGAGGCCAGGGCACTTCAAGGCTGAATGCCCTTACCCACCAGTAAGCAAGCATCAAGGTCAGGAAGGCAAGGATTCCAGAAGAAAAGAGGAATCCAGAGAGAGGCCAGCCAAAGGTAGCCTCAAGGGAGAAACAAAGATACACCTGCGCAGGAAGGCGCTTGTTGCTGAGGAACTCGAGAAGACAATCGAGGAGTCCGAGACATCGAGCTCCAGTGATAGCAGCAGCAGCTCAGAGGATGAGAAGGGGCTCATCTGCTTATACACTACAGAAGAGGAGGATCAATGCTTGATGGCTATCAATAATGAGGTAACCTCCCCTTCCACATCTCGCTGCTCTATTTCTACTTCTCAATGTTCTTCGTTTAGAAGCGATGAGGACCCCTTCGAGACTATGGAATTGATCAGAAGGAACCTCAAAATCGCTAACAGCACTCATGCCAAAATCAGGGAAGAAAACAGCAAGCTAACCGCTGAAAGAGATATGCTTAAGAACGTCTCGAAAGAGAATTCAGAGCTAACTCTCAAAGTAAGTGAGTTAGAAGCTAAAGTAATCCTACTAACTGAAGAGTGCAAAGCTCGAGAGACCAGAGAGCTTAATCTTAGAAAGGTCATAGCATCATACACCAATTCCTCCAAAGCTATGGAGAAAATGGTGGATGATCACAGACCAGCAAGTGACAGAACCGGTCTCGGGTTTCGTCGGAATAGTCTCTCGAGAGATAAGCAGACCAATGGTTCGGGAACTTCAAGAAATGGAGGATCTCAACCCAAACCAAATAAAGGTCATAAAGGACCAACAGAAAAGACCAGAGTAGCTATTCATAAACCGTCCCTGTACACCAGCAATGGAAAGTATAGGAAAGCTACGAAGAATGGCCGGGTAAACAATATCGAGAGATCACCCAGCTATCTCTCGCAAGGCCATTCCAAGTACAAAAGAAGCTACATTCCATATAATGCGCCTCAAGGCAAATATGGAAGGTCTGAGATCCACACAGTTAGGAACTCACGGATGGAGAAAGGCAGACTCTATCCATCTAGTGAGAATTGGTCATCGAATCACAATTTCTGGAAGAAACCTCACTTTCAGCAATTTCACATGATCAAACAGCGTATGAAAGGCATGGTGCATAAGCCGATCGAAAAGTCTATACCTAAGTTGATTTATGCACCAAAGAGGCCCAAAACCTTTGCTAGCATTCCTTATGATTATCAAACGTACAATGGCTACATTGCACCTAGGCCCGGAGTAATGGGTCCAAGGTATAAATGGATGCCTAAACTCACTAACCAACCAGGACCCAAAGTTTGGGTACCTAAACTTGCTTAATTTCCTTGCAGGACACCAGGGACGTGTGGTTCATTGACAGTGGATGTTCAAGATATATGACGGGAAATCTAACACTGCTAGAGAACATCCAACCTATCGAAGGTCCCTTGGTGACATTTGGAGACAACGAGAAGAAAGGGCGCACAAAGGCTATTGGTGAAATTCATAAGAATGAATTGGTGATCAAGGGGGTATCCTACATTGAGGGGCTCAAATTCAACCTCCTTAGCACAAGCCAGTTCTGTGACAAGGGCTACAGAGTAATCTTCACCAAAGGCAAGTGCCAAATCATACAAGAGGAATCTCTCGAAGTCGTCCTGGAAGCAGCAAGGAAAGGAAATATGTACATAGTGGATTGGAGATCTGCCAAACCATCCCTATGTATGCTGGCAAGGAGCAAGGAAGACTTATGCTGGGATTGGCACAGTAAGCTTAGCCATCTGAACTTCAAAACTATCAACAAGCTTACTAAGAGGAACCTTGTGGAAGGACTGCCCAAAGTGACGTTTCGAAAGGATAAGATTTGTGAGGCATGTCAACGCTGCAAACAGATCAAATCCTCTTTCAAAAGCAAAGCCGAGACATCATCCACTAGACCATTAAGTCTTCTTCACATGGACTTATTTGGACCGGTGGATCCACCCAGCATGAGAGGAAGAAAGTACACTCTTGTGGTAGTAGATGACTACACAAGATTCACCTGGACCGTGTTCTTAACCAAGAAAAGCGAGACAAAAATTGCCCTGCCAAATCTTTTGAAGCAAGTTCAAATTGAAAAGGATGTCTCGATACTAAAGATTCGGTCAGATCAAGGTGGAGAGTTCGTTAATCAAGTTATCGAGAGCTACTGCAACGAAAACGGTATTCGTCATCAGTTGTCAGCTGCTCGAACGCCTCAACAGAACGGGGTTGCTGAAAGAAGGAACATAACTCTCAAAGAAGCTGCAAGGACCATGCTCTCGCAAGCCAACATATCTCAAGGATTTTGGGCAGAAGCAATCAACACAGCGTGCTATACCCAAAATCGGTCCTTGATCGTGAAAGGAGTTGGAAAGACTCCATATGAATTGTGGAATGGAAGGAAACCGAATGTAAGCTACTTCCACACATTCGGGTGCAAATGCTATATCCATAACAATGGGAAGGCTCAACTAAGAACTTTTGAAGAAAAGGCAGATGATGGAGTATTTCTGGGATACTCATCGACAAGCAAAGCATTCAGAGTCTTCAACAAGCGGAGATTGGTGGTTGAAGAATCCATACATGTTTCTTTTGATGAAAGGGCATCGACAGATCAACCATCAAAGTCAACGGAAGCAGCTGAAGAAGCCCAGCCAGAGTCTATCGAGAGATCAAACTTACCTCTCGAAGACAAGCAGTCGATAGTTCGAGACGTAGCGGAACTCCAGTCAGAATCAGATGATGAAGAGTCTACAAAGAAGAAAGCTCCTGACTCAGTTGATCCAATCCAGTTCATAGATGTTCAACCCACATCTCAATCTTCAACGGAAGTATCAACTGAGGAGCCACAACCTGACCTAAGATGTCTGAGAAGTCACCCTGCTGATCAAGTAATTGGAGATGTACGTGACAGAGTTCGGACCAGATCAGCATGCAGAGAAAGCATGTTTGCTTGCTTTCTATCACAAATATAGCTTAAGGTGATCGATAAGGCTCTATGTGATCCAGATTGGGTGCAAGCCATGCAAGAGGAACTTCATCAGTTTGAACGGAACGATGTTTGGGAACTAGTTCCGAGACCTCATCATCAGAATGTCATTGGTACAAAGTGGGTTTTCAGAAACAAGATGAATGAGGATGGAGTCATTGTTAGGAACAAGGCCAGACTTGTTGCCAAAGGCTACTGTCAGGAGGAAGGAATAGATTTTGATGAAACCTTCGCTCCAGTGGCACGTCTCGAAGCCATACGCATCTTTCTCGCATATGCCGCCTTCAAAGTCTTTAAGGTATATCAAATGGATGTCAAGAGCGCTTTTCTGAACGGACTTCTCGAAGAAGAGGTGTACGTTGAACAACCTCCGGGTTTCTTGAAGGACGTGGGAGCTGACAAAGTATACAAATTAAAGAAGGCACTTTACGGCTTAAAACAAGCTCCGAGAGCTTGGTATGATACCTTATCTTCTTTTCTACTTCAGTGTGGATTCACCAAAGACCTAGTGGACAAAACACTGTTTAGAATTAAGGATGAGGATCACACCTTATTGGTGCAAATCTATGTGGACGATATCATTTTTGGAAGCACCAATCCAGACTTGTGCGAGAAGTTCTCCAGGTTGATGAAAGGGAAGTTCGAGATGAGCATGATGGGAGAACTAAACTACTTCCTTGGATTACAAGTGAGACAGCTTAAGGAAGGTATCTTCATCAATCAGGAGAAATACACCAAGGATCTGCTCAGAAAATACAATATAGAAGGGAAATCCTCAGTCAAAGTACCCATGGGAACCTCTCTACGTATCGATGTCGACAGTGAAGGTCGAGAGGTCGATCAAACTACATATCGAGGTATCATCGGATCTCTTCTTTATTTAACTGCCAGTAGACCAGATATATCCTTTGCAGTAGGTGTATGTGCTAGGTTTCAGGCAAGTCCTAAGGAAAGTCACTTAAATGCATCTAAAAAGATCCTTAGATATGTCAAAGGTACGCAAAGTGTTGGACTTTGGTATTCGAGAGGTGGATCTTTCGAACTTATGGGTTATTCAGATGCGGACTTTGCCGGTTGTAAAATAGATCGAAAGAGCACATCAGGGACATGTCAGTTTCTAGGTGGAAGACTTGTCTCATGGTTTAGCAAGAAACAGCATTCGATAGCTACAAGCACCGCTGAGGCAGAATATGTAGCAGCTGGAAGTTGCTGTGCTCAG